>NW_024070185.1:48916554-49134805 GCF_014754425.2 Oryx dammah | reverse complement strand
TTAAGAAGAGGTGGCAAGAATACACAGAAAAACTGTACAAAAAAGATCTTCATGACCCAGATAATCATGATGACATGATCACTAATCTAGAGCCAGACATCTTGGAATGTGAAGTCAAGTGGGCCTTAGAAAGCATCACTACGAACAAAGCTAGCGGAGGTGATGGAATTCCAGTTGAGCTATTTCAAATCCTGAAAGAAGATGCTGTCAAAGTGCTGCACTCAATATGCCAGCAAATTTGGAAAACTCAGCAGTGGCCACAGGACTGGAAAAAGTCAGTTTTCATTCCAATCCCAAAGAAAGGAAATGCCAAAAAATTCTCAAACTACCACACAATTGCACTCATCTCACATGCTAGTAAAGTAATGCTCAAAATTCTCCAAGCCAGGCTTCAGCAATACGTGAACCGTGAATTCCCTGATGTTCAAGTTGGTTTTAGAAAAGGCAGAGGAACCAGAGATCAAATTGCCAACATCCGCTGGATCATGGAAAAAGCAAGAGAGTTCCAGAAAAACATCTATATCTGCTTTATTGACTATGCCAAAGCCTTTGACTGTGTGGATCACAATAAACTGTGGAAAATTCTGAAAGAGATGGGAATACCAGACCACCTAACCTGCCTCTTGAGAAATCTGTATGCAGGTCAGGAAGCAACAGTTGTTCCTGGACTTGGAACAACAGACTGGTTCCAAATACGAAAAGGAGTGCATCAAGGCTGTATATTGTCACTCTGCTTGTTTAACTTCTTTGCAGAGTACATCATGAGAAACGCTGGACCGGAAGAAACACAAGCTGGAATCAAGATTGCCGGGAGAAATATCAATCACCTCAGATATGCAGATGACACCACCCTTATGGCAGAAAGTGAAGAGGAGCTAAAAAGCCTCTTGATGAAAGTGAAAGAGGAGAGCGAAAAAGTTGGCTTAAAGCTCAACATTCAGAAAACGAAGATCATATGGCATCCAGTCGCATCACTTCATGGGAAATAGATGGGGAAACAGTGGAAACAGTGTCAGACTTTATTTTGGGGGCTCCAAAATCACTGCAGATGGTGATTGCAGCCAAGAAATTAAAAGACGCTTACTCCTTGGAAGAAAAGTTATGACCAACCTAGACAGTATATTCAAAAGCAGAGACATTACTTTGCTGACTAAGGTCCATCTAGTCAAGGCTATGGTTTTTCCTGTGGTCATGTATGGATGTGAGAGTTGGACTGTGAAGAAGGCTGAGTGCTGAAGAATTGATGCTTTTGAACTGTGGTGTTGGAGAAGACTCTTGAGAGTCCCTTGGACTGCAAGGAGATCCAACCAGTCCATTCTGAATGAGATCAACCGTGGGATTTCTTTGGAAGGAATGATGCTAAAGGTGAAACTCTAGTACTTTGGCTACCTCATGTGAAGAGTTGACTCATTGGAAAAGACTCTGATGCTGGGAGGGATTGGGGGCAGGATGAGAAGGGGACGACTGAGGATGAGATGGCTGGATGGCATCACAGACTCGATGGACGTGAGTCTGTGTCAACTCCAGGAGATGGTGATGAGCAGGGAGGCCTGGTGTGCTGCGATTCATGGGGTCGCAAAGAGTCGGACACGACTTAGCGACTGAACTGAACTGAACTGAGACTCTGTGGAAATACATACCTAGTACTAAGATAAATTTCTAACTATTAATAGCTGTCTTTCCAAAGGCCAGTCTGCATACTTTTTCCACATTGCTGAAAAAAACCTTCCATTATCAATGACCATAAATCAATTGAGAGATAGCCATGCTCAAGCAGTGTTTAAAGGAAATAAAAAAGTTGTGTTAATATATAGTTCTTGGGTGGCTCAGAAGTTAAAGTATCTGCCTGCAGTACAGTAGACCCAGGTTTCATCCCTGGGTCAGAAAATTCCCTTGGAAAAGGGAATGGCTACCCACTCCATTACTTCATGGCAAATAGATGTGGAAACAATGGAAACAACGAGAGACTTTTATTTGGGGGGCTCCAAAATCAAGGCAGATGGTGACTGCAACAATGAAATTAAAAGATGCTTGCTCCTTGGAAGAAAATCTATGACCAACCTAGACAGCATATTAAAAAGCAGAGATATTACTTTGCCAACAAAGGTCCATCTAGTCAAAGCTATGGTTTTTCCAGTAGTCATGTATGGATGTGAGAGTTGGACTATAAAGAAAGCTGAGCACCTAAGAATTGATGCTTTTGAACTATGGTGTTGGAGAAGACTCTTGAGAGTCCCTTGGACTGCCAATAGACCCAACCAGTCCATCTTAAAGTAAATCAGTCCTGAATATTCTTTGGAAGGAACTGATGTTGAAGCTGAAACTCTAATACTTTGGCCACCTGACATGAAGAACTGACTCATTGGAAAAGACCCTGATGCTGGGAAAGATTGAAGGCAGGAGGAGAAGGGAATGACAGAGAATGAGATGGTTAGATGGCATTATTGACGAGATGGACATGAGTTTGAGTAGGCTTTGGGCGTTGGTGATGGACAGGGAAGCCTTGTGTGCTGCAGTCCATGGAGTTGCAAAGAGTCAGACACAACTCAGTGACTGAACTGATTGATTGACCCACTCCATTATTCTTGCCCAGAGAATTCCATGGACTGAGAAGCTTCTAGCTACAGTCTATGTGTCTCAAAGAGTTAGACTCGACTAAATGACTATCACTTTCGCTTTCATGAAACATAAAGTTCTTGACATTGTGAAACTTTTAGCGAATGAAAAGGAAATTTTTCAAACAAATAACTGTAAAATACAGTTTGGGGTGGAGATAAATTATAGGAGAAAACTAAAATCAGACAAACAACTAGATATTAAATACAAATTGGGGGCTATTTTTGAAAGAGGAATTAAGGAGACCTGTCTAAATGGTAACTAAATAAAATGAAGTAACAAAACAATGGTCACCTGTGTATGAGGAAGATTTCAGGAAGAACTAATAAGCTGCAATGACTGAGATAGAAACAGGTTTAGTGTGGTATATTCTTGCTTGAGGAACAAAATGGCGAGCCAAGACAGCAGGAATGAAATGAATGAAAGCAGGGAGAGTGAGAGATGAACCTGGAGTCATGACCAGAGCCAGCTTATTCTTGTATGAGAGTCATGAGGATTTGAATCTTAATCTAAATGTACTAAAGAAATCACAGGAGAGTTTTAAGAAGAAACAATTTCATGATTTCACTTTAAGATAATTATAGTTGATATATATAGTGCAAGCTATAGGTAGTGTGTGTCACCTGGAATTCAAACAAGACCAAAATGTTACCCTCAATTTGACTACTGTATGGAGAGCTTAATAAAAAGACTGTTTATTAAAAAGCAACGAATTAACAAACTATAGGAGAAGGCGATGGCACCCCACTCCAGTACTCTTGCCTGGAAAATCCCATGGAAGGAGGAGCCTGGTGGGCTGCAGTCCATGGGGTCACGAAGAGTCAGACATGACTGAGCAACTTCCCTTTCACTTTTCACTTTCATGCATTGGAGAAGGAAATGGCAACACACTCCAGTGTTCTTGCCTGGAGAATCCCAGGGATGGGGAGCCTGGTGGGCTGCCGTCTATGGGGTCGCACAGAGTTGAACACGACTGAAGCAACTTAGCAGCAGCAGCAGCAGTGCAATAAAATAAGACCAATCCTTGGGAGGTTTTACCACTACTAGGCCCCAAAGTACAGAAGAATGGAGAGTTAGTGAAATGGGGAAAGAAATAGCTGTGTGAAGAGGAGTGTCTGATACAAACTGAGACCTTAAATTCAAGTAAACCTGAGGGCAATCTGCGTCTTGTTTCTCACTCTTGCTGATGCCTCACTCACCCATTCACCACTGGCCAAAACCAAATGCAACCTAGAGTACAAGGAGCCTGACGATTCAGTCTGTTCAGATCAAGTTAGAGAGAGAATGGTGGTGAGTGGAAGATGGAAGCTTTTCAGTACTGACACAGGATTGAAAGAAGACGACCTCATTACAAAATCTTGATGAGTTCTAGGTAAGATATTTTTGTGGCTTCAATAAAAACAGTAAGAAAACAAATGGTAAGAAATGGCGATGCAGTGTGACGGTCACAAACAGAACTTACTGATGGTAAATGTGAAAGAGGAGTCAAAGTTTTCCATCTGAAGTACTGAATAAATTGTATGCTATTTAGTGATATGGGAAGAAAGAAGGTATAGGAATGTACTTTGATAAGAGAGGCAAAGAGAGGATCTCCTTTGAATATTTTAATTTTAAATTAGACATCCAAATGGAGGTTCTGAGCAGGTGGTCGAATATTTTAGTCCATAGCTCAGCAGAGAGATTGGAGTTAGATATGTAAATCTTGGAGTCACAAGTACATAGATAGTATTTAAAACTATCACAATGAGTATAAATAAAGAAGATAAAATAGTCCAAGGTTGAGACATTACAAGAATTAGGGATTGAGATGAAGTAATATATATATATATCATTTGAAAAAGAAACTGAAAAAGAATATACATGATATGGGAGGAAAATTAGGTCCCAGAGCCGGAAAGTAAAGAGCTTCAGGAAAGAAAGAACTGTTTTTAAAGTAAAGAGTACAGTTCCTAAAATACAGTTGGCATGACAGAAAAAAAAAAAAAAACAGTCACCTACTATCATTAACACAAAGCTCACACTTTGGATATAGCCAAATTATTTTGAACCCAATTTCTGGTCTTTAGTATATGCTTAACCTGAGTCTATTTCATAACCATCAGTATCTTCAGTAGCAGCATACTGAAGGCTTGGATGTAAATTGCTTCCTCTTGGATTTTAGCAAAGTATAAATAAGATGATGTTTGTAAATATATCAGATAAGTTTTATAAAAATTTTTCCAAAGAACTCAGAAAAAGTGTAACTTATTTCTGATTTGGGAATTGAGAAAAAATTTGTCATGGAAGTTGCCTTTGAGATGAAAAATAAATAGACTTTTGCTAAGCAGTGGGGAAAAGAAAGAACTTTGAGCATAGGAAGAAAATGAGCAAAGACCCAGCAATTACGAAGTATGGATCTTATTTGGAGGAATAGCAAGTTGTGATGCTTTCTGGAAATTATGTGTGAATAGTGAATAAGCCTGAGGCCATCTGTTGGGAAAAATCATAAATGACAGGCTACGGGATTTGATTTGGATTTTGTTTTGCAGTCTATAGGAAAACTATGCATGGTTATTAAGTAGGTGATTACTGGCCAGGCTGGGCTTCGAAGATAAATATAGCTGTGGTGAGTAAGGAATAGTAGAATAAGGAACGGTAGGTATTTTATTGGATTTACAGTTAAAGTTTTAAACGTTTTATTCATTTATTTTGGAAAAGAAAAGTAACAATGCTTAACACATTTCACGGGGCATATGAGTGCATGTGAAATATACAGCCTCAATTTTTATGTAAACAAGCTGCTGCTAAGTCACTTCAGTTGTGTCCAACTCTGAGCGACCCCATAGATGGCAGCCCATCAGGCTCCCCTGTCCCTGGGATTCTCCAAGCAAGAACATTGGATTGGGTTGCCATTTCCTTCTCCAATGCGCGAAAGTGAAAAGTGAAAGTGAAGTCGCTCAGTCGTGTCCGACCCTCAGCGACCCCATGGACTGCAGCCTTCCAGGCTCCTCCGTCCATGGGATTTTCCAGGCAAGAGTACTGGAGTGGGGTGCCATTGCCTTCTCCGATGTAAACAAGAAAGGATCTCAATTCCAGGCCTTTTCCAGCCTTTGTTATGAAAATTTCTTCTTAACTGATGAAATCAGAATCCTAGAGATTGCCTATATTTTTGTATGCCTGACAAGGTATTCAGGAAAAAGTTTATCTCATCTGCTTGACATTGGTTAAGCCAGCATATGATAATGTATTAATATGTGGTAAGAGGTGAAATAACTCATTTTGAAAAGAGTGGTGATCAAGTTGCTAATTGTCCATAAACGTAAAGGTCTACAAATCTAACTAAGCCCTTGTCTTTGGTATGAATCTGATACAATGGAATAAACCATCTATTTGAAAGAGGTTTTTGTGCTTCCATAGATTAAGAATGCTAAGAAAATTGTTTGTCTTAGTATCAGCTCATTTACTCATCTATAGAGAATGAATTAGCTTAATCTCTTTATTATAGACTCTCAATACAAAATGTTACATTTGTTTTTATGTGTTTTTCAGTCTTAACCATGAATCCTTTTAAAATACAAAATCTTGAATGTTTTTTGGCTCTCTGTGCTGCAGTCGATGGGGTTACAAAAAGTCAGATACAACTTAGTGACTGAGCAACAACAATACTGCGAATGCATTTTATGAAATGTTGCTCTAGATATTTGTCAAGGCCAGATGGTTGGGTCTTATACTGATTTTATATCTTGGCTCTACCATTTTATCAAGTAATTAACTGTGACTTCCTGACTTAATCTATATGACATTCTATTTGCTCATCTCTAATATGTTGATTAATATTATCCATCCATGCAAGGTTGTCTTAAAAATCAGACTTAATATACCAAAATCACTGTCTGATAGTCACATAGTCATTGTAACAAGCAGTCAGTAAAGGGCAGCTATTTTATTATTGTTATTGTTATTATATTGTTATTATATTTAGTCAAGATTAAGTACACTGCTTTCAAACACAATATGGAGGATTAAATATCTGTCCATGAATTTTTTATCCCTTAATTGAAATGCAATTCATGTATCACAAAATGCACCATTCAAAGGGTATTGTTTCATAGGTTTAGTATAGTCATAGTTTTAGACACAATCACTACATCTAAGTTTTGAACATCTTCGTTATTCCAAAAAGAAACCTTGTGTCTTTTAGCAGTCATTACCCACTTCCTCCCAATACCCTAGTCCTGGTCAACTACTAGTTCATTTTCTGTCTTTACAGATTTGCCTATTCTAGATATTGCATTTAAATGGAATCACAAATATGCAGTATTTTATTGTTGGTTTGTTTCACCTAGCACAGTGCTCTCAAGATTCACCTTTGTTGTAGTACATATCAGTTGTGTGAAATATTCCATCCTGTGGATGCACTATTTAATGTCTAGACATTTGTCAGTTGATGTGCATTTGTTTTGTTTCTGTTACTTCTTAGCTATCATAAATAATTCGATGAACTATCATGTGCAAGTTTTGTGTGGAATAATGTTTTTATTTTGCTTGGTCATATACTTAGGACTGAGGCCTCCCAGGTGGTGCTAGTGGTAAAGAACTCAACTGCCAATGCAGAAGACACAAGAGACTCAAGTTCAATCCCTGGGTCAGGAAGATCCCCTGGAGGAAGGCACCTCAACCCAATCCAGTATTCTTCCATGGAGAATTCAATGGACAGAGGAGCCTGGTGGGCTACAGTCCATAGGGTTGCAAAGATTCGGACACGTCTGAAGTGACTTAGCACACACACATACTTAGGAGTAGAACTGGGGTCACATGACACCTCTATATTTAACATTTTGAAGAAATGTTTTTCAAGGCATCACATCATTTTACATTCCCACCAGCAGTGCTTTGGTAGTTCTAATTTCTCCACAATGTTTGTTACTTTCTTTTTTTTTTACTATAACCATTTAGGCAATGTGAAGTAGTATTTCACTGTGATTTTGATTTCCCTTTCCCTGCTAACTAATGATGTTAAACGACTTTTCATGTGCTTACAGGCCATCTGACTATATTATTTGATGAAATGCCTATTGAAGCTTTTGCCCATTTTAAAATTAGGGTAGTTTTGATTTTATTATTGACTTGTAATTTACAATAATTATACATTTTGGATGCAAGTCCCTTGTTAGATTTTTTCCCCCATTCTCTTGTTTGTATTTTTGCTTTCTTTATGTTGTCATTTAAAACATGAAAGTTTTTAATTTTGGAGAAGCCCAACTCATCTCTTTTTTTTCTTGTCATTTGTGTTTTTGTGTCCTAAGAACCATTACCTATCCCAAGTTCGTAATGATTTACATGTATGTTTTCTTCCAAGAATTTTATAATTTTAGTGATAAATTATCTGAGTTAATTTTCTTTATGCTATGTGAGGTAAGTATCAAATTCATTCTTTTTCTTGAAGATATATAACTGACCCACAAGTTTTTGAGAAATCTCTTCTTTCCCTATTTGATAGTCTTGACACCTTGTTGAAAATCAATTTATGATTACTTCCGGACTTTCAATTTTATTCCATTGGTCAATATCTGTCCTTATGTCAGTACCATACTATCTTGATTACTGAAATTTTGTATTAAGTTTAGAATAAAGAAGTCTGAGTTCTCCAATTTTGCTCTTTTTGAAGATTGTTTTTGGCTTTTCTGGTCCCTTCAATTCTCATATGAATTTTTGGATCAAGTTGTCTATTTCCATCAAAAATAAACCAGCTGGGATGTTTAAAGTTTTTTAATTGAATCTGATGATCCATTAGAGTATTATCACCTTAAGCAATATGTTTTCTGACCCATGAGCATAGGATAGCTTTCATTTACTTTAATTGTTAAAAAAAATTCTTTCAACAATGGTTTGTAATTTTCAGTGTGTTAGTCTTGTACTTCTTTGATGAACATTTTTTTAATGCTATTTTACATGGAATTCTGTCCTTAATTTTGTTTTTGGATTGTGAAAAACATCTGTTTCTGCTTTATTGACTATGCCAAAGCCTTTGACTGTGTGGATCACAATAAACTGTGGAAAATTCTGAAAGAGATGGGAATACCAGACCACCTGACCTGCCTCTTAAGAAATCTGTATGCAGGTCAGGAAGCAACAGTTGTTCCTGGACATGGAACAACAGACTGGTTCCAAATAGGAAAAGGAGTGCATCAAGGCTGTATATTGTCACTCTGCTTGTTTAACTTCTATGCAGAGTACATCATGAGAAACGCTGGACTGGAAGAAACACAAGCTGGAATCAAGATTGCCGGGAGAAATATCAATCACCTCAGATATGCAGATGACACCACCCTTATGGCAGAAAGTGAAGAGGAGCTAAGAAGCCTCTTGATGAAAGTGAAAGAGGAGAGCGAAAAAGTTGGCTTAAAGCTCAACATTCAGAAAACGAAGATCATGGCATCTGGTCCCATCACTTCATGGGAAATAGATGGGGAAACAGTAGAAACAGTGTCAGACTTTTTTGGGCTCCTAAATCACTGCAGATGGTGACTGCAGCCATGAAATTAAAAGACGCTTACTCCTTGGAAGAAAAGTTATGACCAACCTAGACAGTATATTCAAAAGCAGAGACATTACTTTGCTGACTAAGGTCCATCTGGTCAAGGCTATGGTTTTTGCAGTGGTCATGTATGGATGTGAGAGTTGGACTGTGAAGAAGGCCGAGCACCAAAGAATTGATGGTCTTGAACTGTGGTGTTGGAGAAGACTCTTGAGAGTCCCTTGGACTGCAAGGAGATCCAACCAGTCCATTCTGAAGGAGATCAACCCTGGGATTTCTTTGGAAGGAATGATGCTAAAGCTGAAGCTCCAGTACTTTGGCCACCTCATGCGAAGAGTTGACTCATTGGAAAAGACTCTGATGCTGGGAGGGATTGGGGACAGGAGGAGAAGGGGATGACCGAGGATTAGATGGCTGGATGGCATCACAGACTCGATGGACATGAGTCTGAGTGAACTCCAGGAGATGGTGATGGACAGGGAGGCCTGGCGTGCTGTGATTGATGGGGTCACAAAGAGTTGGACACGACTGAGCAACTGAACTGAACTGAACTATAGAAAGATACATTGATTTTTGTATGTTGGGCTACTGTCCTAAAAAATTGCTCACCTTGTTATTGATGTATGATTTTCCTTCTTTCTTTTTTTTTTTTTTTAGTGTGATGTCTTTGTCTGGTTTGGATGTCAGGTCATATGGACCTCATATAATGATTTGAGATATTTTAAAGAGTTTAGTTCTCCTTTAAATGTTTGCTAGAATTCATTGGTAAAGCTATTGGTCCTGAATTTTTCTTTTAGGAAATATTTGAATTATTAATTCAATCTCTTTATTTATTATAGATCTGTCAGGTGTCTTTCTAGAAAATTTTTTTATCTGAGTTATCTAACTCATTGCTTACATTTATTCATAGTACTTCTTACAATTTTTTTTTTTAATTTCTGTAAGCCTTTCCTGATGCCCCCATTCTCATTTTTTATTTGAATAATTTGCATCTGCTTCCTTCTGTTCTTGAGCAGTCTAGCTGAAGGTTTTGTCAGTTTTATTTTTTGAATAAGCAATTTTTAGATTTGTTGATTTTTTCTATTGTTTTCTATTCTCCATTTAAATGATTTCTGCTCTAATCTTTATTATTTACGACTTTCTGTTTGTTTTTTCACTCAATTTGTTTTCTATATTTTCTATGTGGTTTTTGTTCATCTATTCCTTGATTATTATAAAGTTGATATTAAATAGACACTTCTTCATTTATCATTTAAATTTCCGTGTGTGTGTGATATTATTTTTAAATTTATTTCTTCAGTGGTTGATATGTATGTTATAATTAGTATCTGAGTTTGCAATAGTCCGGTTCATCGATACTAACTTAATTTCAATTGTATACAAATCTTTGACCCAATACACTTCTCTTCCCTCTCCCCTTCTTTGTATTATTATTGTCATGAAAATTATATCTTGTATATTATAAGTCCATGAATACAATGTTATAATTATTGTTTTATGTAGTCACTTTTAATGAGCTAGACTACAAAAATTACAAACAAGTTACAGTTTGTACTTTTTTATATTTACCTAGATAGCATCTTTTATGAATGTTCATTATTTCTTTCTGTGAATTTTATTTACTATGTAGTTTCCATACATTTCAACCTACTAACAACAAATTCTCTTAAGTTTTTGCTGTTCTAGAAATGTCTTTATTCCTTCATTTTTTTGAAGGATAGTTTTGCTGGATATAGAATTCTTGGTTGACAGTCTTCTAATTTCTATACTTTGAAGTGTTATCCTATTATCTTCTGGCATCCATGTCTTTTCTTGTATATAATAAGGTATATTCTTGCTGCTTTCTTAAGTTTTTGTTTGCCTTTGAATTTTGTCAGTTTGACTATGATGCATCTAGGTATTAAGCTCTTTAGGTTTATTCTTCTTGGAGTTCATGACATTTAAATGTAGATTCACATCTCTTATCAAATTTAAGAAGTTTTTGGCCATTAGTTTTTCAAATCTTATGCAGTCACTGAGTTCTACTATTAATAGGATTTTTTAAGTAGTTGTTTTAATTTTAAGCTAACTTCCTAGAATCAACACAAGGTCAGTATATTTAGTAAGTGGCTGGTCAAAATATATTCCAAATCAGATTCTCAGAATCAGTGATTGATCAGAAGGTTTTCTAAAATACCCTACTTTTATTTCTTTCACTTTCTGTAAAAAAAAAAAAAAAAAAAAAAAAAAAAAGCTGTGTGGGAAAGTATGCTTTAAGCTTTAGGAAGTTTAAAATACACTTTAACTTTCACTTCCTGCTTACACAGGGCCTCAACACTTCAACATATATTACAGATGTGTGGTGCTTTCTATTTTTCCAAATGTTTCCTGGGCATGCACATAGACTTATTAATGTACACTGCTATAAATTCCTAGGAATATGTGGAAATTTTTCAAAGTTCCTTGTGGTCATCTTATTCAGCAGTGCTTAGTTTTAAATTCCTGACAAAGATTTTGTTTGTTTGCCTGAAATCACAATCTTAGACACCAGTGATATTGCCAGCAAAATTTATTGTGCTGGTAATATCCTTGAGATAGGATATTTCCTTATCCTCTTCCTTTTCTGAACTCTGAGTTAAATAAAATAGCCATAACATTCCAGAAGGGATATTTTCCAGAAAGTTTCAAATTTGGGCACAATATTGATTATGCTTCTGGGGATGGGCATTTAAAGAATTACAAAATGATTCAGTCCTTTCTGTTGGCTGGAAGAAATTTTTTATTTTTATTATTTGTTATTGCTGTGTCACTATGCTAGAGAAAGAGGAAGTTAAAGTATCATAGATACTGCTATGCTACTAAGGTCAACAGTTTCTTTTTAATAGACTATATCCAATTTGTTCTGTTTCAGTGTTGGATATTTTCCAGAGTTCTGAAATGATTTTAGGGTTTTTGCCAGTATTTTCATTGTTTTTTGTAGGAGAACGATGACTAAGGTCCTCCGTACACCATTCCCAAAGTTGATCCTTCATGAATTGTTTTTAAAAGTATTTTCTCATTTTCTTAGAAACTTTCACATTATTATTTTACCTTGCTATATGTAAATTTGCAAAACTCTCCACCTCATGTAGATTTTGTCTTATTTTTTTCATTGACAGCACATAGGAGGTATTAAAACAGACCTTGTATACTTTCCCTTTCATCTCATACCCTAACATATGAAATCCAACAAAAGTGACATCTAGACTAAAAAATAATACAATCATAGACTTAAGTTGTTGGATTACATATACATGTATTTTTTCACATTTTGAATATTATATTAATATCACTATAATGTAATATGAAAAAATATTCTCATACTTTTAAATATCATGCCCATATCTACCTTCTTTTAAAAAATATTTATTCACTCACTATTTATTTGGCTATGCCAGGTCATTGTTGGGGCATTCAAAATTTTTAGGTGTAGTGTGCAAGATCTTTAATTGTGGCATGAGAGTTCTTAGTTGCAGCATGTGGGATCTAGTTCTCTGATCAAGGATTAAACCCAGCTTTCCTGCATTGGGACCAATGGACCACCAGGGAAATCCCTTCAGCTACCTTCTTACATTCAACAAATTACAAGTGATATGTGTGTAATCAGGGAAAAAAACAGAAGATTCATGCTAAATAAATGTATTGGTGTTTTATTTAGGGCTCCTATATGATACAGAATATTTCATGCTAAGTAGGACTGGAAGTAGGATGACTGGAAGCCTAATGGGACTTTACTTATCACAGCACCCATATGCAGATCAGTTTGCTCAAACTATAGGTTTCCTTTCAGCCAATGAAAAATGACATAAAGGATTAAAAGACATTCCATTTCCTTACTGGGCTCTGAATAGTACTTCTCTAAAGGTCTCTTTACATGCAAATTAATATGTGATTAAGAAGAAAAGGGTTGGATTTGACCTATAGAGCCCATCTTCATTTTTGGGGAAATAATATAAACCAATATTTTATTAGCTAATTTATTAATATTTTTATGAATCAAGTTTGAAATGTGCTTATTAGTAAAGGTTTATATTTTGATATTAGTTTTTATTCCTTCTTATGTGATAGTAGTAAATTATTCGGCTTAGTTCAGTTTTGTAAAATAATTAAAATATAAAAAGTCATGATCAAGTGCTAAATATTTCATAGTGTACATTGACTCACAGTTGTCTAATACAAAATTTAAAAATATTTACCCCCAAAATACTTTGTTTTCCAAGCTTAAAGACATAAAATTAATGACTTCTTATAATACCAATCATGCATAAAAATAATTTAGTTATTATCAGAAAAAATTGCCTACAGTCAAGTTTATATAAGATATGAAAAGAAGACTTAGAAAAAAATGAAAGTATATACATATAAAAGTCCATAGATATAGGTGTCATGAAATGGTAAGATAATAAAAGTTTCAGAAATTAATAGGATGAATTTTAAAATGTAAATTTAGTTTGTTGAGTTGATCTAGAATCATGTGGATAAAGCATTTCAATTATGTCAAGTATAAATTCATTTCAGTTAATATATTTTTAAAAATCTGCTTAGCATTTTGATAATTGTCCTCCACTTGTTGGACTTAATCAGATCAGATATTTGGTCTTCTTAAAGAAAATGGCCTTTTCATATTGAGGTTTACAATGTCTTAGCTATGCCTTTAAGAAGAATCACAGACATATTAAACTTTCTTCTGCAATCTCTGTTAAAATCTGTCTGGACAATAGATGAGTTGTAGCCATCAACTAAACTTTTCCCTAACCAATTCAGGTAAAACCAATGTAGTTATAACTTCTCTGTTTTGTGAGTCCTGACAGTAGCTTTCCTAAATCCTGCTTATAGCACTCCCCTTTCCCTAGCTTATTGGGATCTGTTCTTGCCAAGAATGTTTTTCACTATTTTTTTCTGTGTTTTGCCTCTGTGTTAATTAAGATTAGTAAATTACTCTGCTGTGGCAAGCAGTCCCACATTTTAGTGACTTAAAACTACAAAGATATATTTTTCCCATTAAGTTATATGTCCACTGTAGGGGAACAGAGGATATGCTCACTATACTTTTTTAAGAATCAAGGATATAAGGGAGTGTCTTGAATATAGCTAGTCATGATAACAAATGAAGAAAAGAGTTCTCTGAAATGTCCCACAGAGGCTGATGAATACTCAATCAGAAGGACACCTTCCCATTCCCAATTCCTTGTTTAGAACCAGCCACTTGGGCTCATGGGAATAGGGAGTAGTGAGAAAGGCAATCCTGTGACACAACCTGAAAACAGAGAGCTTGGAATGTTGAGGGGCAGAGGGAAAGCAAGATTGGTATGTAGCAGAGTCTCTCTTCATAGCTACAATATGTGCAAGCATCAGTTTGGAGAAAGACTACATGATTTGGAGAAAACACAGGTTATTCAGGTCATATAGATTTTAGATTTAGTAAATTGCTGATAAATCTTTTATGTTCTTATGAATTTTTTCAACTCTTGGGTGAGATTATTACCTTTAACTAGAAGCTATTTGAACTGTATGCAATATATCCTTACATTTTCAGGTGAAAATATTCCAAGGGAGCACTGTTTTTAGTTCAGAGTATCAGTATAATGTGTCTTGTAGAATCACAACTCTTTAATGGAATGTGAATTGTGGACAGGAAAATAATATGGATAACTAACAAAAGGAAGAATGGATTTAAATTTATATTAGAAAAATAAGAAAGATCCAAAGGAATTTGGTTATCTAATAAGTGACAATGTCCCAGGAAAATGAGAAGTTATTAAATCTAACTTGGCAAAAGGAGGGGGGGAGGGAGATATAGTTTGCTTTCTTTATAACTTTAATAAAAACAATGCAGTGAAACTACAAGAAAGCTTATTATTACACTACAATGAGCTGCAATTATATTCTTATCAAGTTCTTGAATAGTATATCATAAATTTGGTGTGATGCAATCACTTCAGCTGTAAAATACATCATCATATGAAAAAAGAGCAGGTCATGCACTGATTCATTAATTCCTATTCTCCCACACTTCATCCACTTATTCAAAGCCTTATAGAGATAAAAATTAAATCATGTAGTCACTATTAGGGCATATATGTTTATAGTATATGCAATATATAATATATAAATTTATAAATGATGATATACCTAATTATCCTGGAGATATAATTTTGTTAGTATATACACCATGAAGTTCTTTGTGTATAGATTGAAGAAATGGTGAGGAAAGGAGGGAAAAAAATAAAGTTTAGTTTCTTCATGTCAACCTATCTCTGCAATCGTTAACCATGATGGAGAATCATGTTTCCAATTATTTTGATAAATCTACTTTACATTCATAAATATAGCAAGATTATTACTCCATAACAGAGAAAAATTTTCATTTTTATGCATGTAAGCGTAAGGATAATGAAGTGGTGAGAAGGGAGAGTTTTGCTCAGTCTTGATCTTGACAATGCTAACAAAATCTATTTGAAAGTGGCTGTAAATAATGCTAGTCTATCATCACTGCTGATATGGGAATTGAAAATGCAACAGTTGTTATTCCCCTAGCTTTCTTTTAGAATAAAAGCTTTGGCCTTTTGAAGGCCAAAGGAAACCTTGCTGGAAATACTGAGACATTTTCCTCTAGAAATCTGCTTAATGTTAAGATTAACAGACAGGATTCCACTTATATGTAAGTAATTGTCTATACCCAGCAAAAAATATTACAGATTAATTCATGTACCTTCACAGAAAACTTTGCTTTTTGTCATTATTTTGTGAATTCCACTACAGCCAAGTAATTGCACTGTAAAATTTATAATATCATGATGCTTTAGAATATAGGGAAATAGTTAGACAATAGATATATACTGATATACACACAAACAACTGATGCATCCATCTGCTTCCCACAGTAAACACATGGCACTATCAATATAGAAAATTTGATTTACAAAGAGATTAACTGCAGAGAGCAAGTATTGGGAAACTACAAGGCCTGTTCAGTGTGCAGTGACCTGAACCTTCCATCCCCAGGCCTGCGGAGAAGATAGACCTGAACAGAGTCAGCAGCTTTGAGGAGAACAGTGAACCTTGCTTGAAAGAATGAGCCAAGCTGAGTCAATCTCTTTGGAAGGAAGGCAGGGAATAGTCTGCCCTCTCTACTCTCCTCCAACACTCCCTACTTAGGCCAAGCAGCCACAGCACCAACCCTTAACCTTGGCCCATCCTGGACTGAGAGTACAGGAGGACTCAATTAGCACCTGGTGGATGTACACAGTAGCTAACTCATACTCAGGCACACACACAAACATGCAAATGTATGCAACCTCTTCATCCCTTCCTCTGTCCTTCCCTTCTTTCCCTCCTTCCTTCTTTCTCTCCTTTCCCTGCTTCCTGCCTCCTTCCTTTCTTACTCCCCTCTTCCTTCTTTCTCTTTTCCCCTCTCCTCTTTCATTACACATCTGTGGAAGTGAACTGTGTTGTAGTAAAAATGTGAACTTGGATAAGTCACTAAAATCCTCAGAGTCTCTAGATTCAAAAGCTGTAAACAGGAATAATCATACCCAATTCACAGAAATTTTGCAGCCTTAATAGCAAATATATAGCTATGATATTTACCAAGAACATATTGTAGCAGAGGCCACATCAACAACTGTTCAAAATGGATAAGAAGTGACTGTGAAAAAAGTATTTCACTAAGACAGTTCATACTGTAGATCAGCTAACACAATATGTAGCCTTAGTAGTTGTTTTGTAACTACTGGATGAATTCATTCTTCATTACATTTTAAACTTACACTACCTATCCTTTCTTTCTTCCCTACCCCTAAATATTTTTGAATGCTAGTGTTAAACTTTAATCAGAATTCCTACATTTGGCAAATTCTTTTTCTCTTATCCCTACTTGAACAACCTAAGAATGAAGAGATCAAACCCATGTGTTGAGAATCTGAAAGTCAAGATTGTGACACTGACTTTAAGGAATTCAGAGACCATCAATGTAGACAAACAAGTGAATAGAATGTTAGAACTTAGAGACCAAGCTTCTAGGATAGGAAAGCAGAATCAGTTCTGTCCAGTGGCTAGATCATGTCTAACACTTTGTGACCCCATGGACTGCATCATGCCAGGCTTCCCTGTCCTTCACTATCTCCCAGAGTTTGCTCAAACTCATGTCCATTGATTCAGTGATGCCATTCAACCATTTCATCCTTTGTCACCCCCTTCTGCTCCTACCCTCAATCATTCCCAGCATCAGGTTCTTCTCCAGTGAGTTGGCTCTTCGTATCAGGTGGCCAAAGTATTGGCACTTCAGCTTCAGCATCAGTCCTGCCAATGAATATTCAAGATTAGTTTCCTTTAGGATTGACTGGTTTGATCTTGCAGGCCAAGGGACTCCCAAGAGTCTTCTTCAGCACCATGGTTCAAAAGCATCAATTCTTTGGTGCTCAGCCTTCTTCATGGTCCAACTCTCACATACATACATGACTACTGGAAAAACCATAGATTTGACTATATGGACCTTTGTTGGCAAAGTGATGTCTCTGTTTTTTAATACACCGTCTAGGTTTGTCATAGTTTTATTTCCAAGGAGCAAGTGTCTTAATTTCATGGCTGCAAAATAGCTTTGTTAAAAAGTGGAACCCTGGAGTCAGGTTGCTTAGTTTTTAACTCCTGACACAAACTGAAGCATTAAGATTTAGGGGTAAATTGCTTGATGACTCTTTGCTTCAATTTTTTCATTTTTAAAATGGGAATGTTAAGTGCATAGTTTATGATTACTGTTACTATTAGTACTAATAGTACAATTGATGCTAGTACTATTGTATGATATTGATGATAATGATAATAATCAAAGTGCCAAAATATGGCATGAGGGAACAGGAAAGTAGAGTATTAAAGCCATGAATGAGAAAGCAAACCAATAAGTAGTCTAAAGATTGAAGAGAAATTCAAAAAAGAGAAGCCAGAAGGTATGGTGGAGAGACAGTTATTCCAGAAACAGTGAATTGTTTCGAAGGGGTACATGCCATGGTAACATGCAGGAATGTAAGGTAAGAAGTAACTGGAGAGACAAGGGGGGAAATAGACAATAAAAGATTTTGTGTCATGCTAAGAATCATGACTTTCATCCTAGAGTCTGCAAGATGTTGTGGGAAGACTTTAAGGGGACAGACATAATTAGTCCCACATTTTAGAGAGATCCATTGACAAAAGTGCCAGTAAAATATTCAAGGTGACTGAAGAAAGTAAAAATGAATGACGTTTAGGACATAGTTGATTAGTAGAATCATAGAAAGTTCTTTGCTTTCTGCCATAATTGTGGTGTCATCTGCATATCTGAGTTTATTGATGTTTCTGCCAGCAATCTTGATTCCAGCTTGTGTTTTCTCCAGCCCAGCATTTCTCATTTTGTACTCTGCATATAAGTTAAATCAACAAGGTGACAATATACAGCCTTGACCTACTCTTTGTCCTATTTGGAACCAGTCTGTTGTTTCATGTCCAGTTCTAACTGTGGCTTCTTGACCTACATACAGATTTCTCAGGAGGCAGGTCAAGTGGTCTGGTATTCCCATCTCTTGAAGGATTTTCCAGTTTGTTTTGGTCCACACAGTCAAAAGCTTTGGCATAGTCAATAAAGCAGAAGTAGATGTTTTTCTGGAACTCTCTTGCTTTTTCAACAATCCAACAGATGTTGGCAATTTGATCTCTGGTTCCTCTGCCTTTTCTAAATCCAGCTTGAACATCAGGAAGTTCACAGTTCATGTACTTTTGAAGCCTGGCTTGGAGAATTTTGAACATTACTTTGCTAGCATGTGAGATGAGTGCAATTGTGCAGTAGTTTGAGCATTCTTTGGTATTGCCTTTTTTTGGAATTGGAATGAAAACTGACATTTTCGAGTCCTGTGGCCACTGCTGAGTTTTCCAAATTTACTGGCATATTGAGTACAGCACTTTCACAACTGTACTATGCCTTTTTATATATGAGACTTGAGCATCTACAGTTTTTGGTATGCAATAGAGGGGTCCTCGAACCAATCCCATATGCATATTGAGTAATATCTGTATATTTAACTATAGTATACCTAAGTATAGTATGCTATACTACGTTAAAAATTAGATAAATTTTTGGTGATTTTATTTATATCATTATTATTAGCAATAATGTACTTGATGTATATGTAAAATATTCTGAACATTGAAATAATTTCAAACACATTATTTCATGTAATTTCTGAGGTAACCAAGAAACTTCAACTAGAATTGTTTGTAAATATAGGATCTCATAACCATATGATAATATCAAGTGATTATTCTCAAAGTAAATGTTTATAGAGAAGTATTTATGACCCTGTGTAGAAAAGGAAATTGTATATAACACATGTTCTGCCCTAGAGTCTTAGCCTAGTAGATAGAGGGTGAAGGTTTGGATCTGGGTGATAGTCATGTACTCAAATATTGAAAATTCAGTCTAATTTAAATTTTACAATCTCACCAACTTCTAAAATTCTAATATCTTGGTTTTCTAACTAGAAAAGGTCTACTTAATATTATCTGATACTTAGCACCACAGATATTTTGGAAAAGAGGAGATATATTATACAAGCTATTCAGAGTATGTATTCAACCATTTTGCTATATTCTTAACGTTTTCTGAAGTATATGAAAGACACATTTATTGA
Organism: Oryx dammah; assembly: GCF_014754425.2. NCBI lineage: Eukaryota > Metazoa > Chordata > Mammalia > Artiodactyla > Bovidae > Oryx > Oryx dammah. The sequence goes on along the minus strand of NW_024070185.1, from coordinate 49,114,996 downwards.
TGTAGGCTACTAGAACTCTCTTTCCTTATCTGTCCATTCCATTTGTATCCAAGTGTATGTCCATTACAGACACATTAAAAAAAAAATCTAGTACATTTTATTAATTCATTCATTTTGTTGAATATCTGTTTTAAGCCAGGTAAAAGGATACAATAATGACTCAACACACATATGTGCTTTTGAAACACTAAGGATAAGTCCCTACGCATAGTTCTTAGCGGGTAATGCAGGGATGACTGATGTCTTTCACTGAGTAACTCAACTCCTTGCATCACGCCCTTGGATGATATAAAGAACTTTTTGGATTGTTGAGTCTAGACAGAGCCTCAAAACTGTTCACCAAACAATGCCCCAGGCATTCAATATCAGTTGGTTAGAGTTGTCACATGAGATGAAATCTATTTGTCATTATTGGGGGTATGAACAGTATTATCCTGTTGGAAAGAAGAAAATAGGCACAGTGCAGCAATATCTCATCCTAGAAGCAATATTAAACTGATATGACTCTGAAAGGAATATAATACAAACCTTGAGATGTAAATTTTGCTTGATTTTTACCTTTCAAAAGATTGATTAGGTTTCTAATAATCTTGTTAACTACTCTGAAATACTTAACTGGCTTGGATATAGTTACATTATTCTTAACCTCAGATTTGTTGTTGTGTGCTCAGTCGCTAAGTTGTGTCAGACTCTGAAACCCCATGGACTATAGCCTGCCTGGCTTCTCTGTCGATGGAATTTTCCAAGCAATAATACTTGGGTGAGTTGCCATTTCCATCTCCAGGGGATCTTCTTGAGTCTCCTGCACTGTGCCTCTTGGAAAGCCCCAGGTTTGTTGTTGCTAAAGTTTTAAATGATTTTGTTGTAGTGGTTTGTTTGGGTATTTTTATTTGTCTGCTTTCTGTTTTGTTGTCATTATTCTTGTTCACAATTTGGAAATTAGAGATCAGATGTTCAAAAGACTGAAAATAAATTTAAATATGTAGGAGGAAATCATATAATCAGGATATACTTCTAATTGGGAATATACTTAAAGTGGGACAAACATGCCCAAAGTTATTTCCTATGAATAGAGAGGCTTAAGGAACACAGGTTATACTCATCCTACAAAGTACATATCTATAAGTGGATATCATGAAATAGATTTTATACCTGTCTGTCCATCACTTGGTTGTGGATATTCCATTATTTGCTCTAAGGCGCCAGTACACTAAGACCCTCAGTGGACTCTGACTAAGTATTAGTATATTTTAATTCCTGAGCATATTAGATATGCGTGTGTGTTCTTGCTCCTCTAGTAAAGATATATGAACTACCTTAATCCAGATGGTGCTAAATAAAACAGGTTGAAACAGATACAGTGCTTATAGAATGACTGACCATGACAATATTTTTCAGAGCTTGACCTGATTGTAAGAAATGTTTTGGACTTCTCTAGCCCATAGAAATTGAGGGACAGGTCAAGAAATATTCACTTTGAAGGCAAAAGATTAGGAAAGAGACTAGAAGTCATCTGAATTTCACAGGAGACACATTGGTAATCTTTGTGGGATACGAGTCATTTTAAGAGTAGGGAGAAACAGGGGTAATAGTCATGCAAAAAAAAAATCAATTTATAACCACTGGGAATATAGAATGAAAAAAAAAAGTCTATTGCAATCAAAGTTAAGCTGAAACACAATTTATGTCTCCTGTCAATGCCATAAAAAGAGAATGATATTCAGAGATCTAACACCTGTATATCTTTAATAGATCCTCTATTCCTCCTCATAAAACACTAAAATCTTTGCTCATTCTAGGCCAAGAGAGAATATCTTAGGCTGAAATATCTGTCAATCTTCTAAAAGTTAGATCCAGGAGTGAAAAGGTACAAATCAAATTATACTAATTTTGTTAATATTCTTTACTTACCAGAAAGATACAAATATACTGTGCTTTACTGATTACCACTATGCAAATTTTAAACTGTGGATTTTTTTAACACCTTAATATGCACACTGGAGAAGGGAATGGCAAACCACTTCAGTATTCTTGCCTTGAGAACCCCATGAACAGTATGATAAGGCAAAAAGATGACACTGAAAGATGAACTCCCCAGGTCAGTAGGTGCTCAGTATGCTACTGGAGAAGAATGGAGAAATAACTCCAGAAAGAATGAAGAAACAGAACCAAAGCAAAAACAACACCTAGTTGTGGATGTGACTGGTGATGGAATTAAAGTCCGATCCTATAATGAACAATATTGCATAGGAACCAAAATGTTAGGTTCATGAATCAAGGTAAATTTGAAGTGGTCAAACAGGAGAGGTCAAGAGTGAACATTGACATTTTAGGAATCAGTGAACAAAAATTGACTGGAATGGGCGAATTTAACTCAGATGTCCTTTATATCTACAAGAATAGATATGGGGCAAGAATAGATATGTGGGCAAGAATCCCTTAGAAGAAATGGAGTAGCCATCATAGTCAACCAAAGAGTCCAAATGCAGTTGTTGGGTGCATTCTCACTCAAGAACATGACAGAATGATTTCTGTTTGATTCCAAGGCAAACCATGCAACATCACAGTAATCCAAGCCTGTACCCCAACCAGTAATGCCAAAGAAGCTGAGGTTGAACGGTTCTATGAAGACCTACAAGACCTTCTAGAACTAACACCCAGAAAGATGTCCCTTACATTATAGGGGATTGGAGTGCAAATTTAGGGAGTCAAGAGATACCTGGAGTAACAGGCAAATTTGGACTTAAAGTACAAAGTACAAAAACGAAGCAGGGCAAAGGCTAATAGAGTTTTGCCAAGAGAATGTACTGGTCATAGCAAACACCCTCTTTCAACAACACAAGAGAAGACTCTACACATGGACAATACCAGATGGTCAATACCAAAATCAGATTGGTTATATTCTCTGCAGCCAAAGATGGAGAAGCTCTATACAAGAGCTGACTGGCAGCTGACTATGGTTCAGATCATGAACTCCTTATTGCCAAATTCAGACTTAAATTGAAGAAAATAGGGAAAACCACTAGACCATTCAGGTATGACCTAAATAAAATCCCTTATACAGTGGAAGTGACAAATAGATTCAAGGGATTAGATCTGATAAGCAGAGTGCCTGAAGAACTGTGGATGGAGGTTCATGACATTGTACAGGAGGCAGTGATCAAGACTATTCCCAAGAGAAAGAAATACAAAAAGGCAAAACGGTTGTCTAAGGAGGCCTTACAAATAGCTGAGAAATGAAGAGAAGATAAAGGCAAAAGAGAAAAGGAAAGTGTTGTGCCCAAGTCGCGAAATCTCCCAGTGAGCACCAGGGAGCCAATATCCGATGCAAAAGCAAGAGAGTTTTTATTACCAAGCTTGAGCTGGGGCTCCCACCAATACTGAGGCAGCGGCTATAGGGAGGAGCCCCGAGTTCTGGGTTACATTGCTTATATAGGGTATTCTCGCGTGAGAAATTTGAAAAATGGGAGTTTCCGAGTTGGGAGACATCTAATTGGTTACCTTCTGTGGAAGGGTTAGGTGTTGGTTTCTGATTGGTTTTTATTTTCCCGGGCTGGCCCTGGGTTCTGATTGGTTCCCATTACCTAGGTAGACTACATTAAGTCAGGAGATTTTGGTCTGGGGTCTGATTGGTTCGAGGGTGGTGGGGTGAGGTCAGGGGATTTCCAAAGGCTCTTGGATTTTCAGAAACTCTTTTCCTGGAACCTTACAAAATGGAGTTTTTCTGTTAACAAAATGGAGTAGCTTAGGTCCTTCAGAAAGATATACCCATCTGAATGCAGAGTTGCAAAGAATAGCAAGGAGAGATAAGAAAGCCTTCCTCAGTGATCAGTGCAAAAAAAAAAAAAGATGAAAACAGTAGAATGGGAAAGTCTAGAGATCTCTTCAAGAAACTTAGAGACATCAAGGGAACATTTCATGCAAAGATGGGTACAATAAAGGACAGAAATGGTATCAACCTAACAGAAGCAGAAGATATTAAGAAGAGGTGGCAAGAATACACAGAAGAACTGTACAAAAAAGATCTTCATGACCCAGATAATCATGATGGTGTGATCACTCATCTAGAGCCAGACATCCTGGAATACAAAGTCAAGTGGGTCTTAGGAAGCATCACTATGAACAAAGCTAGTGGAGGTGATGGAATTCTAGTTGAGCTATTCTGAATCCTAAAAGATGATGCTAGAAAGTGCTGTACTCAATATGCCAGCAAATTTGGGACTCAACAGTGGCCACAGGACTGGAAAAGGTCAGTTTTCATTTCAATCCCAAAGAAAGACAATGCCAAAAGAATTTTCAAACTACTGCACAATTGTATTCATCTCACTCACTAGCAAAGTAATCCTCAAAATTATCCAAGCCAGACTTCAACAGTATGTGAACTGGGAACTTTCAGATGGTCAAGCTGGATTTGGAAGAGGCAGAGGAACTGGAGATCAAATTACCTACGTCTGTTGGATCATTGAAAAAGCAAGAGAGTCCCAGAAGAACATTTACTTCTCCTTTATTGACTATGCCGAAGCTTTTGGCTGTGTGGATCACAACCATCTGTGGAAAATTCTTAAAGAGATGGGAATAGCAGAACACCTTACATGCCTCCTGAGAATACTGTGTGCAGGTCAAGCAGCAACAGTTAGAACTAGACATGGAACAGCCTGGTTTCAAATCAGGAAAAGAGTACATCAAGGCTGTATATTGTCGCCATGCTGATTTAACTTATATGCAGAGTACATCATGAGTAATGCTGGTGTGGATGAATCACAAGTTGGAATCAAGAGTACCAGGAGAAATATCAATAACCTCAGATAGGAAGATGACACCACACTTATGGCAGAAAATGAAGAACTAATGAAAATGAAAGAGGAGAGTGAAAAGTTTGGCTCAAGAAACAACATTCAGAAAGCTAAGATCATGGTATCCAGCCTCATCATTTCATGGCAAATAGATGGGGAAACAATGGAAACAGTAAGAGACTTTATTTTCTTGGGCTCCAAAATCACTGCAGGTGGTGACTGCAGCCTTAAAAACAAAAGATGCTTGCTACTTGTAAGAAAAGCTATGACTAAACTAGACAGTATATTAAAAAGCAGAGACATTACTTTGCCGACAAAGGTCCAACTAGTCAAAGCTGTGGTTTTTTCAGTAGTCATCTATTCATGTGAGAATTGGAGTATCAAGAAAGCTGAGACTGAAGAACTGATGCTTTTGAACTGTGGTGTTGGAGAAGACTCTTGAAACTCCCTTTGACTGCAAGGAGATCCAACTAGACAATCCTAAAGGAAATCAGTCCTGAATATTCATTGCAGGACTGATGCTAAAGCTGAAACTCCAGTACTTTGGCCACCTGAAGTGAAAGAACAGACTCTTTGGAAAAGACACTGATGCTGTGAAAGGTTGAAGGTGGGAGGAAAAGGGGATGACAGAGAATGAGATGGTTGTATGGCATCACCGACTTGATGGACATGAGTTTGAACAAGCTCTGGGAGTTGGTGATGGACAGGGCAGCCTGGCGTGCTGCAGTCCATGGGATCGAAAAGAGTCTGACATGACTGAGTGACTCAACTGAACTTAATGATATGCACAGACAATTTTAGCCATTTAATTTAAATGAGTCTCCTCACATATAGTAATAATTAAAGTGTGGCAGATTAAAGATGGCTAGAGATTCTTTGATGCTCCACCATCCAGAGGTGTGTTCTCTGCCCCTCTCCCTGTTTTGATTCTGGAATTTCTCTGTGACTGTTCTGAACAATTAGATTCAGCAGAAATGGTGCTGTGCCAGTAATGGGTCCAGGCCCTCAGAGACTGGCAGCTTCTTTTCTCTCTTGGAATGCTCATGTTTAGGATACTGTCTGTCAGAACACAGCTGCCATGCTGGAAGAAGCCCTGCGGCATGGCAAGACTACATATTGGTGCTTCAGTGATCAACCCCAAATAAGAGCCTAGCCAAAAGGTCAGCAAAAACTGTGAGTCATGTAAGGGACATATTTTGAACTTCCAATTCTGTCAAGCCTTAAGATGACTGCAAGACCAGTCTACATCTTCCTTCACCTTCATGATAGGCCCCAGGAAAGAACCCCTTAGTTTTGTGCTGCTTCCACTCAGAGTCATGTGGGATGATACATTATTGCTATATAATTATGTTCTGATTTTTAAAATTATTTTTGCACAACAATAGAAGGCTAGAACTTAAGCTAAAAATTAAAAATCAGTGTGATCAAAGTTTCATTCAATCAGATTTTTTTTCTTTCTTTGATTTTCTATAGCTGTGTTCAGCCACATTGTGGTAACTATCACGATGTTGATATTCCCAACAGCTAGAACTGCAAAATGATAATGAAATAGAAACATATTCTTATTTAGATACTAAAAAGGACATTGCAGAGTTGAGAAATAGCTGCCAGATTCTGCCTCCTTCTTGCCTTTTCCCCTCCCCCAAACACACAGATAAACTCAGCCAGAAAACTAAAGGCAATGGAATGTAACTGGCAGTGGTAATGCTGATATATTCTTTTTTGTGCCAAAGCAGTCTCTTGGCTATATCCACAGCACTGTTGCCCAAACAGAGGATCTTCTGTTTTAGGGCTGAGCATGGAAAGAATTCTAGTCCTTTGCCTTCTTCTTTTTACCATTTAAATTAGTAGAAAACTTTTCCTTATTTTGCTCTCTAAATAATTTTGCATAAATGGAAATGGTACCTGTGTTTACAACATAAAAGAGATCCTTAAATGCTTGCTGTAATTAGCAAAGTTATTTTTCATTCAGGGACACTGGATTTGAATGCCCTGAGCTTCTTACTAAAGTGCTCATTGTTTTCATTTATGCCTCCACCCTTTGGGGCCTTGCTCTCTTCTCAATGCTGTTTAGGAGAGTAACAACATGTGCTAATATCATAGCCCTTGGTGCTCAGAAGCATAAAGCAGAAATAACAGGCTGAATCAGTACTGATCTTGGAAAACGCAGTCTGCTTAGACAGAAGTCTAGGAGAGAAAATTGGCAAGAATGAAGAAATCAGACAACTTCATAGGAAAACCACTGAGGAAACAGAGAAGTGTTGAAAGCAAATGATGGCCAAGTCTATTTTTCCATGAAGATATTGAGAGAAAGCTTGATGTCTATCTGTCTGGAGTACACTAAATGAAGACTGTGGATGTGGAAAGAAACCCTTCATTTTTGGAGAGCCCTCTCAGCTCTATCTTTCTTTGGATTGCGAGCCAAGTATATATTTTTTTTCTTCATCACTGTTAGTAAGAAACAGAAATAGATCCTATAGGTTAATGAAAAATAGACTTCTAGCTGCTTCATGTTTGTTGAAGCTTCTTCTATATTTACTAATAGAAGTTATTCAGTGCCTGTCACATTTAACTTTAATTTAACCTCAACTCAATTCTTCTGAACAGGAATTTCAGGCAACTTCAAATAAATTGATATAAACAAAAAAGGAGGAAAAGGGAAATGGAATGACATTGATAATATTAACATATTCTATGATGAGCTTAAAATCTGGCTATGTTTATCCACAGAGGGTAGGCAGAAAGAAAAATTTAAGAGAAATCATAGCTCAGATATTATAAAAGAGATGTACTTTTGACAGTGGATATACACTTTTATTTGATGTAAAATGTTCAGTGTTGTCAGTTACATGGGACTTTGAGTGACATAATAGGCAATATATTCACATCAGTTTATATGAAACGCAGAAGCAATTTTTTATACTTTTACAGAACTGATAGAAGAAACTCTGGGGTGAGAGAAATTATATGATTTTGGCTTCAGATAAGACTACATTCAAATTTTGGCTGTCTTATTTTCTTCTCATCTGAATTTGGTCAAGTGACATCTCTCAAAATATGGAAATTATTGTTTTTAGCATCTTTTTTCATCTTTATCATCAGTACCATAACTTGTATCTCCTACTCAGTGCAAAACTTATTATTATGAATAAGGATTTGGTATTTTAAAAAATAAATATTGTGCATTTGTTATAGGCAAAGATTGACAACTTCATTTTTAATTTTGAACAAAATCAAGTTGTCATATTCATTACTCATAATTATTCAAAATATCTTTTTCAGAGACCTCAAAGTGTAATATAATCAATTTTGTGTCATTTTGTGTTTTAGTTAGTCCCAGTATAGATTTATCAGCATAATCATTCCATAAGTATCCTAAATGATAAGTATATATTTGTTATTTGCTTCCCATTCTGGATTAAAATTTAATCCATCATTTTGACAGATGACCCTTCTGTAGGTAGTTTAAATTACAAAAGATCTATACCAAAAGTATCTCTTTTAAATTGAATTATTATCTCCTTTATAGCAGGAACCATGTCTGATATTTTCTCATTACTCTTCAGGCTGCCTAGGAAAGGATTAAGCACAAGATTAGTGATGAATAAATACTTGGTGATTTATTGTTACAGGATTTAAGACTGATAATTTTCACATTTTTTTCACTGAAACTCAGACTTTATAACTCTAAAAAAGACTGATCAGTGGTCCTTGAATTGATTGTAATGTTAGCACTGATTAGACATAGAAATATAATTTAGTAGTTATGACAGTCCTCTGGGCTTTCAAGTCAAAAGTAAAGAGAGGCAAGATTTTCACTATGAAAAAATATATATAATTAATGATTTATGAAACTAAGTTTAATTTGGGAAATCAGATTTATTTGGTCAGCTCATTTCTGTTGGAGTAAATTTGACATAGAAAATACCTTGATTTAATTTTGTCATCCTAAAACCAACATAACAAAAAACTAGCCTAATAAAAATTATCTGGCCTAGATATGGTTCAGCATTCCTGAAATTACTCTGTGAGTGAGATATATTTGCTTTAAATCACAGAATTGAATATTATAAACACATATATAAATATGCAGTTTTGTTTCTTATTTTGTTGAGATAGATGGTCATAGAAATGGGTTCAGAGACTATACATGTTTTACAATTTGTTTTTTTGACTTTACAGTGTGTCTTGAAAATACTTACTTCTATGTAAATATATAGAGTTATAACTCTATTCTTTTTTCTAATTTTAAAGTTCAAATGTTAAAGTTAATAATTGCAAAAATATGATAATTTCATTTCTAAAATGAAAATGCCTGTAAAACCAACTCATCAGATGGATAAATATTAAAATATTACCAGCACCTCAGATAGCCCCAGTATGGCTCTCTCAGTCAATATACCCTAAAGATAACTATCATTCTGACTTCAACCATCATAATTTATTTTGCTGCTTCTAAAAATGGATTTATAGCACATGTACACTTTTGTTTTCATATTCTTTTGTTCAACATTATTTTGTGAGATTTAGCCATATTATTGTGAGTAGCAACTTTTTCATTCCATGTACTATTTCTTTAAATGAACAATTTTATGGATTTTTATGTTATTTGTATTTTTGGTCATTTTAGATGAAGCTAGCATGAATATTTCTGTACATATTTCAGTGGACAGAAGTACTCATTTTCATTTGGATATTTGTATAGGAGCAAACTGGTAGGTCATCGCTTTGCCAGCAAAGGTCCTTACAGTGAGGGAAAGCTATGGTTTTTCCAATTGTCACGTACGGATGTGAGCGTTGGACCACAAAGCTGAGTGCCAAAGAATTGATGCTTTCTAACTGTGGTGCTAGAGAAGACTCTTGAAAGTCCCTAGGATTGCAAGGAGATCAAACCCGTCGATCTTAAAAGAAAATCAACCCTGAATATCCACTGGAAGAACTGCTGCTGAAACTGAAGCCCCAAAACTTTGGCCACCTGATGTGAAGAGCCAACTCTTTGGAAAAGACCATGAGGCTGGGAAAGATTGAGAGCAAGAGAAGAAAGGGACGACAGAAGATGAGATGGTTGGATGGCATCACCAATTCAATGAACATGAATTTGAACAAATTCTGGGAAATCGTGAAGGACAGACAGACCTGGTGTGCTGCAGTCCACGGAGTCACAAAGTGTCAAACATGACTTAGCAACTGAATAACAACAAATTTCCCATGATAAATATGCTGTTGTTTCCCCAAGCCATAAATATATTTATTCATTGGCTCTGCCATTTCAAGTACCAATGTAGAACTAAAATAACTGTCTCTCTGCTCCACAATTCACACATTTACATTTTACATAATCAGACTAGATATGATACATTCTGACTACAATCCTCCCTAGTTTAATATAAAATTATATTTATCATATGATTAACAAAAACCAGTGACCAAGTAAAGTGTGTTGCCACGCTAGGTTGCATATAGTAGAATTTATAAGCATTTTTTCAACTTAGACCTATTTAACAACTTTGCCAACAAAGGTCCGTCTAGTCAAGGCTATGGTTTTTCCAGTGGTCATGTATGGATGTGAAAGTTGGACTGTGAAGAAGGATGAGTGCCGAAGAATTGATGCTTTTGAAGTGTGGTGTTGGAGAAGACTCCTGAGAGTCCCTTGGACTGCAAGGAGATCCAACCAGTCCATTCTAAAGAAGATCAGCCCTGGGATTTCTTTGGAAGGAATGATGCTAAAGCTGAAACTCCAGTACTTTGCCACCTCATGTGAAGAGTTGACTCATTGGAAAAGACTCTGTTGCTGGGAGGGATTGGGGGCAGGAGGAAAAGGGGATGACAGAGGATATGACATCACTGACTCGATGGACGTGAGTTTGAGTGAACTCCGAGTATGAGTGAACTCCGGGAGCTGGTGATGGACAGGGAGGCCTGGTGTGCTGCAATTCATGGGGTCGCAAAGAGTCGGACATGACTGAGCGACTGAACTGAACTGATATGTTATTGTGACTCACCGTTCTTGTTAAGTATGAGTTAGAAGCTTCAACATAGAGAAAAGAGTGTGTTCTACTCACAAAAATTCGTCATAATTTATAGCTTCACATTTTTTCTTCCTTTCATATTCAATGCAAGTGAATGACAATGACATTTTTGCAGGAATAATCTTCAGTCCAATATAATTTGCATTTAAAAAATCAAAAAAACATTAGATTTTACATAAACATTTTATTGAAGTATACAGGTATGCAGAAACTTACAAAGATCACAAATGAACAGTTTGATGAATTTTCACAAACAAAACACACCTAGGTAACTGACCACTGACTCAAGAAACAGAACATCTGAAAAACAGGAAAAAATAAACTCTCATAACATTTTTCATTCATGAATAGCCACTCAGTCATGTCCCATGGGATTTTCCAGGCAAGAGTACTGGAGTGGGTTGCCATTGGTTAACTATTAAAAAAGCAGAAGCAGTATTTGTGTTTTCAATTTTTGATTGGTAGCTAAATGATTTCCAGTTTTCTTATTATGAATTTAAGAATATAAATATGTGGGTAATGTATTTTAGTGATCGTATATTTGCATTTCTATTGGATATATATAGGTAAAATTGGATTTATCTGGGTAAATTATAATTCTTATTTAGACTTGGTACAAACTACGAAGTGATTTTCCAAAATGAGCCCAACTATTTATACTTTCACCAGAAATGTTTGAAAGATCTGTGACCACTTCCTCCAAACTCTTCTCTAATTTTTGTCTGTTCTTTCTCTCATTCTTTTTTTTTTTCCTCTGTATTAGTATTTTATTCTTTATTTCTGCCCACTCCACAGTTTGTCTCCCTTGCCCCCTCTTTCTCACTTCCTCTCTCTCTCCTTTCTTTTTTCTTATTTTGTCCTTTTGGTTTTACCCTTTCCATTGGTATGCATAGTATCTGATTATGTTTTACATTTGCACCTATCAGAAGAATAATTATGTTGAGAACGTTTTCATATGTTTTTGGTCCTTTGGATCCCTGCTTTTGTGATGTGCCTGTGAAACATTTTGTCACTTCTTTTCTTGGGCTGTAATTTTTATTATTTTTTATTTATATTAAGAAATAATACTTATTATTTTCTTATATATTTTAATAACATTTTTCTTAAAATATTATTTTAAGAAAATAATATTTTCTTATTATTTTTTATACATTCTATACATAACATAAAACAACCCTGTTATCCCATGCTGTGGCTTGCCTCTTTTCTGTATCAATGGTGTTATTTGCTGACCAGTATTTATGCTTGATGTTATCTAAACATCAGTCGTCTTTGATTCATGCTTTTTATGTTCTACTTAAGAAATTTTTGTGTATTTCAGCATCATAAAGATATTCTCCCTGATTTTCTCCCAAAACTTTATTGTTTTTGTCTTTGCATTTAGACATATACTTCTAGAAGCATTTCAGTCTATGATGACAGATGGGATAAATTTCATTTTTTTAATATGTGTATCTGTTTGAACTAGCACTGATTATTGAAAATAATTTTTTTCTAACTGTATTGGATTATCAAGGGTTGTCACACACACAATTTACTGTATGTATAGATTGCTGTTTCTGGATTCTCTATTTTGTAGTATTGTTTTGTCTTTTTTTGTTCTAATACTACCTTATTTTAATTAGTAAAGCTTTTTAATAGATCTTGATTTCAGTATGTAATTCCTTCAGCTTTATTCTTTTTCAAGATTACTATTCTTCGGAATACCTTATCTATTTATACACCCCTCCACACACACACATGTGCAAACAAGCAAACCCAAATACTGGGATTTTTACTAAAATTGAGTTTACAAGTCCATTTGTCTAAAATTGAAATTTTTACCAAGTTATGCCTTCCTACTAGGCACATGTTATGTCTCTCTCCATTATTTTGTGTCTTAATTAGTGATTTCTAAATCTCATTGTAGAGGTCTTTCAAGTCTGTTAGACATATTCCTAGGTTTTTGATGATTATTGATGCTATTAAAACTGAATTATATTTTCAAACATAATTTTCTAGTCGTCTAATGCTTGCATTGTGATATAATTTATCTTTGCATATGGGTAGTTTATATAGAACCTTGAGAGTTGTGAAGGTGAGGCCTTCAAACATCCGGGTTGACCAGAGGCTGTGTATGTTTACCACATGAACCGTGTGTATGTGTCAACCACTTGCACATCCCTGGCAGAAGGAGCCTGCAACGCTCAGAGATGATGCCAGAGAGACCATATGAAACAGAAAGCAGGCTGAAAAATGACCTGAATTTGTATTAATACATGCTCCCTGCCTGCCCCCCTCATCTTTCAGCATATGATGGAAACCTTACTGGCTTGCAGTGTTTGAGCCCTATCTTTGGCTAAAATATAAGCTATGTAGACACAAGCTTGACCTTTAAAGAGTCAGGCTTCAAATCAAAACAAGGAAAAAGAAAAAGAAAGCTAAACAGAGGCATCAGCAGCTGCACATTGTTCAGGAAACAGACTTCACAAATTGACTCCAGCTGTAATACCTGTACAAAATGCATGAGAACGGCCTTTGAAGGCTCTGAAAAGTAATCATACCTGATAGACTGAGGAAGGGGCTTTCCTGACGGCTCAGAGGGTAAAAATTCTTCCTGCAATGCAGAAGACCCAGGTTCGATCCCTGGGTTGGGAAGATCCCCTGGAAAGAGAATTCTTGCCTGAAGAATACTATGGATAGAAGAGCCTAGTGGACTACAGCTCATCGAGTCACAAAGAGTCAGACACAACTGAGAGACCAACACACACACACACACACACACAGACTGAAGAAGAAGACCACAATGCAAAGCATCATTCACCTGATAATAAGATTGCTATTGTTTGCCTCCAATATTTCTGGCCAGTGAGGAAGTGAGCACTGGGTAACAGATAGGGCTCCAAGAGAACCTTCCAGTTCTGGCTCAGAGAGTAAAAGAACACACATCATGGTCTAAGAGAGTGAGGCACCTCCTTCTCTCCTTTTCTTATATTTTCCTTCCACTACTGTGTGTCTCAGGCCATTCCACAGTAGCACTGGCAGCAGCACAACAGAAACCTTGAGGAGCCCAAACTCTTAGAGAAGCGTCTTCAGCTCCCGTTGCTGGATCTGTGTTCTAAGGATGGTGGGATCAGCCCCCATTGCTTTTTTTTATAATTAACTTTTTTTAGAGTATAGTGGATTTGCAATATTGTATTAGTTTCTTCTGTACAGCAAAGTGAATCAGTAGCCCCATTGCTTTTATTCTCTTTCTTTCTCTCTCTTTTTCCACTGCTTGACTTACACTTTTATCCTTTTAGTGATGCCCTTCATTAATATAATTTGGTCTAATTTTCCCACTTTTAGTAAAACACAAAACATATAGATATCATATAATTCTACTGTACAAAGTTCAAAATAGGCAAACGTTTAGAGAAGTATTTTGGGGTGATAAACCTATTTTAAAAAGCATGGAACTAATTACCATACAAATCAAGATAGAATTTAATGGAAAGGGACATTGTAGTGAGCTCAGTCAAAAGCAAATGTGAGTGAGTGACTCCAGGGTCATGAAAAATGAAAGTGAAAGTAGCTCAGTCATGTCCGACTCTTTGCGACCTCATGGACTATACAGTCCATGGAATCTTCCAGGCCAGAATACTGGAGTGGGTAGCCTTTCCCTTCTCCAGGGGATCTTCCCAACCCAGGGATCGAACCCAGTGTGCAGTGGAAACTTGAACTGAATGCATACTACATAAGTAGAGAGAATAAAACTCCTTCCTCTACTTTGTACATATTTGTATTAAAGTTTTTTATTTGTATCAAGTAACTTACTTTGGTTCTATGATACTCTTGGGTTTTAAAATGCCAGCTTGCTTTAGTCTCTGTGTGCGACTATTGGCTTCATAAATATCGGCCCATCATTTTACACATACACTCAGGTTACAAGGCAATCTCAGTGAGACATTTCATTTTGAATTACTGTGCTTTAAGTTAGCATATATGCATTACATTACTCTTAGCAGGACATTCTTAGCCCTCTTCCTCAGTTTCATTTCTTGATGGGACCCTGAGTATCCTTTGTGAGACCCTAAGTATCTTCATTGTCTGTCATTACCTCCTTTCGATTCTTTAGTGCTCCTTTTAGACATAAACTTTTTGAAAGACATCTGTAATAGCCATCACTTATCAAGCGCTTGTATCATCTCATGTCATGCTTAAAATAGTGAGGTTAATATTTCACAAGTTTAAAGAATTGAGATTCAGAGAAGTTGAATAGCTTGGCCAACATCAGACAGATAATTTGACATACTTGAATTTTAGATCTCTCTCCTTCAGTCATTCATTCATCCACTCGGTATATATTATTGACCTGCTCTCATGCCTGTCGTTTGTAACACACTGGCAATGGGGGACAGTCAGAGTCCTTTCCCTCATGGAGTTGACAACTGTATAAAAACTAATGTGTGAATAAACAAGCAACACTTAAATAAATCCATAACTACAAGTACTTTCTATATGCTATAGTGAATGCAAATCTTCTGTAGTAGAGATTGCTAATTGACTTGTACAGAGACTGACATGTCTAGACTAACCCTTTGCATTATACAACATAACCCTTCATATTGGGAGTGGTACAGCATCTGTTGAGGTGGGACAAGCATATCTGAAAATTAGTTTCAGAGTGATTCCACCAGATTTCTACCTCACAGAATGAGGTATTAATTAGTACTCAGTAACATCAGTCAGAACTTCAGTCATCCACAGACATAACACGGGTCCTCAGTGTAATGAACAGGATGGAAGGGGCTTCAGAAGCTGAATTCTGAGAGGCTGTTCATGAAAAATTGATCTAATTGATTTTTCATGTTTATCTTCTAAGACAGTGGTTTCCAGCTTTTGGCAATAAGAGGAGCCCTTTTAATTTTATGTGTATTCACACATAATAAAAAAATGTATTTTTGATAATTTTGAATTGGAAAAATCCAAGTCTAAAAGCTTTCAAAATATCAGAAACAATAAAATTATTTTATATGTTATTAATTAGTAAAGCATCTTGATGTATTTAAAAATGATAGTATGTGTGTTTAGCCTCTAAGTACTCTTTTATTAACTTTACTAGGGGACTGAGGGATGTGTCCCCAAACTGTGGGTACAAAATGCCCTGGCTACAATACTTGTTAGTTGTGTGATCTGAGCATGATTACTTAACCTCTATATGCCTCAGTATCTAAACAATGATGATATCAAGAACAAATATAACGAAATATATACCTCAAGAAAAATTTAAAGGCTTAATGGTATGTGTTTGTGTGTGTGGGTGTGGGTATGAGAGTGTGCACTATGCCTGCAGGAGACACCAGAGGCATGGGTTTGATCCCTGGGTTAGAAAAATCCCCTGGAGGAGGAAATGGCAGCCCATCCCAGTATTCTTGCTTGGGGAATTCTATGGGCAAAGGAGCCTAGCAGGCTACAGTCCATGGGGCCACAAAGAGTTGGACACAATTGAGCGACTGAGCACATTTAGCCATTTAGCACATAATATCAGTATAGTTAATGTAACAAAAGTGAAAGTATTAGTCAGTCAGTTGTGTCTAACTCTTTGCAACTCCATGGATTGTAGCCCACCAGTCTCCTCTGTCCATGGAATTCTCCAGACAAGAATACTCTAGTGGGTAGCCATTCCCTTCTCCAGGGGATCTTCCCAACCCAGGGACCGAGTCCAGGTCTCCTGCACTGCAGGCAAATTCTTTATCATCTGAGCCAGTAATGAAAAATATTAATATATTGGCATGTACACATTATGCCAGTGTACACAATGGTAACAGTGAGAGACTTTATTTTCAGGGGTTCGAAAATCACTGCAGATGGTGACTGCAGCCATGAAATTAAAAGATGCTTACTCTTTGAAAGAAAAGCTATAACCAACCTATACAACATATTAAAAAGCAGAGACATTACTTTGCCAACAAATGTCAATCTAGTCAGAACTATGGTTTTTCCAGTAATTATGTATGGATGTGAGAGTTGGATTATAAAGAAAGCTGAGCACAGAATAATTGATACTTTTGAACTGTGATGTTGGAGATGACGCTTGAGAGTCCCTTGAAGGACTGATGCTGAAACTGAAACTCCAATACTTTGGCCACCTGATGCAAAGAACTGACTCATTGGAAAATGCTGGCAAAGATTGAAGGCAGGAGGAGAAGAGGATGACAAAGAATGAGATGGTTGAATGGCATCACTAACTCAATGGACATGAGTTTGAGTAAGCTCTGAGAGTTGGTGATGGACAGGGAAGCCTGGCGTGCTGCAGTCTGTGGGGTCGCAGAGTCAGACATGACTGAGAGTCTGAACTGAACTGATGTACACATTTCATTTGAATATAATTTGGGTCTAACTCTTCACTTCCCCTTGTCTGTGCAGATGTGGCCTCAATACATGAGACTATAATATTATGTCCCTGAGTGGTTATTGAGTACTATCTAGAAGAAGTACCTGAAGGCCCTATGTGGGGCACAGTGGATCACTCCTTGTTGGCTATTCTGGGTATAGAGAGAAACTAAGTGCAAACAATGCAGACCATGTGCTCACTGGGGCACACCCTGGCACCCACTACCACAGTTAGTGTTTTTCATTAGATCTGCATCCCCAGAAGCTGCTTTCTTGGTTGCCATGCTCCATTTACTAATCAGGCTCCAGGATGGATGTCAGTTGGACACCATGGACCCAGGCTTCCTGATCCACCTACCAGAGATCCTAAAAGAAAGAGGAAATGTTTGATGTCTCCTGAGACTGGAAAGAGGCCTGAAACTTTGTGATGGTCAAGAAGCAAGTGGTTGGAAGACTGGATGAATGTGTGATGCTGTGTGTGTGGTCTAAACAGTGAAATTGTCCATCTCGCTAGACCTTGCCTGGGGGCGGGGCCATCCAGGCATCACTGCCCCCAAAGCCCCTTCATACATAAGGTAGGAATGCTAGGGCTAAAGTGAGGACCTGGTGACACAGTTGGATCCTGACTCTTAGGCAGGATTCCTGAAGGTTTTGCAGAAGAGGTCTTTAGGAAAAGAAGGAAGTTATTGATTTAGAGGAAGCATTTTCTGTGACTTTTCATAAACTTAGACATGGATGACTCTGTCTGTGACTTTCTCCTGTTTGCTGTTTTAAAACTTTTTTCATTAAACCTGAAATTGTCAAGTCAATCACTTTTGTAGTGACTAATAGTGTTGGGAAGACAAGAGATAAAAACAAGCCCACACCAATATACACATAAGAAACAAATAGACATGATCCCCCTCCCTTTTTTTTTCTTTAATTTTATGATTTCGAGTGGAGTTTTGAGGAATGAAACTTCTTTCAAAGTCATCAGATCTCTCATAGCAAAATTCAAGGAATGACTATACAGATAAATTTAACCTGAAAGAAATTTATAATCAGTGCAAATACCTGGGTACTCTCCAGACAAATCTTATGCTCATCTTCATAGATGGAGCAGCTATTCCTTCCTCTAACTGCATATTTGTACTCTCCATTCCTGTTTCCATTTAGAAAGGAAAGTTATTCATGTCTAGAATTTCCTTAAAGTATATAAACAAAACGACTTATATTTTCCTGTTTATAAGTATAAAGAAAAAACAACAACTAAGTTTTCATACTATTTTGGAGAAAAAGGATGAAATTCCCAAAAGCAAAACAATAACAATACCAAAAAAGTCAGTTATAGATATAACAAAATAAGAAACATAAGAATATAAGAATATAAGAAAGCAATAAAAGACAACATTTGTTTACAAGCTGTACAGTGACGAGGACCGGAGAAGGCAATGGCAGCCCACTCCAATACTCTTGCCTGGAAAATGCCATGGACGGAGGAGCCTGGTAGGCTGCAGTCCATGGGTTGCTAAGAGTCAGACACGACTGAGTGACTTCACTTTCACTTTTCACTTTCATGCATTGGAGAAGGAAATGGCAACCCACTCCAGTGTTCTTGCCTGGAGAATCCCAGGGACGCCGGAGCCTGGTGGGCTGCCATCTCTGGGGTCGCACAAGGTCGGACACGATTGAAGCAACTTAGCAGCAGCAGCAGCATCAGTGATGAGGACATCTGTACATTAAAAGGAAAGTATAAGGCTGAATTATTGTGGAAAGTTTCAAAAATATTACCCAAAATGGCCCTTGATATTCTAGATGGGCAGCACATGAAATTAATTGAATTGAAGTAAAATACAAGTTATAAAGACAGAGAAATGGGGAAATGTCATGTGGATTTATCTGGTAGTGGGCTGTGCATTGGACTTCTTTAAACACTGACTAAGGCTGGCATATAGGGAAAAAGCTTCAATGAAGTCAGTCAGTCGGTTCAGTTCACTCAGTCGTATCTGACTGTTTGCGACCCCATGGACTGCAGTTCGCCAGGCTTCCTTGTCCATCACCAACACCAGGAGCCATTTCAAACTCGTTTCCATCACATCGGTGATGCCATCCAACCATCTCATCTTCTGATTTCCTTGAGGATGGACTGGCTTTATCTCCTTGCAGTCCAGGGGACTCTCAAGAGTCTTCTCCAACACCACAGATCAAAAACATCAATTCTTTGGTGCTCAGCTTTCTTTATAGTCCAACTCTTACACCCATACATGACTACTGGAAAAACCATACCCTGACTAGATGGACCTTTGTTGGTAAAGTAATGTCTCTGCATTTTAATAAGCTGTCTAGATTGGTCATAACTTTTCTTCCAAGGAGCAAGCATCTTTTAATTTTCATGGCTGCAGTCACCACCTGCAGTGATTCTGGAGCCCCCCAAAATAAAATCTCTCACTGTTTCCATTGTTTCCCCATCTATTTGCCATGAAGTGATGGGACCCTCTGCCATGATCTTTGTTTTCTGAAGGTTGAACTTTAAGCCAACTTTTTCACTCTCTTCTTTAACTTTCATCAAGAGGCTCTTTAGTTCTTCACTTTCTGCCGTAAGGATGGTGTCATCTGTATATCTGGGGTTATTGATATGTCTTCCAGCAATCTTGATTCCAGCTTATGTTTCATCCAGCCTGGCATTTTGCATTGCTACATATAAGTTAAATAAGCAGGGTGGCAATATACAGCCTTGACATACTCCTTTCCTGATTTGGAACCAGGCTGTTGTTCCATGTCCAGTTCTAACTGTTGCTTCTTGACCTGTATACAGATTTCTCCAGAGGCAGATCAGGTGGTCTGGTATTTCCATCTCTTTAGAATTTTCCACAGTTTGTTGTGATCCACAGAGTCAAAGGCTTTGGCATAGTCAATAAAGCAGAAGTACATGTTTTTCTCAAACTCTCTTGATTTTTCAATGATCCAACAAATGTTGGCAATTTGACCTCTGGTTCCTCTTCTTCCAAATCCAGTTTGAACATCTTAACATTCCTGGTTCATATACTGTTGAAGCCTGGCTTGGAGAATTTTGAGCATTACTTTGCTAGCGTGTGATATGAGTACAATTCTGTGGTAGTTTGAAAATTCTTTGGCATTGCCTTTCTTAGGGATTGGAATGAAAACTGACCTTTTCCAGTCCTGTGGCCACTGCTGAGTTTTCCAAATTTACTAGCATATTGAATGCAGCACTTTCACAACATCATCTTTCAGGATTTGAATTAGCTCAACTAGAATTCCATCACCTCCACTAGCTTTGTTCATAGTGATGTTTCCTAAGGCCCACTTGACTTTGCATTCTAGGATGTCTGGCTCTAGGTGTGTGATCACACCATTGTTGTTATCTGGGTCATGAAGATTTTTTCTGTATAATACTTCTGTGTATTCTTGCCACCTCTTCTTAATATCTTCTGCTTCTTTTGGTTGATACCATCTCTGTCCTTTATTGTGCCCATCTTTGCATGAAATGTTCCCTTTGTATCTCTAATTTTCTTGGAGAGATCTTTAGTCTTTCCTATTCTATTGTTTTCCTCTATTTCTTTGCATTGATTGCTCAGGAAGGCTTTCTTATCTCTCCTTGCTATTCTTTGGAACTCTGTGAAGTACTTTGAATTATTTAAGGATTAGTTTTAACTCATCCTATAGTGTGTTTCATGTAAGAACAGTCAAGAAACACTGCATAAGAAAACCTGGTTTTTGCCACTTCTTAGTAAGTTTTTACATTGAGCAATTCACTTAACTTTCAGTTTTCTAATAAATGATCTTTAACTTTCAAAACACCATGGGTATAAATAAAGAAACAGAACAACTGCCTGAGCTTATCACAAAGCTCTAAAGCCAAATAAAATAATGTGTGTGAATTTATTTAACATACTATATAGAGTAAACTAATAAACTTGACATTAATACATGCATTGTAAGTTATGCATTATCAGGTGAAACAAGCTGTCTGGATAAGTTTTTGAAAAGAGAAAAATTGAAAATGCCTTTGAATTTTATTTGGAAGCATTCTTTTATAAACTAGTATCCATCAAAATGTAAAATTATGTAGGTTTTAGCTCACAAAAAAGAAGTATGTTTGAAATTCTCATTGTAATGTTCTTCAAATTATTGCAGAAAAATAACAACAAAAGGCAATAGGATGAGTGGGATCTTGAGCATAAAGATTGCTTCCATGTTTAGAAGCAGTTAATAGTCACTAGTGGTGAAGAATCCACCTGCCCATGCAGGAAATGTAAGAGACATGGCTTCCCTGGTGGCTCAGAGGTTAAAGCATCTGCCTGGAATGCGGGAGACCCAGGTTCGATCCCTGGGTTGGGAAGATACCCTGGAGAAGGAAATGGCAACCCACTCCAGTACTTTTGCCTGGAGAATCCCATGGAGGGAGGAGCCTGGTAGGCTACTAGTCCATGAGGTCGCAAAGAGTCGGACATGACTGGGCGACTTCACTTTTTTTCTGTGGGTTTGATCCCTGGGTTGGGAAGATCCCCTGGAGAAGGAAAAGGCTCCCCAGTCTAGTATTTTTGTCTGGGAAATCCCATGGGCAGAGGAGCCTAGTGGGCTACATCCACAGGGTCACAAAGGGTTGGACACAACTGAGTGAGCATCTACGCATTCTAGTCACATGTCCTTAAGAAAACTTTTATCTAAGTATATGAAGAATTTGGCAGATAAAATCAAATTATTATGATTATAGCTCTCAAGAATTCCTTAAAACTATTTTCGCTAAGCGATTTGGAAAATTGAGTAAGAGGATATGGAAGAAACACTATTCTTGACCTGTTTGAGAAGCAGTGTAATATGTTATGTTGTAAGTAAAACTGTTTTGAAAATACAGATATCAATGACAATTTAGTTTCAGAAAGGGGAGGATTCCCTCACAGAGCTCTCTGTGGTATAAGCTAGATTAATAAATGTAACTGAGAATTTTAGAAGAAAATCAGTAAGTAGAAATATGTAAAATAAAATGTATATGAACAGTAACATAATAAAAAGATGAGACACCTTCTAGTTCCTTTCCAATGAGTGGACTAAGGGGTTTTTTTTGGATATTGTTTGATACCAAGATGAACATGTGACATTATGATAAGAAGAAAATTTGCTTTCGCTACAGAATGAACTATTTCTAGACAATGATACACAGAAAAGAAGCAGGGAAACAGATTTTGGCATCTTGATAAATCTCTCAGGTGTGAACTATCTACTTAGGAATTTGTTTGAAAACAATTAATTCACAGAAAAATGAATTGCTCACTATAGAGCAACCTACCTGGAACAAAGAATCAGAAATCTTGAGAGATGTGGCTCTTGGAAGTTCTCTCACTCAAGAGGAGAAAGTACTTGGGATCTAAATGAATATTTTCAACACTTCCTGAAAAATGCAGTTACCTCTGTTAGCTTCATTTATCTTTAACTGCTTTTTCCCATTCTCACTTTTTGTTAATGTTTCCATGCATTTTATTTCTACATATATTTTACACTACCAGGCATTTGAAATGATCTTTTATACTTTTTTCAGTATGCATGTATATTTACAATTTCATTTTGCTTCATTCCTTTGCATTTTCATGCACATTTCTAGGCTTGGTATTCTAGTGCCTTGAGGACTTTTATCTGAGGTTTTTAGGGTTGATTTTTCTGTTTGTTTGCCTGAAAATATTTCCATCTAGTCTGCCTTTTGGAATTGCAGTTGCATGCTTACTAGATCTTCTCATCATGTACGATTGTCTCTCATTATTTTCTTCAGGTTTTCCTCTTTTGTTTTCTCTGTATGATTTTACCTGAGTATTTTACATTGATTTATATTTCTACTTACTGATTCTCTTCTAAAAGTATCTGATTTGCTGTTAAATTCATCAATTTGATTCATAATATTAGTTAATATATTTTTCAGTTCTTGAATTCTAAATTCATTTCTTAAAGATTTTCTTCTCCATTGAAATTACCCACTCTTTCTCTTGATTTTTTGCATATATTAATCATAGTGTTATGAATTTGTTAGATTAATATTTTTTAAGAAGAGTCACAGGGTACTGTATAGAGAACTTTGGTTCAACAAAAGGCCACAGGGAGTGATACAGGGAGTTTCTTACTTACATTCCTGGAGGAAGTAAGCCTCAAGATTTCACATAGGAAGGTCAAGGCAGGGTATAGACAGAGACAGAGATGGGACCTGGGACATATGTTTTTATTAGAGTTATGGCGGTCGGTGTTTTGTGTTCCTAGGCTAAGACTGATTGGTCAATTCAGACCAAAAATTTTAACTGGATTTTGGTAAGCATGGTTAAGGTCTTACCTGAGTGATGCACAAGAAAAAGACCCTGGAAGGCAAGGGAGACTGTCAATAACAAAGGCTGTTGGAAAAGATGTATCAGGAACTTACATCTATTCATGTCTCTGCAGAATGTTGTCTACAGCAAGCAGTCACATGAAGGGTGTAATGTCATCTAAGGTGTTCCATGGGCTGCTCAGCCAAAAAAAAAAAAAAAAAAAAAAAGATGCTTAAGCAGCAATACCATGAGATTGCTTAAACTCTTGATGATATGCTTAAACTCACATCTATTTCCCAGAAACCTGAAATTCTCATATTTATAGGACAATCTAATGCTGTCTTAACCCTGTATCTTGTGATGTTTAATAAATATGTTTTAATTGAAAACTTGGTTTTGCTTTAGACATGCAATTAGGGTATAGACAAACTACTTGTATCAAAAAACAAACAAACAAACAAACAAAAAAACACCTGAGTGAATTCAAAGCTGTTTTTCAGTCTTTGTAAGAAATGAGTTATTCTGGTTTCTGCCTTACTGCTACATTATACCTCTTCAGGGCTTCTAAGTGAAAATCTAGGATGTTTATCATAGCCTCTTTTCTTTAACCATTTCTGAATTATATCTTATTGCCTCCTCAGCATTGTAAAGCCCACAAAAGCTCTACTTTGCTTCAGTTTTTCACACTCTAGATCAACTTGGCAATTAGTAAATCCCTTGAGGTAAAATATGGTGAAATATCAGAATTTCCTGATTGCTCTTCCAGTGACTCAAGTATGTGTGCCTCTCAAGTCCTTTCAATATTGGTTCTTTTTTAATGAACCAAACTGATTTTTAATTTTTTTTTTTTTTTTAGAAATTTTTACCTAATTAAGAACCTACTGTATAGCACAATGAACTCTACTCAATTCTCTGTAATGACCTGTATTGGGGAAAGAATCTAAAAAATAGTGGAGATATATGTGTGTGAACCTACTGTATAGCACAATGAACTCTACTCAATTCTCTGTAATGACCTGTATTGGGGAAAGAATCTAAAAAATAGTGGAGATATATGTGTGTGTATATATATATGTGTGTGTGTGTATAACTAATTTATTTACTGTACAACAGAAACTAACACAACATTGTAAATCAACTATACTCCAGTAAAAATTAAAAACAGACTTTTAGAAGTTTTATGTTTATTCTTATCACGGATCTACTTCTCCTCTAAGTTATAACGTCATAGTTAGCCTTGGAAGCTCTTGATCTTTTTTCAGTATTTGCTCTGAATAACATTTCTTTGTCTGTCCTGGGAATAATTGTATAATATAATGGTTATATCATTTACAAAATACATTTTTTAAATAAAATTCTGCTTTTTGTTCTGGTCTGCATTTATTTGAAGGAAATAATAAATTATTACCAAATACTAGTTCCATTTTGATGGATTTTTCTCAAACTACATCCATATAGTCCCTGAAGACAAAGTAAGTATCCATGGACCTTGCTTTTTAGATTGCAATCAAAACTGCTATCAAATATCCTCAAGAGGTGAGATGAGAAAACAGAACAAAAGCAAAACAAACTGTTCATCACATTTTTTATTTTTACTCTTGAATTGAAACTGCTTTCAGGAATAATATTTCAGAGTATTTCTGACTGCTGAATTGAATACAATGATAATTACTACACATTTTAAAAATTACATCCATTGCATCACTAAATATCAGGAAAGGACTTAAAAAATCATCAACTCTGACAATGTATGAGTAAGGGAATGGAAGTCCTTAGAAGTTAAATAATTTTGGAAAAAGTCACATAGAAACACTGAATTTGTATCACTATTTGCACCAATGTGAAATTCTAATGTAAAATATTAGACATGTCTATAGAATCATATATTGCCCATATTCTCACAATCTTAAAATATGTAAATATATTCACATATATTTAAAACACCTTATATGCATTCATACTTGACTTCCCTGGTGGCTCAGATGGTAAAGCATCTGCCTACAATGCAGGAGACCCAGGTTCGATCTCTGGGTTGGGAAGATCCCCTGGAGAAGGAAATGGCGACCCACTCCAGTATTCTTCCCTGGAAAATCCCATGGACAGAGGAGCCTGGTTGGCTACAGTCCATGGGGTCGCAAAGAGTCGGACACGACTGAGTGACTTCACTTTCACTTTATACTTGATTTTAAAAGTGAAAAACTAAAATGATTAGAGAGTCATTGAAGATGTACTAGAAAATAATGTGGGGCCCACTTTTAAAACATGAATAAATGCATTGAAATCTTTTTAAACTGTATTAACGTTTCCAAATAAGTCTGGCTTTTGAAAGAAAACTTACTCAATAGTTTCATATTTTGAACTTTTATCAACCTCTCTGTTATCTGTATCTTGCTGAGCTAAGGCTATATATTATATATATAAATAAATATATAAGAATATAAAGATCAAAAGCATTTGTATATTATTTGGGGAAGATGCTTTTAAAGAGGAACTCTAAAGAATGTCTCTAAGTTTATGAAACTGGGACAGAAAGTTCCAATACTCTGTTCCATTTTTCAAAATTCAAAATATAAGCGATATTAAAATTATTTTTGAATATAATAAATGTGAACACACTGTATCTGAGTAATTTTTAAGTCAATACTAAATTTAACCTTATAGCTAACATTTTAAATTTATAACACTCTGCATTGTGATTAGTTAGATAAAAATAAGCATCAACTTTCATTGTTCTGTTTATTTCCAGTTTCCCATTAGAGCATACATATATTTTTTTCATATTGTGATATCTCTCACTTGTGACTTGACTTATGACAAAGATATGCAGTTATTTGAACACAAAATATAGCCAAGTTTTTTACTTTTTCTTCCTCCTATTTCATTTCCCTCTGGACTTTTTAGTATGTAGAAAAATGACCTCTGTGCTTGGATTCAGTAATTTCTTCTCTTCTGGCTTACTGAGTCAACTTCGTGAAAGTAAACCTTCCCTTCTACAGTTTTGACGTATTGACCTTGAAAAAGAGTTTATCACAAAATATTTTAAAGGAAATCTTTAAAGTAGTCTTCAAAATATGAACATAGCACACTTTTTGGAAGGGACAAAGACTGAATAAAAGGAATACATATATATGGAATTTAGAAAGATGGTAATGATAATCCTGTATGCGAGACAGCAAAAGAGATACAGATGTATAGAACAGACTCTTGGACTCTGTGGGAGAGGGAGAGGGTGGGATGATTTGGGAGAATGGCATTGAAACATGTATACTATCATGTAAGAAATGAATCGCCAGTCTAGGTTCGATACAGGATACAGGATGCTTGGGGCTGGTGCACTGGGATGACCCAGAGAGATGATATGGGGAGGGTGGTGGGAGGGGGGTTCAGGATTGGGAACTCATGTACACTTGTGGTGGATTCATGTCAATGTATGGCAAAACCAATACAGTATTGTAAAGTAAAATCAAAAGGAAAAAAAAAAAAAGAGGAACAAAGGCAACAAATGGCGTGGAAATGCAAAAAAGAAAAAAAAAAGAATGGAGGAAAACAACAGAATGGGAAAGACTAGAGATTTCTTCAAAAAATTCAGAAATACCAAAACTCCAGTACTTTGGTCAACTCATGCAAAGAGTTGACTCATTGGAAAAGACTCTGATGCTGGGAGGGATTGGGGGCAGGAGGAGAAGGGGATGACGGACAATGAGATGGATGGATGGCATCACTGACTCGATGGACGTGAGTCTGAGTGAACTCCGGGAGATGGTGATGGACAGGGAGGCCTGGCGTGCTGCGATTCATGGGGTCACAAAGAGTCGGACACGACTGAGTGACTGAACTGAACTGAAGGGAACATTTCATGCAATAAAGGACAAAAATGGTATCAACATAACAGAAGCAGACAATATTAAGAAGAAGTGGCAAGAATATACAGAAGAACTATACAGAAAATATTTTCATGACACAGATAATTATGATGGTGTGATCACTCACCTAGAGCCAGATATCCTGGAATGCAAAGTCAAGTGGGCCTGAGGAAGCATCACTATGAACCAAGCTACTGTAGGCAATGGAATTCCAGTTGAGCTATTTCAAATCCTGTAAGATGATGCTATGAAAGCACTATACTCAAATGCCAGCAAATGTGGAAAACTCAGCAGTGGCCACAGGACTGGAAAAGGTCAATTTTCATTCTAATCCCAAATAAAGGCAATGCCAAAGGATTTTCAAACTACCACAGAATTGCACTGATCTCACAGGCTAGTAAAGTAATGCTCAAAATTCTCCAAGCCAGGCTTCAACAGTATGTGAACTATGTACTTCCAGATGTTCAAGCTGCATTTAGAAAAGGCCGAGGAACGAGAGATCAAGTTGCCAACATCTATTGGATCATTGAAAAAGCAAGAGAGTTCCAGAAAATATCTATTTCTGTTTTGTTGACTATGCCAAAGCCTTTGACTGTGTAGATCACAACACTGTGGAAAATTCTTAAAGAGTTGGAAATAGCAGAACATCTTACCCACCTCCTGAGAAATCTGTATGCAGGTCAAGAAGCAACAGTTAGAATCAAACATGGAACTACAGCCTGGTTCCAAATTGGGAAAGGAGTATGTCAAGGCTGTATATTGTCACCATGCTTATTTAAGTTATATGCAGAGAACATCATGTGAATTACCAAGCTTTATGAAGCACAAGCTGGAATCAAGATTGCCGGGAAAAATATCAATAACCTCAGATATGCAGATGACACCACCCTTATGGCAGAAAGTGAAGAGGAACTAAAAAGCCTCTTGGTGAAAGTGAAAGAGGAGAGTGAAAAATTTGGCTTAAAACTCAACATTCAGAAGATTAAGATCATGGCATCTTGTCCCATCACTTCATGGCAAACAGATGGGGAAACAGTGGAAACAGTGAGAGATTTTATTTTGGGGGACTCCAAAAACACTGCAGATGGTGACTGCAGCCATGAAATTAAAAGATACTTGTTCCTTGCAAGAAAAGTTATGACCAACCTAGAGAACATATTAAAAAGCAGAGACATTTCTTTACCAACAAAGGTCCATCTAATCAAACCTATGGTTTTTCCAGTAGTCATGTACGGATGTGAGAGTTGGACTATAAAGAAAGCTGAATGCCAAAGAATTGATGATTTTCAACTGTGGTGCTGGAGAAGATGCTTGAGAGTCCCTTGGACTGTAAAGAGACCAAGTCAGTCAATCCTAAAGGAAATCAGTCCTGAATATTCATTCGAAGGACTGATGTTGAAGCTGAAACTCCAATACTTTGGCCACCTGATGCAAAGAACTGACTCACTGGAAAAGTCCCTGATGCTGGGAAAGATTGAAGGTGGGAGGAGAAGGGGGCGACAGAGGATGAGGTGGTTGGATGGCCTCACCGACTCAATGGACATAAGTTTGAGTAAAGTCCGGGAGTTGGTGATGAAGGGGAAGCCTGGCGTGTTACAGTCCATGGGGTTGCAAAGAGCCAGACACGACTGAGCGACTGAACTGAACACCGTATTAGAATGGACTAAATCTAGAACACTGACAACACCAAACACTAATGTGGTTGTGGAACTGCAGGATCTCTCTTTCACTGCAAGTAGGAATGAAAAATAGTACAATTATGTTGGAAGACCATTCGGTAATTTCTTACAAAATCAGAAATGTTATGATACAATCAGCAATCATTCTTCTTGGTATTTAGTGAAAGGAACTGAAAACCTTGTTGTTGTCATTCAGTTGCTAATTCGTGTCCAACTCTTTGCAACACCATGAACTTACAGCACACCGGGCTTCTCTGTCCTTCACTGTCTCCCAGAGTTTGCTCAAACCCATGTCTATTGAGTCAGTGATGCCACCTAACCATCTCATCCTCAGTCGCCCCCTTCTCCTGCTCTCAGTCTTTCCCAGCATCAGGGTCTTTTCCAGTGAGCTGGCTCTTTGCATCAGGTGGCCAAAGTATTGGAGCTTCAGCTTCAGCATCCAGTCCTTCCAATGAATATTCAGGGTAGATTTCCTTTAGGATTGACTGGTTAGATCTGCTTGCTCTCCGAGGGACTCTCAAGAGTCTTCAGCACAGCGAATCGAAAGCATCAATTCTTCCATGCTCAGCCGTCTACTCACATACATATAATACACAATATTCGCTTTTCTCTTTCTGACTTAACCTCACTCTGTATGACAGACCCTAGGTTCATCCCTGTCTCTACAATTGAGCCAATATTGTTCCTTTTTATGGCTGAGTAATATTCTATTATATATATGTACCACACCTTTATCCATTCATCCATCAGTGGATATTTAGGTTGCTTCCACGTCCTGTTGTAAACAGTGCTTCAGTGAACACTGGGATGCATGTGTCTTTTCGCATTACAGTTTTCTCAGAGTATATGTCCAGTAGTGGATTGCTACATCATGTAAGTTTTATTTTTAGTTTTTGAGGAACCACAATATTGTTCTTCATAGTTTGCTGTATTAACATTCCACCCAACAGTACAAGAGGGTTCCCTTTTCTATACACCCTCTCCAACATTTATTGTTTACAGATTTTTTTGATGATGGACATTCTTATTGATGTGAGGTGATAACCTTAAATATCAGACCAGACACTATAAAACTCTTAGAGGGAAACATAGGAAGAACACTCTTGGACATAAATTACAGCAAGATCTTTTTTGAGCCACCTCCTAGAGTAATGAAAATAAGCAAATGGGACGTAATTCAGCTTAAAAGTTTTTGCACAACAAAGAAAACCATAAACATGACAAAAAGACACTCTTACAATGAAAGAAAATATTTGCAAACAAGGCAACTGATGTGGGATTAATCTCCAAAATAAATAAACATCTTGTGAAACTCAATATAAAAAAACCAAGTAACCTAATAAAAGAATAGTTAGCTGATATAAATAGACATTTCTCCAAAAAAGACAGACAGATAATCAAGAGGCACAAGAAAATATGCTCAACATCACTAATTATTAGAGAAATGAGGGTCAAAGTACATGCCTTTTTTACAGTTCTCCAGACTCATAGAATTTATAACACAGAGTGTGGACCCTGAAGTAAACTGTGGAATTTGAGTGACTGTAATGTGTCAGTGTATGTTTATCAGTTGTGACAAGTGTTCATGGTGAAGAATGTTGATAATGGAGGAGATTATGCATGTGTTTGGGCAATAAATATATGGGAAATCTGTGGACTTTCCCCCAATTTTGCTGTGAATCTAAAACTATTCTTTCTAAAACATAAAACCCTTTTTAAAAAAGTTATTTCTACATTCTAACATGAATACAGGAGGCACAGATCGATGCCTATCCATCAGAGTTCAAAAGCAGCTAATTTTGAAAGCCATTATTAAAAATTAAATTATAGAAATTTATAATTAAACACATTGAAACAAAGATTTTAAAAAACCTGGAAATTTAATTATGATGATCTTGTAACTCTAGAAATGAGATTCTCGCATGGTTTACTATTTTTTGATTTCTAAAAGATTTAGTTGTTCATTTCTTTGGTGACTTTTCCACACTGGTTTTGAAAATGAATATTTGTATTTTTAAAAATAATTCCAGCTTTATTGAGGTATAAGTAGTGTATAATATAAGATATTTAAAGTTAATTATGTTGATGTGATACACATTATTTATTGTGAAAGAAATCCCCCCACTAGTTAATTTACACATGCAGAAAGGACTGTATTTCTTATTGGATATTGTCACTGTCTCTTCCTTTAGCTCACATTCATCTGATATTTTATGCCAAACCTTTGACTGTGTAGATCACAGCAAACTATGGAAAATTCTTACAGAGATGGGAATACCAGACCACTTTATCTGCCTCCTGAGAAATCTATATACAGGTCAAGAAGCAACAGTTAGAATTGGACATGGAACAACAGACTGGTTTCAAATTGGGAATGGAGTATGTCAAGGCTGTATATTGTCACCCTGCTTATTTAACTTATATGCAAAGTACATCATGAGAAATGCTGGCTTGGATGAAGCACAAGCTGGAATCAAGATTGCAGGGAGAAATATCAATAACCTCAGATATGTAGATGACACTACATTTATGGCAGAAAGTGAAGAGGAACTAAAGAGCCTCTTGATGAAAGTGAAAGAGGAGAGTGAAAGAGCTGGTCTAAATCTCAACATTCAGAAAACTAACATCATAGCATACTATCCCATCACTTCATGGCAAATAGATGGGGAAACAATGGAAACAGTGAGAGATTTTGTTTTGGGGGGCTCTAAAATCACGGCAGATGGTGACTGCAGCCATGAAATTAAAAGATGCTTGCTCCTTGGAAGAAAAGCTATGCAACCTAGACAGCATATTAAAGAGCAGAGCTATTACTTTGCCAACAAAGGTCTGTCTAGTCAAAGCTATAGTTTTTCCATTAGTCATGTATGGATGTGAGAGTTGGACAATAAAGAAAGCTAAGCACTGAAGAACTGATGCTTTTGAACTGTGGTGTTGGAGAAGACTCTTGAGAGTCCCTTGGACTGCAAGAAGATTCAACCAGTCCTTCCTAAAGGAGATCAGTCCTGAATATTCATTGGAAGGATTGATGCTGAAGCTGAAGCCCCAATACTTTCGCCACCTGATGTGAAGAACTGCTAGTTGGAAAAGACCCTGATGCTGGGAATGATTGAAGGCAGGAGGAGAAGGGGATGACAGAGGATGAAATTGTTGGATGCCATCACCAATGCGATGGACATGAGTTTGAGCAAGCTCCATGATTTGGTGATGGACAGGTAAGCCTGGAGTGCTGCAGCCCATGGGGTCGCAAAGAGTTGAACATGACTGAACAACTGAACTGAACTGAAATATTTTTATAGTAACTTCCTCAAATTCCAAAAACAAAGAAACAGAAAACAAAGGAAAAAAGTCTTCTATTATTTGCAAACTGGTTCCGTTTGAAACAACTCTTAGTCAGCCTTGCACTAAGTCTTTAGAAAAGTGGGAGGATCTTAGGCTTAGGATCTCTTGAGTCCTTTCTGAACAGACATCTTCTCTGATTATGCATGTGGCTTTACAAGCTCCATAGTATGTAAGGGGTGCTTTCCTGGTGGCTCAGACAAGAAAGAATCCCCCTCAATGCGGGAGACCTGAGTTCAATCCCTGGTTTGGGAAGATCCCCTGGATGAGGGCAAGGCAACCCACTCAACTATTCTTTCTTGGAGAATCCCCATGGACAGTGGAGTCTGGTGGGCTACAATCCATGGGGTTGCATAGAGTCAGACATAACTGAGCAACTAAGCATAAAATATACATGGGAGCTTTTGATTACCCTAATTTACTAAAATTCTCTCCCTATCTTTTCCTCTGAGGCTTTAGATAGTCTGTTTATGCCTCAATAGTAATCTTTTGGCCTGGGTGGCTACAGGTTGTTAGCTTTATAATATTTTTGTGTGATGCCTGTCACCTTTTCATTCTGAATTGGGTTGTCATTAAATGAAACAGAGGTAAGTACCTTGGGTCAGTCCTTCAGGTTGACCTCTGTTTAGAGCATATATACATAATACTTTATGAATAAGTCCATCTCTGCCCCACCAGAACCAGGGACCAAGTTCTCACACTAGGAATATGGCTCCTGTCTTTAAGCTCCTACTGAGCCAAAGAAGGAGGAGGGCAAGGAAAAGAAAAAATATATATATCCACAAAGCTTTCTATCATTTTGAAGTTGGCATTTTCTTAACTCACTATTTACTTGCTTTTTGTAAACTTTTGACTGTTCTCCAAAGTTATGATAAAGTTAGTTCTCCAACTGAGTTAATATAGTAAATGACAAGTACTTCACATTGCATATTGAGGTGATGAGGCCACGTGAGTCACCTTTGAAAATAAGTTTTCAGAACCAAGAATACATCCAACCATTAGTTGATTATCCAATCTATAAATTACCAAGAGAAGTTGGAAAGGCCAGTGGGAAGGCAGTAAATTCAAGAGAGGAATTTCAGAATTAATCAGCTTATACTCTGGTAGTCTCATTTTTTTCCTTGAAAGATGGTCATGTGGGTTGTTCTCCTTTTGTGAGAAGGGCTTGGGCTTCATGTGTACCCTGGGACTTAAGGGGCAAATTAAACTGTTCTCTATCTAGTACATGATAAATAAGAATAAAGGATTACCTGAAGCAGCAGATTATACAGCTAGGATTTGGGAAGTAACTTGATTATTAAATATGATGGATCAAATGTGCACATTTTCCATTTACTCAAAGTGGACCATTTATGTGTACAAGCAAGAGAGAGAAAAACTAAAGAGTACTTGAGCTGAAAGGATTGCCGATTGAAATAATGAGGCCAAAACCAAGAAGCATTTTAAAAACTTCTTTTGGACTAAACCAGTACATTACTTCTTAATTATTTGTAAAATTACTCTAAAATAGCACCTCTGTAGGCCGCCATGGCAAGACACATGTAGATGAGAACATGTGTCAACAAAGTTGACTTACGTGGATTATTGACATGAAACATTTTGCTTTACTCAAGCAACTGGCATCATCTCACTTGGAATGCTTGTATCATAAAGTTTACTTATACAGCTATACAACTCTAAACCTTGCATATGTCCTACTCTTTGCAAGCCCATGGACTGTTGCCCAGCACTAGGCTCCTCTGTCCATGAAATTTTCCAGGCAAGAATACTGGAGTTTATTGACATTTCTTGCTCCAGGGGATCTTCCCAGCACAGGGATTGAATCTGCATCTCTTTCATCTCCTGCATTGGCAAGCAGATTTTTTCTTACCATTGGCCACCTGGAAATCCCTTAAAGTGTTAGTTGCTAAGTCGTATCCCATAAGTTCTTTTTTAGCAATCATAGTAAGATTTACTGGAAAAATCAATACATAGTAAAAGCGATATATCTTTTATTTACTTTAAACAAAGATGTGGGGAAAAACAACTAAAAAACTTTGATGATTTACCCTCAGTTGACATGAATCTTTTAGCTCCTTGTTTTCTTTTTATTTTTAACTTTTTTCTTCCAAGAATATATTTCTTACATATGTCAAATATTGCCTTTATACTTTCCAAACCATTGAAAAAATGTCTGAAGCTGCATAAGCCAATGAGGGAAGTCTTCTCAAACCTCTATAACTGTTAAAATATAACTTGTTGAAATCATTTGTGAACTTAAGGAGAACAGAGAAAGCATATATTTTGCAAATTCTCTCTCATGACCACACACTGCTATGAACAAATTTGTTATGTAATTAAACATTCTTGATTTATTAAAATGGAACCATTTTATAATTCCTGTAATTAGGAAATCATATTATTCTTAAATCAATTAGTGTTAGAATTATTTAAACAGATCTCATGCCCAAACTACAAACATTCTAAAAATGATACTCAGTTGATAGACAGTTCTCAAATCTTCACTTAGTTGTTGATCTCTTTCAGTTTATTTATATTTGCCTCTAAGGATAATTTAATTCTAGTTGAGCTGTTTTCATTCTTCATTAAGATATCGTGAAACTTATCTATAACTCAGTTTTCAATTTTTGGTTAGAAATATGAAGAGATAACTTGGAAGCATATATATCAATTCTGGACGTATTGTGTGAGAATGAGGATATTTCATTTGTGTCTCTCCATAAACAGTGATTATAGCCCTGTAATTATTCTGCTTCTGAAGTTAGCACTCATGAATTCAGCTAGTATTCATGTATCCATTATTTCACCCAGATTTTTGTGTCTGCCATGAGCCTGGCATGTTGCTACACAGTGGCTATATAAAGCAAGTCTGTCAAGTCTTCTTTATTTGGAGGAAAGATCATTATTTAGTATTTAATACTAATACTAGAAAGTTTGTATAAGTTTCCAAGCAGAAAAATAACAACTTCAAGTAGTACAGGAAAGGATATGTTTTGTCCTCTTCCCCTTTTATTTAATTTGTTACAGTGATTTTTTTACTACTTTTGAATAAGCCATATATAATTATGAAGTCAAATGTAAGTTTCTGTGATAGAAAGATTTTGTTACCAAGTACTAAAAGCAATCTCAGCAAATCAGTAGTTCTTCTATTTAACTATTGCCAGGAAAAGATGGCTTACAAATGATTACTACAAATATATATATATATTTGGGGCAGGTGTTAAAATTCCATAGAGGGAAACATATCATGTGTGTTTCAAGAAGAGATAAAATCATTCAGTTCTCTAAGTATTAACAGTGAAATTGAAAACTAATTCATCATCAAATATTCAACTATGTGATCTAAGTTTATGGTAGATAACTGGTTTGAAAATGTTTTACACTAAACTTTGTAAGCTGGTTTTCATGTACTTCAGTTGCATGACCATGCTGATATGGGCAAGAATTGATATCTTAAGTAAGATTTTGGCTCAGCTAATTGGTTCTTTCTTGGTACATATACATTTAGGACAGTGATGATTATCTCTTCAGTCATATGCCTTATTCAAGTTCATTAATTTTCACTACTGGTCATAAATTAAATCCCATACCTGGGATCCCAGTCAATAGTGAAACAAGCAAACAAAAAACTAATAAAATGTTACATTAAACACAGTTAAATAGGTTGCTCAAATAGGGGTATTTCAAATACCCAAATATGCTAATTTGGACCCTGCAGCATAAAAAAATGGTATAAAAGTCTAAGTTTCATAAACCAATTTGTGTGAACCATGTTATAATATTAGTGTTCTGTAGATGAAACTTCAGAAAGAGTTCTAGGTGTTCTAAACTATTTCTTTAGACAAAACCAGAATGACATTCCTGGACCCCATTGATTTGAAAGTCATCAAATACGTTTACTCAATTACACATTAGTATCCTTATAACCTACTCAAAAGGATGTTGGAATCACTAAACGTTAATATTTTTCACTAAAATTGTGTCAGGCGCTGAACTAAGTACTGCACTAAACTAAACTCATTTTTTTCTTCCCATGAACCTTGTAAAATATATGCCACTTTACAGATGAAACAACGAGCTCTTAGTTGGTTGTAAGTATCTCATCTGTTCTAAAATCAGGATTCTATCCTAAACAACATGATTTCGTCCATTCTCTCTTAACCACTCAGAGCATGTGTTATGGGGGGGAAAATGGACGTTAAAACCATCACTCTCTTTATAAAAACCCATGGGAGAAATTGACAAAAGTCTCACTGAGGAAAAGTTCAGTTCAGTTCAGTTCAGTCACTCAGTCGTGTCCGACTCTTTGCAACCCCATGAATTGCAGCACGCCAGGCCTCCCTGTCTATCACCAACTCCTGGAGTTCACTCAGACTCACGTCCATCGAGTCAGTGATGCCATCCAGCCATCTCATCCTGGGTCGTCCCCTTCTCCTCCTGCCCCCAATCCCTCCCAGCATCAGAGTCTTTTCCAATGAGTCAACACTTTGCCTGAGGTGGCCAAAGAACTGGAGTTTCAGCTTTAGCATCATTCCTTCCAAAGACGTGTTTCCCTTAAACAACTCA
The DNA here is from genome assembly GCF_014754425.2 of Oryx dammah. Lineage (NCBI taxonomy): Eukaryota > Metazoa > Chordata > Mammalia > Artiodactyla > Bovidae > Oryx > Oryx dammah. The sequence continues at coordinate 49,078,086 of NW_024070185.1, read as the reverse complement.
TTTATTGGATGCTGTGATTATCATAACTTCACTTCTCATTTGTGTTTGATCAAAACACAATCTTCACAATCAGATTTGTTATCCACATTTATAAACTATATATGGTCACATAATATGCCTTTCTAGCTTATAATCTTGCCTTTGTTAATGTTCTCAGATACGTTTAATCCCAATTTTGTTAATATTTGTTCTCTTCTTCATTTAAATCTATTTTGATAACAACTTCAAACCTTAGATAAAAATAAGCTATAAACAAATTCATTCATACAGGTAACTGAAATTCATATTTGCATTCTTTGCTATATTGAAACTCAAAATAGAAAGTGTAAAATCAGTTTGCTAAAACACATCTTCATTAAAAATTTCATTGGAAATATGAGCATTCAAGTCAATTTTTATTTGAAAATGTATGTAGATTCTCAAGAGATGGGATATGCTGTATGGATTTTTAACACTTACAGCTGCAAACTTATCACATTGGTCCCTTACAAAGACAAACACAAAATCTGGTTGTTCTCCAATATATCCTGGAACATTTTGTGTTAAAAAATATGCTTCTTATACCTGCTAATGATTTGTATGCCCAGTAATTGTAAACAATTGCTGCTAACCCCTATGATTTCAATGACAGAGACAAAAATGTCAGAGAACACAGCAATCGTTTCAAATGAAAATGTCAAGATATCCATTAGAGAGGCATCAGAGGCACATGATAAATGTGAAAAGGTCAATGTTCTACCATGCTGTCATTACATGTAATGCTTCTTTTCTTTAACTTTTGATGAGGTACATATTATTTACACAGCTTGAAACATGCTCCAAAAGCAGACGTTATAAAATGTGGCTCATAAGTCATGGTAGATTGGAGACTACACCATATTACAGAGTTTACCATTTACTTATAAGTAAGCCTCCCATATGCAAAGTCACAAACTAAATCACCACGGAGAAGAATTTGATATAAAGAATTAATGTTTTCCTTTGGGAGGACTAGAGCTTGTTTTGTTCTTGGTGTATAACCAGGTAAATTCCCTGGCCCTGCGTTGACATGATTTCATCACCTACAGCAATGGTAAGCTTCCCTCGCCTTACTTATCATGTTTGTGTCTATGAAATGTCAGAGAAATATTGAGCTCTGACACCCTAATTTCAACATTAATGCTTCCAAACGGATATTATGATCTGTCTTATTGGTCTTATAGTCAGTGAATGCTTCTCACATTGTGAAAAATTTGGCTTTGAAGAATTAAGATGTTGAAAAGAGCTAACCTAGTATCCCCACCAACTGGTTTCAAGTGTAAGAAACTCATTCTCTTAAAACAGTAATAGCTGAAAGGAAGAAATAAATAACTTGAGATTTTAATTGATGCATTGTTTTTACAGAAATCAAATCTTAATTACAAATTCCTTCTCTGTAATTAGTTCTACAAACATAAATGACCACTATTAGGGTATCAGCATGGAGCATTTTTTGGTGATAATGACAAACAAACAAAAAACAACACTAGTCTTTTTCTTTCTTTTCTATAAGCATTAAAAGAGAAAAAGTATATAGCTGCCAAGTGTTTCTCTGTTCCTTTCAACTGGGGATAAATGGAAAATAAAATTATATTTGAACTTAAATCCAATCAATTTCAGTACAAAATAAATGAAAATGTGAGACATTTATTTAGTCTCAAATGGTATTTATCATTAATTTTGTTATTATACTGCATGTGTGTTTTCATACTCAAGTTTAATTATATATAGATGTAAATATAAAGAGAGAGATGGGTAGATACTTCCAATAGTAATATTAACTATTAATAATAGCATTGTGAAAATTATACTTTTCTTATCTAATCTTTGATATTAAAACACAGAATATTTTTGTGTGCTGGGTATTCCCACATATGAAAATTTCTTCTTTCTTCTCAATGGCATGATTTACTTTTCTATCATTTTAAAACATTTAACATTAAATTCTGTAAAGTTAGGTTTTTTAGAGTCTGTCTCAGATATTTTACATGTAAAATGAAGCTATTTTGAATATCTGTATCAAAAGATTGCAATGAAAGGTAATACATGGACAGCATTTAATACTGTGGTGTCTTAGTACATAATATTACTAACATTATTATTGTTGCTGTGTTTGCTGTTATGTGAGAGACACTAAAACTGAATGAATTATCAGATATTTGGAAACCAGATGATTTGCTTCCTGATAGCATTCTCCAGCACCAGTTTTCAAGAATCAGTTCTTCTGTGCTCAGCCTTTATGATCCAGCTCTCACATCCATACATGACTACTGGAAAAAACATAGCTTTGGCTATCTGGACCTTTGTGGGCAAAGTGATGTCTCTGCTTTTTAATACCCTGTCTAGGTTTGTCACAGCTTTTCTTCCAAGGAGCCAGATCTTTTCATTTCATGGCTGCAGTCACCATCGGCAGTTTTTGGACCCCACAAAAATAAAGTCTGTCACTGTTTCCATCGTTTCCCCATCTATTTGCCATGAAGTGATGGGACTGGATGCCGGGATCTTAGTTTTTTGAATATTGAATTTTAAATGAGCCTTTTCCCTCTCTTCTTTCACCTTCATCAAGAGGCTTTTTGGTTCCTCTTCCCTTTCTGCCCTAAGTCCCTTGGATCTCCTGCATTGTCAGGCGGGCTCTTTACCACTAGCGCCACCTGTGAAACTCCAGTGTACTCTGCATAGAAGTTAAATAAGCAGGGTGACAATACACAGCCTTGATGTACTCCTTTCCCAATTCTGAACCAGCCCATGGCTTCCCTGATGGCTCAGGGAATAAAGAATCTGCCTGCAATGCAGGAGATGCAGGAGCTGTGGATTCGATCCCTCGGTTGTGAAGATCCCCTGGAGGAGGAAATGGCAAACTGCTCCAGTATTCTTGCCTGGAGAATCCCATGGACAGATAAGCCTGGTAGAAACACACACACCTAAACTCAGAACTGGGAGTGATGGACCATATGGCAGTTCTGTTTGGTTTCCTGATGACTCAGATGGTAGAGAATCTGCCTGCAATGCAGGAGACCCAGGTTCTATCCCTAGGTCGGGAAGATCCCTTGGAGAAGTGAATGGTAACCCACTCCAGTATCTAACCTGGAGAATCTCATGGACAGAGGAGTCTGGCTACAGTCCATCTGGTTGCAAAGAGTGGGACATGACTGAGTGACTAACACTTTCACTTTCTTTCTTCCATGTCAGGTTCTAACGGTTGCTTCTTGAGTTGTGTACAGGTTTCTTAGGAGGCTGATAAGGTGGTCTGGTATTCCTGTCATTTTAAGAATTTTTCCACAGTTGTTTGTGATACACACAGTCTGCCCCAAAAGGCTTTAGTATAGTCAGTGAGACAGAAGTAGATGTTATGAAAGTAAGCAAATCGCTTCCTTGCCATTTGAGATAGGCTGTTGTCAGGGAATCCACCAGTTTGTTACTGTTTCTTCTGCTCCCATACACCTTTGGGGCCAAGATATCCCAAAAAAGAAAATTATAAACTAATATCTCCTTTTCCCCCAAAGGAAAAATACACTATTCTAGATTTCTCTGGAATTTATGATCCTTGAATTAAAATATTAAGACCTCAAATAAACTGCCTTTTTGCCTCCTTGTGGTACTTTTCAGTTGACAATGGAGACAGATGGATAAATAAGTTTATATATATATATATATAAGTTTATATATATATATATAAATATAAATAAGTTTATATATATATATATGCATACCTGCATCATATTGCTTCTGTTTCTCTGGAGAACACAGAATAATACAGTAATGCTACCCATTACATGGATTTTATATACATATATGTATCCAGTGTATTTGTGACTGTATTTTATATTGCATTGAGCCTAGCATAATTGACATTTTCAAGATTTCGTTTTTCCTTCAGTGGTTTATATCTTCACTTCTTTCTGTACTATTTTTCCTTCCTCCACAGGCCAAGGGCTACACTGACTTCTTCAGTCTGGTAAAATTATCTATATCCACTTAGTGGAAAAATATGCACCAAAAATGATTCTGTAAATGAATAAATATTTTTGGAGTAATAAATATCTAATGTTGACATCTCACACAATATTCAGAGATTATTTGAAAACAATGTGTGTATTTTCAAGTCTTTAAAGGCCTAGCCACAAAAGTGACCAGCTTTTACTTAAATCACACAAAATAGTCAATACTAGGGGGTCAATGTTCATTACATAAGAGTAAATTATAGGCATTTGAAAGATGTTGTGCAATTGAATTCTTGTTGCAAATAAATTAGAGCTACAAGTTCCCTGAGATTATTTATTTAAGATGTGGTATTCCAAGTGTAAGTTTGCTTTTCTACCTTTAAAACATGATCTTCAAGAAGAATATTATCTCATAAGGCACCGAAAATTCAGTCACTTTCTTGTCATAGTTAGTGATCTACTACCATCTGTAGTGTTTAAAATGCTTTCCATTTTCCTTTTATTCTAAAGTAGCTCTTTGCCAAGAAGTGGCTGTTTTTATTCCTCAAAAACATTAAGGGTGACTTGTTTATTTAGCAGAGTATTCCCTTCTCTGCAACTGAAGTGGATCTATCTTTTCAGGAGTTCTTAGAGATGATTAGATGGCAAATACAGAAAAGATCTTTTGGTTCTTTTAGAAATTCTCCTGGTTTACCAGTTGAGTCTAATACTGTCCCAAGGAATGCACAGTTTGGAATTTCAGATGTGTAAATATAAATAAAAATTGTATTCTTTTTTTCCTCTTCTTAAAAATCTCTTTATTGGGGTTATAATTGACATACAGAAAGCTATAGATATTTAATACGTACAACTTGAGAAGTTTGGAGATAAGTATAAAAAGCAAGAGAGTTCCAGAAAAACATATATTTCTGCTATATTGACTATGCCAAAGCCTTTGACTGTGTGGAGCACAATAAACTGTGGAAAATTCTGCAAGAGATGGAAATACCAGACCACCTGACCTGCCTCTTGAGAAACCTATATGCAGGTCAGGAATCAACAGTTAGAACTGGACATGGAACAACAGACTGGTTCCAAATAGGAAAAGGAGTATGCCAAGGCTGTATATTGTCACCCTGCTTATTTAACTTCTATGCAGAGTACATCATGAGAAACGCTGGGCTGGAAGAAGCACAAGCTGGAATCAAGATTGCCGGGAGAAATATCAGTAACCTCAGATATGCAGATGACACCACCCTTATGGCAGAAAGTGAAGAGGAACTAAAAAGCCTCTTGATGAAAGTGAAAGAGGAGAGTGAACAAGTTGGCTTAAAGCTCAACATTCAGAAAACTAAGATCATGGCATCTGGTCCTATCACTTCATGGGAAGTAAATGAGGAAACAGTGGAAGCAGTGTCAGACTTTATTTTGGGGGGGCTCCAAAATCACTGAAGATGGTGATTGCAGCCATGAAATTAAAAGATGCTTCTTCCTTGGAAGGAAAGTTATGATCAACCTAGACAGTATATTAAAAAGCAAAGACATTACTTTGCCAATTAAGGTCCATCTTGTCAAGGCTATGGCTTTTCCTGTGGTCATGTTTAGATGTGAGAGTTGGACTGTGAAGAAGGCTGAGTGCTGAAGAATTGATGCTTTTGAACTATGGTGTTGGAGAAGACTCGAGGGTCCCTTGGACTGCAAGGAGATCCAACCAGTCCATTCTAAAGGAGATCAGTCCTTGGTGTTTATTGGAAGGAATGATGCTGAAGCTGAAACTCCAATACTCTGGCCACCACATGGGAAGAGTTGACTCATTGGAAAAGACTCTGATGCTGGGAGGGATTGGGGCAGGAGAAGGGGATGACAGAGGATGAGATGGCTGATAGCATCACCAACTCAATGGACATGAGTTAGAGTAAACTCCGGGAGTTGGTGATGGACAGGGAGGCCTGGTGTGCTTTGATTCATGGGGTCACAAAGAGTCGGACACAACTGAATGACTGAACTGAACTGAATATACCCATGAAATCATCACCACACCCAGGGTATAAATTTATTTATCACCTTCAAAAGTTTCCTCCCACCCATGTTTAGATTATTTTTATATTGATTTTTCTTCTGTGGTAAAAGATGTAAAATAAGATCTGCTCTCTCACTCAATTTTTAGTCTATTCTTTCTTTATAAAGATCATCAAGGCAGTCCTAAGATGGCTGAGGAATAGGATGGGGAGACCACTTTCTCCCCCACAAATTCATCAAAAGAGCATTTCAACGCTGAGTAAAATCCACAAAACAACTTCTGAATGCCAGCAGAGGACATCAGGTACCCAGAAAAGCAGCCCATTGTCTTTGAAAGGAGCCTGGTGGGTTGCCATCTATGGGGTCGCACAGAGTCGGACACGACTGAAGTGACTTAGCAGCAGCAGCAGCAGGAAAAAATATAAAAGACAAAAAGAGAGACAAAAGAGTTAGGGATGGAGCTCTGTCTGGGAAGAGAGTCTTAAAAAAGAGAGAAGTTTCCAAACACCAGGAAACACTCTCACTGCTGAGTCTGTGGTGAGCCTTGGAACCACAGAGGGCAACATGACTGGGAAGAAAATAAATAAATAATTAAACCCCACAGATTATGTGCCCATCCATAACTCACCCAGCGGAGAAGCAGCGCAGATGCCTACACCTGCCACTAGCAAGCAGGGGCTGGGCAGGAAGGCACGGGCTGTATTGCTTAGAGTAAGGACCAGGCCAGAATGCCCCAAGGTCAATCTGAGGGAACTAACTTGGGCTAGCAAACTAGGCTATGGGATAGCTACCACGCAAAAGGCCCTAATCTAAGACACCGCCAGGCCCGCTCACAGAACAAAGGACTGAGCTGCAGACCATCCCCTCCGGTGACAGATAGCCAGAGCCATAAGGGGGCAATCGCGGCGCCAGAGAGGCATTATCTACTAAACTGCAAGCAGGCTTTATTGCTAACTAAGACTTCTTGGGATTCTGGATGGTCAACATCTGCCTGAGAAGGTGCCCAGAAAACCGAGCGACAGGGACGGCGGAGGCTATAAGTCGCAGTGACCGTGCTTGCCAAACACCTGGTCAACTGAGCTGCTTGGACCTGGGAAGGGCACAAAATGCAGGCCCAACTGAGTCTGTGCCTCTGAGGATTACCTGAGTACCTGAACCTGAGCAGCTTAGACCTGGGAAATGCATACAACCCAGGGCCGGCCTCAGACAGTTCCCGGTAGAGCAACCTAGAGCCTAAGCAGTTTAGACAGTGAAAGCACACACTCCATGAGCGGGGGCAAACCCAGTGTGGCTGAGACACTGGGAACACACGCCAGTGTTATTTGTTTGCAGCGTCACCCCCCAACCCCCCCTCCCACTCCCCCGCCACCAGGACGACTGAACAAGTGAGCCTTAGAAAGTGTCCATCACTGCCCCCTTGCATCAGGGTGGAAATTAGACAATGAAGAGACCAGCAAACAGAAGAAGCTGAAAGAGAGGGAAACTCCTTGGAAGTGGCAGGTGCAATAGATTAAAACCCTGCAGTTAGTACTGACTACATATGAAGGGGTCTATAGATCTTGAGAAATATAATCAGATCAAGGAACTATCTGAAAATGAACTGATCCCACACTGCCCACAACACCAGAGAAAATCCTAGATATATTTTTATTATTTCTACTATCATAATTTTTTTAATTTTTTTAAAATTTTAAGTCTGCTATTACTCCTTTAATTTTCATTTCTATAACCTACTATTACTTTGCAAAAAAAGAGAGAGAGAGAGAGACCCTATTTTTTAAAGCAAACTTCATATATATATAGTTTATAATTTTGTGACTTTTTTTCCTTTAATATTGTATTTTTGAAAATCCAACCTCAACTCTAGATTTTTAATCTTTGGTTTTTGGTATTTGTTATCAATTTGTACCTTTAAGAATGGAATCTTCAGTACCCGTTTTTACTTGGGAGTGAGATTACTGGCTTGACTGCTCTCTCCCCCTTTGGAATCTCCTTTTTCTCCACCCTGTAGCCTCTGTCTCCTCCCTCTCTCTTCTCTTCTCTACCCAAATCTGTTAATCTCTGTGTGTTCCCGATGGTAGAGAACACTTAGGGAACTGATTACTGGCTGGATCTGTCTCTCTCCTTTTGATTTCCCCCTGTATCCTCCTGGCCACCTCTGTCTCCTTCCTCCCTCTTCTCTTCTCCATGTAATTCTGTGAACCTCTCTGGGTGTCCCTCACTGTGGAGAAACTTTTCATCTTTAACCTAGATGTTTTATAAATGGTGCTGTATAGATGGAGAAGTCTTGAGGATACTGTAAAAATAAGACTGAAAACCAGAGGCAGGAGGCTTAAGTCCAAATCCTGAGAACACCAGAGAATTCCTGACTCCAAGGAACATTAACTGACAGGAGCTCATCAAACACCTCCATACCTATACTGAAACCAACCACCACCCAAGGGCCAACAAGTTCCAGAGCAAGACATACCATGCAAATTCTCCAGCAACACAAGAATACAGCCCTGAGCTTCAATATACAGGCTGCCTAAAGTCACTCCAAACCCATTGACATCTCATAAGTCATTACCGGACACTTCATTGCACTCCAGAGAGAAGAAATCCAGCTCCATCCACCAGAACACCAAAACAAGCTTCCCTAACCAGGAAACCTTGACAAGCCACCAGTACAACCCCACCCACAGTGAGGAAACTCCACAATAAAGAGAACCCCACAAACTGCCAGAAGACAGAAAAGCCACTCCAAACACAACAATATAAACAAGATGAAGAGACAGAGGAATACCCAGTGGGTAAAGGAACAGGATAAATGCCCACCAAATCAAACAAAAGAGGAAGAGATAGGGAATCTACCTGATAAATAATTCTGAATAATGATAGTGAAAATGATCCAAAATCTTGAAATCAAAATGGAATCACAGATAAATAGTCTGGAGACAAGGATTGAGAAGATGCAAGAAAGGTTTAACAAGGACCTAGAAGAAATAAAAAAGAGTCAATATATAATGAATAATGCAATAAATGAGATCAAAACACTCGAGACAACAAATAGTAGAATAACAGAGGCAGAAGATAGGATTAGTGAGGTAGAAGATAGAAAGGTAGAAATAAATGAATCAGACAGGAAAAAAGAAAAGTGAATTAAAAGAAATGAGGACAATCTCAGAGACCTCTGGGACAATGCTAAATGCACCAACATTTGAATCATAGGAGTCCCAGAAGAAGAAGACAAAAAGAAAGACTGTGAGAAAATACTTGGGGAGATAATAGTTGAAAACTTCCCTAAAATGGGGAAGGAAATAATCACACAAGTCCAAGAAACCCAGAGAGTCCCAATCAGGATAAACCCAAGGTGAAACATCCCAAGACACATACATATTAATCAAATTAACAAAGATCAAACACAAAGAACAAATATTAAAAGCAACAAGGGAAAAACAACAAATAACACACAAAAGGATTCCCATAAGGATAACAGCTGATCTTTCAATAGAAACTCTTCAGGCTAGTAGGGAATGGCAGGACATACTTAAAGTGATGAAAGGAAATAACTTACAGACCAGATTACTGTTCCCAGCAAGGATCTCATTCAAATATGAAGGAGAAATCAAAAGCTTTACAGACAAGAAAAAGCTGAGAGAATTCAGCACCACCAAACCAGCTCTCCAACAAATGCTAAAGGATCTTCTCTAGACTGGAAACACAAAAACAATAACCCCAAACAATAACCCCAAAACAATAAAGTAAATGGCAACACGATCATACTTATCAATAATTACCTTAAACGTAAATGGGTTGAACACCCCAACCAAAAGACAAAGACTGGCTGAATGGATAAAAAAATAAGTCCCCTATATATGTTGTCTACAAGAGACCCACCTCAAAACAGGGGACTCACACAGACTGAAAGTGAAGGGCTGGAAAAAGATATTCCACGCAAATAGAGACCAAAAGAAAGCAGAAGTAGCAATACTCATATCGATAAAATAGACTTTAAAACAAAGGATATGAAAAGAAACAAAGAAGGACACTACATAATGATCAAAGGATCAATCCAAGATGATACAACAATTGTAAATATATATGCACCCAGCATAGGAGCACTGCAATGTGTAAGACAAATGCTAACAAGTATGAAAGGGGAAATTAACAATAACACAATAATAGTGGGAGACTATAATACCCCACTCACACCTATGGATAGATCAACTAAACAGAAAATTAACAAGGAAACACAAACTTTAAATTATACAATAGACCAGTTAGACCTAATTGATATCTATAGGACATTTGACCCAAAAATGATGAATTTCACATTTTACTCAAGCGCACACAGAATTTTCTCCAGGATAGATCACATCCTGGGCCAAAAATCTAGCCTTGGTAAATTCAAAAAAATTGAAATCATTCCAAGCATCTTTTCTGACCACAATGCAGTAACATTAGATCTCAATTACAAGAGAAAAACTATTAAAAATTCCAACATATGGAGGCTGAACAACACGCTGCTGAATAACCAACAAATTACAGAAGAAATAAAAAAAGAAATCAAAATATGCATAGAAATGAATGAAAATGAAAACACAACAACCTAAAACCTGTGGAACACTGTAAAAGCAGTGCTAAGGGGAAAGTTCATAGCAATACAGGCATACCTCAAGAAACAAGAAAAGAGCCAAATAAATAACTTTACACCTAAAGCAACTAGAAAAGGAAGAAATGAAGAACCCCACAGTTAGTAGAAGGAAAGAAATATTAAAAATTAGGGCAGAAATAAATGCAAAAGAAACAAACCAAAAAAAAAAAATAGCAAAAATCAACAAAGGCAAAAGCTGGTTCTTTGAGAGGATAAATAAAATTGACAAACCATTAGCCAGATCATCAAGAAACAAAGGGAGAAAAATCAAATTAATAAAATTAGAAATGAAAATAGAGAGATCACAACAGACAACACAAAAATACAAAGGATCATAAGAGACTACTATCAGCAATTATATGCCAATAAAATGGACAACATGGAAGAAATGGACAAATTCTTAGAAAAGTACAACTTTCCAAAACTGAACCAGGAAGAAACAGAAAATCTTACACCCATCACAAGCACAGAAAATGAAACTATAATTAGAAATCTTCCAGCAAACAAAAGCCCAGGTCCAGACGGCTTCACAGCTGAATTCTACTAAAAATTCAGAGAAGAGCTAACACCTATCCTACTCAAACTCTTCCAGAAAATTGCAGAGGAAGGTAAACTTCCAAACTCATTCTATGAGCCCATGATCACCCTAATACCAAAACCTGACAAAGATACCAGAAAAAAAGAAAACTACAGGCCAATATCACTGATGAACATAGATGCAAAAATCCTTAACAGAACTCTAGCAATCAAAATCCAACAACACATTAAAAAGATCATACATCATGACCAAGTGGGCTTTATCCCAGGGATGCAAGGATTCTTCAATATCCGCAATTATCTTCAATTGAAAAATAAAAGCCATATGATTATCTCAAAAGATGCAGAGAAGGCCTTTGACAAAATTCAACATCCATTTATGATAAAAACTCTCCAGAAAGCAGGAACAGAAGGAACATACCTCAACATAATAAAAGCTATATATGACAAACCCACAGCAAACATTATCCTCAACCGTGAAAAATTGAGAGCATTTCCCCTAAAGCCAGGAACAGGACAAGGGTGCCCACATTCACCACTACTATTCAACATAGTTTTGGAAGTTTTGGCCACAGCAATCAGAGCAGAAAAAGAAATAAAAGGAATCCAAATTGGAAAAGAAGTAAAACTCTCACTGTTTGCAGATGACATGATCCTCTACATAGAAAACCCTAAAGACTCCACCAGAAAATTACTAGAGCTAATCAGTGAATATAGTAGAGTTGCAGGATATAAAATCAACACACAGAAATCCCTTGCATTCCTATACACTAATAATGAGAAAATAGAAAGAGAAATTAAGGAAACAATTCCATTCACCATTGCAATGAAAAGAATAAAATACTTAGGAATATATCTACCTAAAGAAACTAAAGACCTATATATAGAAACTATAAAACCCTGGTGAAAGAAATCAAAGAGGACACTAATAGATGGAGAAATATACCGTGTTCATGGATCGAAAGAATCAAGATAGTGAAAATGAGTATACTGCTCAAAGCAATCTATAGATTCAATGCAACCCCTATCAAGCTACCTAGGGTATTTTTCACAGAGCTAGAACGAATAATTTCACAATTTGTATGGAAATACAAAAAACCTCGAATAGCCAAAGCAATCTTGAGAAAGAAGAGTGGAACTGGAGGAATCAACCTGCCTGACTTCAGGCTCTACTACAAAGCCACAGTCATCAACAGTATGGTACTAGCACAAAGACAGAAATATAGACCAATGGAACAAAATAGAAAGCCCAGAGATAAATCCATGCACCTATGGACACCTTATCTTTGACAAAGGAGGCAAGAATATACAGTGGAGAAAGACAATCTCTTTAACAAGTGGTGCTGGGAAAACTGGTCAACCAATTGTAAAAGAATGAAATTAGAACACTTTCTAACACCATACACAAAAATAAGCTCAAAATGGATTAAAGATCTAAACATAAGACCAGAAACTATAAAACTCCTAGAGGAGAACATAGGCAAAGCACTGTCCAACATAAATCACAACAAGATCCTCTATGACCCACCTCACAGAATACTGGAAATAAAAGCAAAATAAACAAGTGGGACCTAATTAAAATTAAAAGCTTCTGCATAACAAAGGAAACTATAAGCAAGGTGAAAAGACAGCCTTCAGAATGGGAGAAAATAATAGCAAATGAAGCAACTGACAAACAACTAATCTCAAAAATATACAAGCAACTCCTGCAGCTCAATTCCAGAAAAATAAATGACCCAATCAAAAAATGGGCCAAAGAAATAAATAGACATTTCTCCAAAGAAGACATACAGATGGCTAACAAACACATGAAAATATGCTCAACATCACTCATCATCAGAGAAATGCAAATCAAACCACAATGAGGTAACATTTCACACTAGTCAGAATGGCTGCTATCAAAAAGTCTACAAGCAATAAATGCTGGAGAGGGTGTGGAGAAAAGGGAACCCTCTTACACTGTTGGTGGGAATGCAAACTAGTACAGCCACTATGGAGAACAGCGTGGAGATTCCTTAAAAAATTGGACATAGAACTACCATATGACCCATCAGTCCCACTGCTGGGCATACACACTGAGGAAACCAGAATTGAAAGAGACATGTGTACCCCAGTGTTCATCACAGCACTGTTTATAATAGCCAGGACATGGAAGCAACCTGTCCATCAGCAGATGAATGGATAAGAAAGCTGTGGTACATATACACAATGGAGTATTACTCAGCCATTAAAAAGAATACATTTGGCTCAATTCGAATGACGTGGGTGAAACTGGAGCCTATTATACAGAGTGAAGTAAGCCAGAAAGAAAAACACCAATACAGTATACTAACGCATATATATATGGAATTTAGAAAGATGATAATTATAACCCTGTATGCAAGACAGCAAAAGAGACACAGATGTATAGCACAGTCTTTTGGACTCTGTGGGAGAGGCCAAGGGTGGGATGATTTGGGAGAATGGCATTGAAACATGTATAATATCATATGTGAAATGAATTGCCAGACCAGACTTGATGCATGATACAGGATGCTCGGTGCTGGTGCACTGGGATGACCCAGGGGGATGGTATGGGGAGGGAGTTGGGAGGGGGGGTTCATGATGGGGAACACGTGTACACCCGGGGCGGATTTATGGTGATGTATAGCAAAACCAATACAATATTGTAAAGTAATTATCTTCCAATTAAAATAAATAAATTTACGTTAAAAATATATATAAAGCTCATCAAATCAAATGGATAAATATTACTAGTTGTCAATGAGTACTTGATTTCAATTTCAGATAGTAGTGAATTAATTCTTAATGGTTCTATTGTTGACATGTACTAATGACATCATGTAAGCTTGTCATCCCTTGAGTTCAGTTAGTCTCCATTCTCCCCTCCAAATTATTAGCTGATGGAGCACTGACACAGATGCCACATGCAAATCAAAGTAAAGTATCAGTTTTATTTTGGCTGTGTGGTATAAGCCAGTTTTGTGAATGGTTGAGATTTTCTTCCTATTGCTAAATCTTTAACTCATCTATTGCCATCTTTCCCAACCTGGGCCTTGGGGCCTGCCTGAGGCAGAGGGAGATCTGCAGAACAAACTCTGAGTGCACACTTGCCCATTGAGCCTAGAAAACAGAGCCTGAGATGTGCTGACCTCTGCCTCAGCTGTGCTGAGGTTAGAAGCAGAACTATAGATTATACTCTACTTGAGGGCCAGCTGGTCTGAGAGAGAAAAGTCAGGGCCACAAATAACCAGAAAGACTTAAATGTAGCCAGATGTGGAGGACCAATGAAACGGTGGCGAGAGGCAGCTTTCTCCTGGAAATAGAGTGGAAGCCACTTCTCTCACAAGGAGTAAGGGTCTATATATTTCTATTGTTCTTGGAGTTTTACTTCTTTTTGGTTGTTTTTCATTTTTGTTGCTGTCATTTGTATTTGTTGAATTTGTTGTTTTGTTTTTGTATTTTTTAGTTGGAGTATAGTTGATTTACAATGTTGTGTTAGTTTTAGGAATACAGCAAAGTGAATAGGTTATACATTTACTTTATATCCACTATTTTTTAGATTATTTTCCCATATAGGTGATTACAGAGTATTGAAGAAAGTTCCTTATGCTTTACAATATGTTCTTATTAGTTATCTACTGTATATTCAATACTGTATATATGTCAATCCCAATCACCCAATTTATCCTTCCCACTCTCCTTTCCCCAATTGGTAGCCATATGTTTTTTTTTTTTCTCTCCCACATTTGCAACTCTATTTCTGAGACTGTCATACTGAGTGAAGGAAGTCAGACAAGACAAATATCATATGATATTACTTATGTATAGAAGCTAAAAAATAGTACAAATGAACTTATTTACAAAATTGTTGTCTATCATGGCATGTTGACTGTAGCACCAGAGATTCCACACTGTGCAGAATAATTGTGTATACAAAGATTTTTATCTTAGGATTTAATAATTTAGTTATTAGAAACTACTGTAGAAAATATATTTTTCCTTTAAAAACCTCTACTTTAAAAAGTTCAAGGCTTTTTACATTTCTTCTTAATTAAATCTATGATAACAGAGAAAGTATGTGTTGATGTTTCCTTTCTTCAAATGCATCAAACTACAGTTATTGCCTTGATCCCTGGTAAATTTCAAACTCATACTTTATAAAAATTAAGTGGCAAAATTCCATAGATAACTTGGCATTTGGCCTGCTTTTTTGTATTTGGCTCCATGATTTGCATATGTTTAATGAAATTAAAAGACACTCCTTGGAAGGAAAGTTATGACCAACCTAGACGGCATATTGAAAAGGAGAGACATTACTTTGTCTACAAAGGTCTGTCTAGTCAAGGCTATGGTTTTCCAGTGGTCATGTATGGATGTGAGAGTTGGACTGTGAAGAAAGCTGAGTGCCGAAGAATTGATGCTTTTAAAGTGTGGTGTTGGAGAAGAATATGAGAGTCCCTTGGACTGCAAGGAGATCCAACTAGTCCATCCTAAAAGAGATCAGTCCTCCAGCTCATTGGAGGGACTGATGCTGAAGCTGAAACTCTAATACTTTGGCCACCTCATGAAAAGAGTTGACTCATTGGAAAAGACTCTGATACTGGGAGGGATTGGGGGAAGGAGGAGAAGGGAACGACAAAGGATGAGATGGCTGGATGGCATCACTGACTTGGACGTGACTTTGGGTAAACTCTGGGAGTTGGTGATGGACAGGGAGGACTGGTGTGCTGCAATTCATGGGGTCACAAAGAGTCAGACAGGACGAGCAACGGAACTGAACTGAACTGAACTGAATGAGATTAATAACTTGTTTAATTTATTTTCATTACATAATACAACCAAATCTATATCATAGATGATTTCCTAAATTCAGAAGCAAGTAGAGTAGAATAACTGGAATAGATTTCTCACTCTAATTTGCCTTTTTAAAGTACATCATTTGAAAAACAAAGTTTGTACTCTTGATAACCTAATTTTATCCTTTTTTTCTTTATATTTTCCCCTTTTGTGCCATGCTTAGACAAAATAGTTTACTTAGCTCAGTATCAAAAACATTTCTTCTAAGCTTCTCCTGTAAGTTTAATAATTTTATCCCTTATACCTAGGTCTATAGTCCATTTTGGAAAACTCAGCAGTGGCCACAGGACTGGAAAATGTCAGTTTTCATTCCAATCCCTAAGAAAGGCAATGCCAAAGAATGCTCAAACTACTGCACAATTGCACTCATATCACACTCTAGTAAACTAATGCTCAAAATTCTCCAAGCCAGGCTTCAGCAATACGTGAACCGTGAACTTCCAGAGGTGCAAGCTGGATTTAGAAAAGGCAGAGGAACCGGAGATCAAATTGCCAACATCCACTTGATCATTGAAAAAGCAAGAGAGTTCCAGAAAAATGTCTATTTCTGCTTTATTTACTATGCCAAAGCCTTTGACTGTTTGGTCACAACAAACTGTGGAAAATTCTGAAAGAGATGGGAATACCAGACCACCTAACCTCCCTCTTGAGAAATCTGTATGCAGGAAACAACAGTTAGAACTGGACATGGAACAACAGACTGGTTCCAAACAGGAAAAGGAGTACGTCAAGGCTGTCTATTGTCACCCTGCTTATTTGACTTATATGCAGGGTACATCATGAGAAACTCTGGGGCTGGGCTGGATGAAGCACAAGCTGGAATCAAGATTGCCAGGAGAAATATCAATAACCTCAGATATGCAGATGACACCACCCTTATGACAGAAAGTGAAGAAGAACTAAAGGGCCTCTTGATGAAGTGAAAGAGGAGAGTGAAAAAGTTGGCTTAAAGCTCAAAATTCAGAAAACAAAGATCATGGCATCTGGTCCCATCACTTCATGGCAAATAGATGGGTAAACAATGGAAACGATAGCAGACTTTATTTTTTGGGGCTCCAAAATCACTGCAGATTGTGACTGCAGCCATGAAATAAAAAGACACTTTTTCCTTGGAAGAAAAGCTATGACCGGCATAGACAGCATATTAAAAAGCAAAGACATTACTTTGCCAACAAAGGTCCATCTAGTCAAGGCTATGGTTTTTCCAGTAGTCATGTATAGATGTGAGAGTTGAACTATAAAGAAAGCTGAGCACAGAAGAATTGATGCTTTTGAACTGTGGTGTTGGAGAAGACTCTTGAGAGTCCCTTGGACTGCAAGGAGATCCAACCAGTCCATCCTAAAGGAAATCATTCCTGAATGTTCTTTCGGAGGACTGATGTTGAAGCTGAAACTCCAATACTTTGGCCACCTGATGCGAAGAGCTGACTCATTTGAAAAGACCCTGATGCTAGGAAAGATTGAAGGCGAGAGGACAAGGGAACAACAGAGGATGAGATGGTTGGATGGCATCACCGACTTAATGGACATGAATTTGAGTAAACTACAGGAGCTGGTGATAGACAGGGAAGACTGGCGTGCTGCAGTCCATGGGTCACAAAAAGTCAGACACGACTGAGTGACTGAACTGAACTGAAATGATGGTCCATTTTGAGTTAACTTGTGTATATCTGTGAGGTGAAGTTCAAGCTTCTTTTTTTTTTTCTATACTCATATCCAGTTGTTCTAGCACCATATGTTGAAAAACCTACCTGTTTCTTATTGAATTGACTTAGAAATTCTGTTGGAAAACAATTGGCCATACAAATCTGACTTTCTTGGACTCTCCATTCTATTACACTGGCAATTACTCACCCTTACATTGATACTGCAGGGCAATGACTTTTACCTTTACAGTAAGTCTTGACATTAGATATTTGACATTCTGTATTTTTCTTTAATTTTTGAAATAGTTTTTCCTATTCTAAAACTTTTGGCCTTCCATAAAAATTTTAATATTGAGTTGTCAGCTTTGTCAAAAATACCTGTTAGTATTTTGATCATGAATGCATTGGATGTATAGATTACTTCATGTAAAATTGTCATATTTTTAAAATATCAAGTCTTCCAAGCCAGACCTTCGTCTGTCAGTATTATTTTGTATTTTTAAACATACAGAGCTTGGAAAATTTCTTTCATACTTGTTCATAAATATTTTTATACTATTGAAATATTCTAGTTTTTAAAATTTTGTATAGGAAACGTTCATTGTTCATATATAGAAGTACAGTTGATTTTTATATTATAACTTTTTATCTTAAAATATTGCTAAATTCAGTTATTAATCTAGCAGACTTTTGGTAAATGCCTTAACGGTTTTGGACATACATTGTCACACTGTCTGCTAGCAATGGAAGTTTTACTTCTCCCTTTCCAATCTGTAAAACTTTTTATTCTTGACTAATATGACTTTCAAGCATCTACAGTGTTAAATAGAAGTAGTAAGACGAGACATCCTTACCTTTTTTTCCTAATCTTTTGGTAAGAAATATTGAGTTTTTCACTTGAGAATGACAAAGCTGTAATTTTTTGTAGATGTCCTTAATTTTGATATTGATGTTCCTTTCTTTTCCTAGTTTGCTCAGAGCATTTTTTCTTTGTTTCTTGGGGGTGAAAACTGTGTGCACTACAGTTATCTATTTTAATGTACAGTTTTGTTCTGTTCAGTTCAATTCAGACACTCAGTCGTGTCCGACTCTTTGTGACCCCATGAATCGCAGCATGCCAGGCCTCCTTGTCCATCACCAACTCCCGGAGTTCACTCAGACTCACGTCCATCGAGTCCGTGATGCCATCCAGCCATCTCATCCTCTGTCGTCCCCTTCTCCTCCTGCCCCCAATCCCTCCCAGCATCAGAGTCTTTCCAATGAATCAACTCTTCTCATGAGGTGGCCAAAAACTGGAGGTTCAGCTTCAGCATCATTCCTTCCAAAGAAATCCCAGGGCTGATCTCCTTCAGAATGGGCTGGTTGGATCTCCTTGCAGTCCAAGGAACACTCAAGAGTCTTCTCCAACACCACAATTCAAAAGCATCAATTCCTTGGCGCTCAGCTTTCTTCACAGTCCAACTCTCACATCCATACATGACTATTGGAAAAACCATAGCCTTGACTAGACGGACCTTTGTTGGCAAAGTAATGTCTCTGCTTTTGAATATGCTATCTAGGCTGGTCAAAACTTTCCTTTCAAGGAGTAAGCGTCTTTTAATTTCATGGCTGCAATCACCATCTGCAGTGATTTTGGAGCCCAGAAAATTAAAGTCCACCAATGTTTCCCCATTTATTTCCCATGAAGTGATGGGACCAGATGCCATGATCTTTGTTTTCTGAATGTTGAGCTTTAAGCCAACTTTCACTCTTCTCTTTCACTTTCATCAAGAGGCTTTTTAGTTTCTCTTCACTTTCTGCCATAAGGGTGGTGTCATCTGCATATCTGGCGTTATTGATATTTCTCCTGGCAATCTTGATTCCAGCTTGTGCTTCTTCCAGCCCAGCGTTTCTCATGATTTTGTAAGTATTGTCAAATATATAGAGTTATTTAACAACCATTACATAAAGATCTGAAATAGTCAACTTCTATTTTTCAGCCACACCATCACCCCTCATATCCATTTGTAGTCTGTCATTCCCCAACCTGAAACTCTGGTGACTACTCATCTATTCTTTAAGTTCTATAGTTTTGCTTTGCAAAATATTAGGTAAAGGAAATTATATAGGATGCAGTTTAGAGTCTGACTTCTTTCATTTACATCTTTTACTGAAATTTATTCATGATGTCACATGTATCAGTACTGTTCTTCATTCCACATTATTGCTCTGGTTATTATTTCACTTCTTTTAGTGAAGAGGAAATGGAAAATCAAAATATCTATGTAACATTCCAAAGGACACACAGCTAGCAAGTGGTTAAACTAGTATTTATATTCAGTTTTGTCTGACTCTAAAGCTCATATTTTTTTTTTCCACACAGCCTTTCTGATTCAAATATGTTCATATATGTGTTTTTGTATGCATGAAAAAACACTTTGAAGTAACATATCATTATATTAATAACAGCTATCTATAGATGATAGAAATTTAAATATTTTTATTTTAATCTCCATTCCTTTCTTTGTATTTCACTTTTAAAAATAAACCTGCCTTAACTTTACTAATCCATATATATGCACACATGTACACATGCACTAAATATTATTTTTAAAGGAACTTATCTTCTTATCATTATGAATCACATTTGGATAATAGATACATTCCATTATCAAAACTAAACAAGTCCTCACATACCAAGCCCTAAAAATCTACTCAGAAAAAAAATAATAAATTTCCTTATTAAAAAAATATGATGCCTGAAGTATATTTTAAATATTAAATATGACTCAGTGGTAAATAATCTGCCTGCCAAGCAGAAGACCCAGGTTCAAACTCGGGGTCAGGAAGATCCCCTGGAGAAGTAAATGGCAACCCACTCCAGTATTCTCGCTTTGGAAATCCCATAGACAGAGGAACTTGGCCAGCTACAGTCCATGAGGTTTCAAAGAGTCAGTCACAATTTAGTGATTAAACAGTAACAGTAGCAGCTGCAGCTGTTGGGTTCCCATTATTACCCCAGACTGGAAACCTCTGCTTTACACCCTTGAGCTAAATGTTTCCTTTAGTTTTTAACAAGGTTCAGTTTTTAAATCTGAAGATAATTTCTTTATATCTAGTGTTTTTTGAAGACTCAGTTATCCTTTGTTATTGTTATGTCAAATAATTATTTATCACAACCCATCTTGACACTTTTTGGTCCTCAGATATGACGTGAACATATCTATTTCTGTTTCCATTGCCTTTATCTCAGTGAAGCCACAATCATCCCTTACCTGAATGGATTACTTAGTTTCTTAACGGTTATTCCCACTTTTACTCTCTGCTTGCCTTGCTTTAGGGTCTCATTATGCAATATCTGTAGTTTTTCAGCT
Organism: Oryx dammah; assembly: GCF_014754425.2. Lineage (NCBI taxonomy): Eukaryota > Metazoa > Chordata > Mammalia > Artiodactyla > Bovidae > Oryx > Oryx dammah. The sequence goes on along the minus strand of NW_024070185.1, from coordinate 49,057,097 downwards.
CAGTTCAGTTCAGTCACTCAGTCGTGTCTGACTCTTTGCGACCCCATGGACTGCAGCACACCAGGCCTCCTTGTCCATCACTGACTCCCAGAATTTATTCAAACTTATGTCCATTGTGTTGGTGATGTCATCCAACCATCTCATCCTCTGCCATCTCCTTCTCCTCCTGCCTCCAATCTTTCCCAGCATCAGGGTCTTTTCCAATGAGTCAGTTCTTCACATCAGGTGACCAAAGTATTGGAGTGTCAGCTTCAGCATCAGTCCTTCCAATGAGCATTCAAGACTGATTTCCTTTAGGATGGACTGATTAGATCTCCTTGCAGTCCAAGGGACTCTCAAGTGTCTTCTCCAACATCACAGTTCAAAAGTATCAATTCTTTGCCACTCAGCTTTATTTATATAGTCCAGCTCTCACATCCATACATGGCTACTGGAAAAAACATAGCTTTGATTAGATGGACCTTTGTTGGCAAAATAATGTCAATAATGTCAACTCTTTTAGCTACCACTCTTATACTTAAATGTTGGTAGTTGCTCCATACTGTATTAAGAATAAAATCCAAAACATTAAATATACTTTACAAGGACCTGTATGATCCAGCCATTACACATAGCACCAATCTCAATTTGAGGTCTTTTTTTTCCACTTTCCCTTCTCCAGCTGTGCTGGTCTTTGATAATTTCAATATTGTTAAATTCTTTTCTGCTTCATTGTTCTCTGAACACACGTATTTGCTTCTGCCTTTAATGCTCAGTCTCCAGGCTCTTTGTTTGACTGGTTCTTTCTCAAATTTCAGGCCTTACTGCCTTAATAAAGCTTACCCTTGACCACTCTTTCTCATATTATCATCTTCAAGGTACATCGTACATAACCATTTTATGTTTATTTCCTTATTTGTTAACTTTCCTATCCCTCTAAACATAGATTATTGAGCATTAACATCATGCTGGTTTGATTTATCAATATATAAAGCATCTGGCAGAGGCCTGCCATTTTATACAGCTCTATATTAAACAATGTAATTGGTGCTCTTGTAGGACAACTTTAGCAGTCAGGTTGTATTTGTGAATGGGTGTGTGTGCCTGTTTGCGTGTGTGCTTGGATGTGAAACCATGTATTCAGATACTTACTTTCATACATATGTACATATATACATATGTAAGATTCTTAATGCATTTGTGTTGATCTATTTAATTATTATAGTAACATGCATAATTAAATCCTACACTTATAAAATCTACATAGGCTCATCATCAGCTCATATAAATAGAACATGGTTTATAAGCAGCAGGGTTATATTGGTGATGTTTCTTGTTCTGAGTTTTAGAAAGTCTACCACTTTTTTATCCTGCTGAGTGTGGATAATATTTTGTACATAGAAAACTAAAGTTCAGAAATTCAAGACTTATTGATCTCCAGAAACATTTCATCAAAGTTCCTGATGTATCACCTGCCCTGTCATATAGTTTGAAACCATGACATCAAAACAGGGACTTTTCTCAGATGTATATTCACTCTGTTCTAACATCAAGATCCTCCTATTAAACCAAGGTAAAGGGGTCTTAAAACTAGAAGATTTGTGGATCAGTTATAGATACAGAATGGTATATAATCTATTAGAGCTGTCAGACATTATCACATAATCCTACAGGCAGAAAGGAGCATAGAGAGACTCATTGTTGGTTTACTTGATTAAAATTATAATACAGCCAAAGAACAGTCTTCTTAGAAGCTAACTTATAGATATTGAATATATTGAAATATGTTGAATGTATTGAATATAACCTAAAGGAAAGATCAGCCAATTTTAAAAATACTGTTGCTCTGCTTTTTATTTTTTTTAAGTTATTTATTTATTTATTTTTTATTTTACTTTACAATTCTGTATTGGTTTTGCCATACATTGACATGAATCCACCACATTAAAAAAAAAATACTGTTGCTTTACAAACTCCTTATAAGCTGCATTTAACACAGTGTCCTTTTAGTGAATGGAATGGTACCCATTCTGCAGTGTGTGCAGTGAGATCTGTAACAAGACTGTAATAAAGATGTTTCTAGGATACTGAAATAAAACACTGTTTGCTAATGTTTTATAAGCTTATTCATTATCAGTTCACAATAAAACATGAAAAAATCAGAGGATATTAATTTCTATGGTTCTATTGGATTTATTAAAATTGACAGGTATATACGTAGACACCTGTGAAAGCCAAAACTGACATGGAAATATGTATTTAAAGCATCTAGGAGTTATAGTTGTTCATTTTCATCACAAGATAATCAATAACTATTGTCATAGGGTCAAAAGAGATCTTTTTATCTTTATTTCCTGACCACAGGACACATTCAGCATTATATTCCTTTGAATCACTTATTTCTTCTGAATCTCCTACAAGTTCAAGCAATTGTCAAGCTTCTCTATGAAGTGGTGTCTCTACAAAGATTTTTCTAATAGAAATTATGCAATCAGCAGTTAGGTCTTCATTGCTAATGCTTCTATTGGACAGGAACAATGGTAGATCCAAGTCTGAGACACTGTTTCGCATTTGATACTCAGAATATCTGAAACCTTAAAATGGGTTTTGAGTTACATCATCAAATTTTATAAATGCAGGGTATAATGTTTTATTACTGACTGAAAGGCGAGGGAACGGTTATTGCTGTAGTGGATTCCTGGTAATTCCTCAGATAATTCTAGACAAGGAAGATTCAGTAAAAGTTTTTTTAAAATTGCTATTTGAAAACAGTAAACAAGTAATAAGTGTTTTATATGTTCCCAGAATTGTTCAAAGTATATATATATAGGACTGTATGTCTTATTTATATATTGTATTTTTTAATCCTCACAAAAGACCTCTTTTATGTATAAGAAAACTGAAGTCCAAGTAGTCATATAATTTGTTCAACATGCAAATAGTTAACAAGTGGTAGTTTGGTACTCAAACCTAGGAAATTGCCCATAACAGAAATTGGCAATTTGTTTCCATCAAAGGGCCAGATGGTAAAAGTTTTAGTCTTCATGAACCATGCAGTCTCATTTGCAGCTATACCATTCTGCTTCTGCAGTATGAATGCAACCACAGATTCTATATGGTCATATATCAATGAAACTTTCCTTGAAACAAGTAGCTACAGACCAAACAACAACAAAAAGTGAATGGATATGGTTAAAGTATTAGAAGGCTCTGAAAACTTGAAAAAACAAAACAAAGCCAGTAGTTGTCGACATTTGCATTGTTGACTGCCTTCTACGGGACTATGGTCAAAATAAATAGGTCATCTGAAAGATCTAATGGACTTATCAGCAAAGAAGAAATTGACTCTTACCTATCTCTATCCAATTCTATATTATACTTGGAGAATGTCATTTGAAATGCAGTATATAAATATGCCAAGTTTTAAATTAATTCATGTATTAAAATCATTCTCTTTCAACTCTCAAAAGATTATATTTTTTGTAAGTTTGATATAATTAAGTGTAAAATATTAAAATAGGAAGCTTCTACCTAAATAAAAAATCACACATATTTTATACTATATTTGTTAGAAACGTTCCTGGTGGCTCAGACTGTAAAGAATCTGCCCACAATGAGGGAGACCCAGGTTTGATCCCTAAGTCAGGAAGATCCCATGGAGAAGGGAATGGCTACCCACTCCAGTATTCTTGCCTGGAGAATCCCATGGACAGAGGGGCCTGGTGGGCTACAGTCCATGGGGTGGCAAAGAGTCAGGCATGACTGAGAGACTAATGCTTTCAATTCTTAATGTTAATAGTTCATCCAAATTCAAATGTCTATTGTTAATGATTATGATTTTTATGATATTTTATTGGCTTAGGTTACATATTCAAGAATAATAAAGTAGTAAATGTGGGTTAATTTTAGAGTACAGATTTTTTTTCCTGTTTAAAACTATTTAAAAATATCTTTTCCTGTTGATAATATTAACTAATATAATAAAAAGAATATTAATATGATATTATATTTAACAAATAAGACAGAATCATAAATGTAAATGACCACTTATTTTTCTAACCTATTTTTTTGATTTTTCAATGAGGAATTAAGTAACATTTAATCAGTTTTAAAGCATAATAAAAGCAAATGAATTATCATTAATTTTCCCTCTACTTTGAGGCACTGAGCCAAGTGGTTATTTTTACTTAATTTCTTTTTATAAATTCACATATGCTTTAATCCAAAATAAATGCATGCATGTGTACTCAGTCACTCTAGTCTTGTCCAGTTCTTTATGACCTTATGGACTGTAGCCCTCCAGGTTCCTCCATCCATGGGATTCTCCAGACAAGAATATTGGAATGGGTTGCCATTCCCTCCTCCAAAGGATCTTCCTGACCCAGGAATCAAACCAGCATCTCCTACATTGCAGGCAGATGCTTTGCCACTGAGCCACCAGGAAATCCCTGATCTAATATACAAAACATTAAAGACTGAAAGTCAGACTTTTGGACTCAGTGGGAGAAAGTGAGGGTGGGATGATATAAGAGAATAGCACTGAAACATGTACATTACCATATGTAAAACAGATGACCAGCGCAAGTTTGATGCATGAAGCAGGGCCCCCAAAGCCAGTGTTCTGGGACAACAGAGAGGGATGAGGTGGGGATGGAGTTGGGAGGGGGTTTCATGATGAGGGGAACACATTTATATCTGGATTGATTCATGTTGATATATGGCAAAAACCACCACAATATTGTAAAGTAATTATCCACCAATCAAAATCAATTAATTAATTAATTGAAAAAAAGACTAAATGACAATGTTACTAAGTCATGTTTTGGGCTTTTAGGATCTTTCCCCTTCCTAACCATTTAGTGAGTACTAATTAAGCACTTCTAGTTGAGGGGCAAGCATGGGAGCAGTGTATCACACACCAAAAAGAATCAATGCAATTGAATTATATTCCAGTTTTGATATAGCCATTTTTCATCCTGGATGAAGAGTTAAGTGAGTCAGTAGACACAATGCTTTAGTAAAATTCTGAATAGAAATTCAGAATTAAAATACTGTATACTGAAAACCTAATACCAGGAGCATTTTGGAGCAGTCTGTTTGGTAGTGGACTGTCTTTTGAATTCTCCTTGTATTTGGAATGTTTTTACTTTTCTTCAAATATCTTCCATGCCACCTGGCCCATGACCTCTTTTGGAGTTGTGGAAACTGTAAAATGGCAAATGGCTTTCTCATATGATTACCATCTTCTTTTGCTAAAAATAATCTCATTCTGTGCTCCTAAAAGAGAGTTAAACCCTTGAGGAACCATTGTTTTGATAACAGTGTACCACATGACAAATGTAAGAGAAGAGTAGCAGCTTTCCTTAGTGTTCTCTTAAGAAGGTTTTAACAGGAAACCTAATAAAGTAATCCGGAAACTATACCAGTACCAGTTGGTGATATGCACCACAAACTACTATCAGCAAACATACTATATATTTACTCTCTAATAACTATTGGTATAACTGCTGCTGCTGCTAAATCACTTTAGTCGTGTCTATGCGACCCCATAGATGGCAGCCCACCAGGGTCCCCGTCCCTGGGATTCTCCAGGCAAGAACACTGGAGTGGGTTGCCATTTCCTTCTCCAATGCATGAAAGTGAAAAGTGAAAGTGACGTCGCTCAGTCGTGTCCAACTCTTAGTGACCCCATGGACTGCAGCCCACCAGGCTCCTCCATCCATGGGATTTTCCAGGCAAGAGTACTGGAGTGGGGTGCCATCGCCTTTTCTAATGATTATAATTACATTATTTTTTCATTTTTATTTGTTGTCTTTCTTTTAGCTTTATTGAGGTATAATTGGCATATAAAATTGTAAGATATAAAGTATACTTCATGATTTAATATACATTGTAAAAGGATTCATGTCATCTAGTTAGCACATATCACCTGACATGTTTATCTGTTTTTTAAGGATACTTTTTCTTGTTTTTTTAACATACAGTTTTATTTTTTTAATTTTTAATTCTTTGTTTTTTGGCATCATTTTGCAACATGCCAGATCTTAGTTCCCTTACCTGGGATCAAACCCATGTCCCCTGAAGTGTAAGTCCAGAGTCTTAACCACTGGATGACTAGGGAGGTCCTGTTTATCTTTTTTCTTGTATGTGTGAGAACATTTACATTCTATTTTCTTAGCAAATTTAGATTATACAACATAGACTAATCAACTTGAGTCATCATTTTAATACACTAGTCACTTATTCATCTTGTACCTGAGAGTTTCTACCTTTTTATCAACTGCTCTCTATTTCCCCAACCTCCAGTTCCTGGTAGCCACTTTTAAGCATTCTGTTTCTATGGATTCCACATTTATTTTCATATTCCACATAGAAGTGATGCCATACAGTATTTATATTCTCTGTTTGCCTTATTTCACTTAGCATACTACTTCAAGATCCATCTATGTTGTGGCAAGCAGGAGAATTTCCTTCTTTTTCATGACTGAAGAATTTTCCTTTCTCATGACTGAAGTATATATATATAATCTTCTTTATCTATTTATCTATTAATGAACATTTAGATTGTTTCTATATCTAGGTTATTGTAAATAATGTTGTAATGAACATTGAATGCAGATATCTCTCTGAAATATTTTCTTTGATTATATACCTAGAATTAGGATGGCTGGATCATGTGGTAAAGTTCTAGTTTTAATTTCTCAAAGAACCTCCATACTGTTTCCCAAAGTGGCTGTACCAATTTACATTCTCACCAATGTGTGCATGAAGATTCCCCTTTCTTTCTCATCAACACTTATTATCTCTTCTTTTTTTATCACAGTCTTTGTCTTTAACTTTTGACATTTTAATTATAATGTGGTTTGGTATGGATCCTTTGGGTTCATCTTATTTTAAATTCTCTGGGCTTCCCGAATCTTTGAGTAAAATAGGAGGAAGTAATTCAAGTGATGCCAGATAGATACATAGGTGATAAACTGATACAGATATGAATTTATTGGCTGGTTGAGTTATATATGTCCTTCCTCATTAATGTGCTCTTTTGTCAAATACATGCATTTAGCAAAACTAAGTATCTTGTTTTTTGTTTTCATTAAAATTTGTTAAATTACCAAATACCATATAATAGGCAGCCAGGATAAATTACTAGTCTTTTACTCAACACATTTTCCCAGTAAAGAGATTAGCAGTATTTGTTGCACATAAATAGAATTATCATTTGCTTAAAACAGAAAATCATAGAGATTCTTGCTAGTCAATGTGTGGTTCACTAACCAGCAGCCTGACAGCAAACATATAGAAACACATGAAAAATATATAACATCTTCCATACATCTACCACCAAGAATTAACAAATGGTTACATTTGCTTCAAGTATTATTTTTTTTAATAAAATGCTGCAGATATAACTGAAGTCTTTCGAAACCTTCTGGTCCCTTTAACTTCTTTGTCTCCATATCCAGTATGGAAACCTGTTAACATAGTTCATTTTTGAAATTACATATGTATACTGATATTCGATATGTAGTACTGTTTTCTATGCTTTATATGTTTTATATAAATTATGTGATACTTGCTTATAATTCTGTGACTTCTTGTTTCACTCAACATTTGTTTTGAAATTACCCATTAAGATATATTTCTATGTTTAAAAATTTTTTCTTTTATATGCTTTAAAATTTTGCCAGTCACATCCACAATTTATTCTAACTAGTATTCATGTGCATTTCTGCAACCTGATATAGAAAAAAAATATTTAAATCTTTATAAAAATTCCTTCACCTTGATCTTTGAAATCTTCTTGGCTTTCTTTTTTACCTATATATACATATATATGTATGCATATGTATGTATATATATATATATATATATATTCTCTGCTTATATTTTTTCCTATTAAGAGGAGTTATATCATAGAGAAATTTGGTAAAGATCCATGAAAAGTTCTTTGGGATGTTCATTGAAATTGAAATGAATGTATAGATTAGAGAAAAATTAATAGTTGAATAATACTATATAATACTGTCACTTTTATTTATAAACAAAGTGCACCTATTCTTGCTTTTTTTCATGCCCTTCAAAAAGTTTTATATTTTTGTCTATTAAATTTCTTGTTCTACTTTTGTAAATTTAACCTGAGATAACTTATACATATTCTTTCTATTTTGAATATTTTACTTTATATATGCAGATATAGACATAGAAATAGACATAGAGGCAGATATAGGTTGTGTATGTGCATGTGTGTATCCAGCCATCTTGCTGAGTTCTTTTCATTTTCTATATGTGTATACTCTTGTCCTCTTATACACATACACAAAAACACACCTACAAACTTCTATGCCTGTTTTCTATCTTATGCCTTATTTTGTTTTATTTTATTTTACTTTGCATCACTGTATTGTATTTTATTTCTTTTTGACATTACTGAATTGGCAAGGACTTCCAGTAGTTACGTAACAGCAGGAAGTCTTATGTTTCATTGATTTCAGTGGGACTATTTCAGCAACTATATACTTAACATTTCCTCTAAGTATTTTTTTGTTTTTTACATAAGACACACACTTTGCCTATAAGGAAGTTTCATCCTATCTGTAATTTGCTAAGTTTTGTTTAAAATCATAAATAGTTGTTGAACTGTTATGTTGTTTCTGCCTGTGCTGTTTATATTTTTCTCTTATACTTTGTTGCTTAAGTAAAGTATATTAAGTATACTTGTATTAAAATCACATTGTGTTCTTGAGATAAGCTTTTTAAAAAATTTTTGATGCATTTGTTGCATTTATTATCATGTGTCTTACATGGATTATACATGCATTATATTTATCTACTGGAGGAAGATCTGTTTTTATCTCATTTAGATGTTAACCATTTTATACAGTAATGAGATTGGTTTATAATTTTTATTTCATTGTACTGTTCATGCCTATTTTGGCTTTATACTATACTAGCTTCATAAAGCAAGCATAGTAGTTTTCTCTACTTTTTCTAGTTTTATCAATTTGTGTAAGCTATGGATTATATGATCTATAATAGTGAGATAACCTCATTTAAAACAATATCTGAGCTGTTTACAAAAGATTTTATCTTGAATGAGACTAGTGGACAGTGGACAACATAATCCATAGAGAAGTGAATTCTGTAATCTAGGGAAAAGCAGCACTACCATAAAGTCTGGGAAGGATCACCATTAGAATTGAAGCTAATAAATATCTACACTTAAACTTCCAGTTTAAAAAAATAAACCTGATGTGGATTTGAGTCATAGTTACACAGATCAACTCTGAATTGCTAATTGAGCTGAAAAAAATTTTTAATTTCAATTAGGGGACAAAAGAGATGCATGTTCAATCCCTGGGTCAGATCCTCTGGAAGAGGAATGGCAGCACACCCCACTATTCTTGCCTAAAGAATCCCATGGAGAGAGGAGCCTGGTGGGCTACACAGTCCATGGGGTTGCATAGAGTTGGACATGACTGAAGTGACTGAGCACATGAGCACAGGTTGTCAATTATTACTTACTGATAAAGCCTGCCTGTATTGATGAGTATTTTGAGAGTAAGTTAAGCCCATCATGTAAATACAATGATTTATTATCAGTGTTACCCTAGGATGAGAAAGAAGGATTGGCAGTATAAATATCACATATTTTCTGTCCTTATACTCATTTTTAGCCACTTAACATACAAGTGCAGTCTAATCTAAAACAGGTATTTTTTGTCTTATCTTTCTACAATAACTATACTATAGATGTCTATTAATTTAGGCCCATCTAACAAGGGTGAGTCTGTACCATACATCATGGGTAAGAATGCTGCAAAAAGATGAAACTGATTGACTTCACCGCAGGAAATACAGAAATGCATTAACAGTCTTTAACTGGTAAAAGTGCTCTTGGACCTAGTGATTAGTGCTACTGCTACAATGACTAACTCAACTTAAATAGTCTAATTATCTAAATTACCCTAACTTTCTACTAGGAACCACATATTTTTATATATTTAATTTTTACTTTTTAAGGTTACTCTTCAAAAATAATAGTGTTATATCCACTTTACACACAAGGAAACTGAGGCTCAGAAATATTCACTAATTTGCCAAATGTCTAAAATAGGTAAATTGTTTAACTCAACCTGGTGAGTTATATTTACCATGGCAGATGGTGATTGCAGCCATGAAATTAAAAGACGCTTACTCCTTGGAAGGAAAGTTATGACCAACATAGATAGCATATTCAAAGCAGAGACATTACTTTGCCAACAAAGGTCCGTCTACTCAAGGCTATGGTTTTTCCTGTGGTCATGTATGGATGTGAGAGTTAGACTGAGAAGAAAGCTGAACACCGAAGAATTGATGCTTTTGAAATGTGGTGTTGGAGAAGACTCTTGAAAGTCCCTTGGACTGCAAGGAGATCCAACCATTCCATTCTAAAGGAGATCAGTCCTGGGTGTTCTTTGGAAGGAATGATGCTAAAGCTGAAACTCCAGTACTTTGGACACTTCATGCGAAAAGTTGACTCATTGGAAAAGACTCTGATGTTGGGAGGGATTAGGGGCAGGAGGAAAAGGGGACAACAGAGGATGAGGTGACTGGATGGCATCACTGACTCGATGGATGTGAGTCTCAGTGAAGTCCAGGAGTTGGTGATGGACAGGGGGGCCTAGAGTGCTGCAATTTATGGGGTCACAAAGAGTCGGACACGACTGAGCAACTGACCTGAACTGAACTGAAAGTCACAAGAATATTAGATTTCACAATTATAATTTGAATCCACTCAAATAGCCTTTTGTCACTCTAGTATAATGTAACTAACTCTTCCCATACTGTTTTAGAGAAAAAGTCCCCATGCTTTTTTTGTTAATATTTAATACTCAAAGAATGTTAAAGATTTTATTCACATATTTATTATACAGGTGATATCCTTAGAGATGATTGTTATAACTAAAAAGACCATTCTCTTAGCATGAAATTTTCTAGAAGAAAATATATATATTCACATATGTGTACATATATAATGTTAATTCATTTAACATTATATTCATTTGGAAATTTGGAGTCATTTAAAATGGCAAACCAAGAGATTAAGAGAAGATCTAATTCCTCCTATTCCTCTTCAGATTACTTACAAACTGAAAGCTACTCTAGAATAGATACTGCCAAATTCATCATTTTTTTCCAATACCTAAAAGGCATTAAGTATTCAAAAAATAGTTTCAATGAATAAATGAAAAACACTAAGTGTAATCTATTAATTAGAGGTAATGAGGCTTAATTTGCAAGAATACTAAGAATATTAAATGAATGAATATGTGCAAAGCATCTACGTAGTGTCCAGAATGTGCATTTATTTTCAACCCAACTCCTTGTTGCATAAAAGATACTGGACATTTAAACTCTAGAACAAGTTTTTTCACAGTTTCATATGCTTAAGAACCATGTGAGAAAACTAACTTCAGTGAATATTCCTAGATAAACTAATTCAAGTGAGTAGCCCAGAAATCTATCTCTTAAACAAGTAAAATAGGACATCTAGATGCATATAAAGTATGGTCTATACTTTAGAAAATACAGCCCTAAAAAATGTTATTAATAGAGTGAATTGTTTACAGTTCAAGCAGTTGACACTTGACATAATTTTAAAAGCAATAGTGTTTAGAAATTTTAAAAATATAATATTTAAAAAGCACATTGCAATATGTGTTTTTAAGTAGATAAGAACTTCATGGATCTAGATGAAGAGTTACTGAATTATTCCTGTTGATCTGTGACCATCTGGTAATGGGGATTAAGAACTAGTCCTGTTTCCATTAAATAATAATGCATTATCATTACATTCATCCTCCTTTCCTTCCACACCACCTACATGTGATTTGGTAATCATTTTCCTCCTAGCTACAGTACACAAAATGCTTTTCAGAACATGGTTTAGAAAATTCATAAGTAAGGAGGTGTCCTTTTCTCATATCTACCATTTACATCTAAGATAATAGTTTGTGAAGCAGTAGAATACATGAGATTCACGCAAAGTACAGTCTGAGGCTTGGTACTCACTTTTTGAAGTCCAAGAATGCTTTTCCATCAAAGAGCTCCAGACTCTGAACAATTTGCTTTCAGAGTGTACAAATCACTTTTCCAATGAAGATTTCTAAATGCCCTTTGAGTATATGAGAGTGGGAGCACAAAGAAGTAAAAAAGAGTGAGAATATGGAGGGGGGAGAGGGGTAAGAAGGGAGAGAAAGAAAGCAATTACAGTTCCAAATGACTGAAAACATTATGAACTGCCTAATGACTTCATCTGAGGGGTTATGAGAGCTTTGATAGTGGTGCTGAAAGTAGAAAGATACCAGGTATGGAGACTTCTCATAGCACTAGATTATACTTAGCTGTTCTGCTTTCCTTAACACGGCTCTGGCGGTCTTTCTCAGGCTTCTCCCCAGTTATTATGTTATCAAATTTCTCACATCTGAACACAAACTAGGAATCTTTGCAAAGCCTGCTCTTCAGGTGAAACATCGAATTCCAGTGAAACAGAAAATAAATAGATATATCTCTTCTGCATATGGTATAAATCTGATAAATGAATACGGCAGTTTTTGTGCAGTAGCTCAAAAGTGGCTTTTCATGTACACTCAAGTCACTTCCTTAAATTTTGGGGTCATTTCAGTCTTACAAGCTATGCTTTCCTTTAGAAATCACAGGTATTGATGAGGCTTATAGAAATTAACTCTGATGAGATTGGGAAAATACTATTAGTTTTTATATAACCATTCTTTACTACAACATTCACACTCTGACTTAAAACATATGCTCCTGTTGAAAATATTCATTAACCTTTCACATGATGTATAACTAGCTTTATCACAGTGGATAAAAAAAAAAAAAATCCCACTTAGAGTTTTGAAAGAGAGACCCAGTGGGAAATACACAAATGGTAAACTCTACCGAAGGACACAAAAAGGCCCATAAAACATCAGAAGGGTTATAGAGGTCTATGGATTTTAATTGCTATGTGCCATTGGGCCTTTACAAAGCAATCAAGCAGGCAATCTCCAAAGACAGTCTTGCCATAATACATTTAACAATAGAGTTCTCACCCCACCGGCAGACTAGGGTTTATGAAGGTCCCAATAGCAATTAATGACCTTGTATGCTGAGAGGAAAAGAAAGAGACAGAGAGAAAAAGAGAGTTAAATAGGCTCTCTTTTTTGATGCATAATATAAGTATAGAAATGATAATTATGAAGGAGGAAAGTAAAAGAGTAAGGGATATAATAATGTTTGTAAGTGCTCTTTATATTTTCTTTTTTTTTTTTACTTTTCTCCAAAGGTAGAGAATTATTGAAAATAATGGTTGTCACCAAAGTGGGTTGTTACTTAAAGGATGATTTGATTTTGTTGGCTTAGTGGGGTGAGGAAAGTAAAATTGATTGATTTATTGTTGACCATTACACAATATTTCAATTATTTGAATATAAAAGGATAATAATTGTAAACATTAAGTTGTCCCAAATATCCATTATACATTGATCCCAACTCACAGAAGCTAGCTAATATTATTTATCAGTTCAGTTCAGTTGCTCAGTCGTGTCCAACTCTTTGAGACTCTATGGACTGCAGCATGCCAGGCCACCCTGTCCATCACCAACTTCAGGAGCTTTCTCAAACTCATGTCCATTGAGTCAGTGATGCCATGCAACCATCTCATCCTCTGTCCCCTTCTCCTCCCTTCAATCTTTCCCAGCAACAGGGTCTTTTCCAATGAGTTAGTTCTTCACATCAGGTGCCCAAAGTATTGGGGCTTCAGCTACAGCATCAGTCCTCCCAATGAATATTCAGGACTGATTTTCCTTTAGGATTGACTGTGGCCAATCCTAAATATTATTAATATTAATAATTAATAATATTAACATTCTTGTAAGTATAGCATTATTTGTGCTACATTCATGTCTGCTATGTATCATGCACTGCACATTATTTTATTTAACCATAAAATGTTAGTGTTATATCCTTTCAGTAATGGAGTAGAGAAGGTAAAAAGATGGCTCAAGACCAGACTTCTTATAAGTGACTACCCTGGAATTCAAATCTAAGACCCTGAATTCAATATCTTTGTACTACTTATATGTCTCTGGAGTCAGTAATACACATCTGTGTTGTGGAGAGTCTCCTGCTTTACAACAACTCTCTCCCACCCTTGGCCTAGGTTTCAGGAAGAATTGGAGAGTATTTGGATATGATAGATACAACCTTCCTTTTGGCCTTGAAATGCCCTCTAAGCAGAGATCCGGTACTATATTTGGAGAATATTCCCTACAAGTCCACAGAGACTGTAAATAGCCTTCTGTCCAGTGTCCTGGTGCTTTATATTGACTAGACCTATTTGTCTCCAGAGAATATTGTTCAGTAGCTCTTCATTTAATTTCCATTATCTATAACTATTTTGACACACTGGACACGGGCGTTTTGGCTTAGTTTTCCCAGAGTAGAGATTCTGTCTGTTACTTCATGTAGTGGACACTGGGAGAGGACAAGTCTGAATCAAAGTTTGAAGCCAAAAAAAAAAAAGATATCAGCAACTTGTGAATTGCATCTATAGCCCTTTAAATTGTTAAAATTTAGAACTTTCCACATCCTTGCTTTTTGGAGTATGACTTTTGTTTTCTCTATACACAATTAACATTAAATTCAGAGTATAGACTTTTAACCCCTCATCACAAGCCCTGCTTAATGGAATATAAAATCAATTTCAGTTTTCCTTACACATCACTTTTAGTCGTTATCATTTAACTCTTGCTTTTTTCCTCTTACTTAACATGTCAACTGGAGAACAATTTGTGTTGAAGGGGAAATATTATGACAATACAAATACTTCCCTTAAAACTAGCCAAGAAAAAAGTGTGTTATAAAGGATATATAAAGCATTATTTAGCCTATTTTTTATGTAACTGATGTTAGTCCCACAGGATTGTTCTCACAAGAAGAGGGAGAAAGCAATAATAATAGTCCCCTTTTTTTTAGTACTTGATAAAGATAGGGTCTTTTGCAACAAAGTTTTTAGTTTTACATAACAAATGTTTAAATAAAACTTTATATAGTGTCTAAAGGTAATTTCACAGCAGCAACATCATAGCCATATTTTTAATATAAATAGTTCTTTCCAACACATTTGAATCTTATGCCTGAAATTAAAAACAATTGTTTTGAGCCCTAATGTTTAATTTGGTGACCCTACACAGAAGAATATATAATACCTTGATGTAAGTAAAACCACTTTCTTTGATTCTTTCATGTGTAAACCTCCAAACTTTTCAAAGGCTCATAGTAAAAACTTGCTCTCAAAATGGCCCAGACAACATCCAAGACCTGCTTCTGTTGTCTCCCGCACCTCTCATCCTAACTCTTTCCCAGTTCCCCAACTCCAGCCACAATGTCCTCTGCTCTTTCTGGAACAGACAAGAATTTCCATAACTCAAGGCCTTTCCTTTGCTGTGGTTTCTCCCTGGAGGCTTCTTCTTCCAACAGTTTTCCTGGATATCCTATAATACCGAAAATTTGCATACACGTCACCTTTTCATTGAAGTTTTTTTGACATTCCAATTTATAATATTGAAAGGTTGTTGCTGAACAAAGACGTTGAACAAAGACGCTTGGATTTTTGGCCTCCGGAGGAGAAGAATTCAATCAGGGGCCAGGGGGCTTGATCGCTCAGAGCTTTTGTGTGAAGAAGAAGTGAGGTTGCTCAGTCATGTCTGACTGTTTGCGATCCCATGGACTGTAGTCTACCAGGCTTCTCTGTCCATGGGATTTTCCAGGCAAGAGTACTGGAGTGGGTTGCCATTTCCTTCTCCAGGGGATCTTCCCAACCCAGGGATCGAACCCAGGTCTCCTGCAATGCAGGCCGACGCTTTACCCTCTGAGTGACCAGGGAAGCCCTTTGTGTGTAATAAAGTTTTATTAAAGTATAAAAGAGATAGAGAAAGCTTCTGACACAGACATCAGAAGTGGGAAGAGAGTGCCCCTTGATTAGTGTTAGCAATGGAGTTATATACTTTTTAATTACTTGTTACAGTGAATCAAAAGAATGTCTGGAGGTCGTAAATATCTTACTAGACCCAACTCCCATAATTTACATTTTAAGATAACAGGATTAGCCAGAATGTTTTCAGGAAGGGAAACTGTCCTCAAGCAGGATACACTGTTGTTATATAATCCTTCAGTTCAGTTCAGTCACTCAGTCGTGTCCGACTCTTTGGGACCCCATGAATCACAGCAGGCCAGGTTTCCCTGTCCATCACCATCTCCCAGAGCTCACTCAGACTCACATCCATTGAGTCCATGATGCCATCCAGCCATCTCATCCTGGGTTGTCCCCTTCTCCTCCTGCCCCCAATCCCTCCCAGCATCAGAGTCTTTTCCAATGAGTCAACGCTTCGCATGAGGTGTCCAAAGTACTGGAGCTTCAGCTTTTGCATCATTCCTTCCAAAGAAATCCCAGGGCTGATCTCCTCCAGAATGGACTGGTTGGATCTCTTTGCAGTCCAAGGGATTCTCAAGAGTCTTCTCCAACACCACAGTTCAAAAGCATCAGTACTTCAGTGCTCAGCCTTCTTCACAGTCCAACTCTCACATCCATACATGAACACAGGAAAAACCATAGCCTTGACTAGACGGACCTTAGTCAGCAAAGTAATGTCTCTGCTTTTGAATATGCTATCTAGGTTGGTCATAACGTTTCTTCCAAGGAGCAAGCATTTTTAATTTCATGGCTGCAGTCACCATCTGCAGTGATTTTGGAGCCCCAAAAAATAAAGTCTGACACTGTTTCCACTGTTTCCCCATCTATTTCCCACGAAGTGATGGGACTGGATGCCATGATCATCGTTTTCTGAATGTTGAGCTTTAAGCCAGCTTTTTCACTCTCCTCTCTCACTTTCATCAAGAGGCTTCTTAGCTCCTCTTCACTTTCTGCCATAATGGTGGTGTCATTTGCATATCTGAGGTTATTGATGTTTCTCCCAGCAATCTTGATTCCAGCTTGTGCTTCTTCCAGCCCAGCATTTCTCATGATGTACTCTGCATAGAAGTTAAATAAGCAGGGTGACGATATACAGCCTTGACGTACTCCTTTTCTTATTTGGAACCAGTCTGTTGTTCCATATCCAGTTCTAACTGTTGTTTCCTGACCTGCATACAGATTTCTCAAGAGGCCGGTCAGGTGGTCTGGTATTCACATCTCTTTCAGAATTTTCCACAGTTTCTTGTGATCCACACAGTCAAAGGCTTTGACATAGTCAATAAAGCAGAAATAGATGTTTTTCTGGAACTTTCTTGCTTTTTCCATGATCCAGCGAATGTTGGCAATTTGATCTCTGGTTCCTCTGCCTTTCCTAAAACTAGCTTGAACATCAAGGAGTTCACAGTTCATGTATTGCTGAAGCCTGGCTTGGAGAATTTTGAGCATTAC
Source organism: Oryx dammah (assembly GCF_014754425.2). NCBI lineage: Eukaryota > Metazoa > Chordata > Mammalia > Artiodactyla > Bovidae > Oryx > Oryx dammah. The sequence continues at coordinate 49,039,654 of NW_024070185.1, read as the reverse complement.
TTTACTAGCATGTGAGATGAGTGAAATTGTGCAGTAGTTTGAGCATTCTTTGGCATTGCCTTTCTTTGGGATTGAAATGAAAACTGACCTTTTCCAGTCCTGTGGCCACTGCTGAGTTTTCCAAATTTGCTGGCATATTGAGTGCAGCACTTTGACAGCATCATCTTTCAGGATTTGAAACAGCTCAACTGGAATTCCATCACCTCCACTAGCTTTGTTCGTAGTGATGCTTTCTAAGGCCCACTTGACTTCACATTCCAAGATGTCTGGCTCTAGATTAGTGATCACATCATCATGATTCTCTGGGTCGTGAAGATCTTTTTTGTACAGTTCTTCCATGTATTCTTGCCACCTCTTCTTAATATCTTCTGCTTCTGTTACGTCCAGAGCATTTCTGTCCTTTATCGAGCCCATCTTTGCATGAAATGTTCCCTTGGTATCTCTAATTTTCTTGAAGAGATCTCTAGTCTTTCCCATTCTGTTGTTTTCCGCTATTTCTTTGCATTGATCGCTGAGGAAGGCTTTCTTATCTCTTCTTGCTATTCTTTGGAACTCTGCATTCAGATGCTTATATCTTTCCTTTTCTCCTTTGCTTTTTGGCTCTCTTCTTTTCACAGCTATTTGTAAGGCCTCCCCAGACAGCCATTTTGCTTTTTTGCATTTCTTTTCCATGGGGATGCTCTTGATCCCTGTCTCCTGTACAATGTCACAAACCTCAGACCATAGTTCATCAGGCACTCTGTCTATCAGATCTAGACCCTTAAATCTATTTCTCACTTCCACTGTATAATCATAAGGGATTTGATTTAGGTCATACTTGAATGGTCTAGCAGTTTTCCCTACTTTCTTCAATTTAAGTCTGAATTTGACAATAAGGAGTTCATGATAGTGCAGAGTTTAAACTGAGTTGTTTGTTGTGTAATCATCAGTTCCAAGCTTAAAGATAAAAATGTTTTATGTTACTAAGACTAAGGAATATAGAGGAAAAAAAAGCATTTGTTCTTTCCTCCTCCTTTAGAGTTCCAGACCCCTCTCTCCTTTGGGACCCCTGGGCTTCTTATCAACCTGCCTAGGAATTGACTCTCTCAGTGTCTCCCCCAATCCCACAGTTTTTACCTGTCTTTCTGATTTTTATTTCATTTTAGACAATTTACCATTCTCTGCCATACATTTTGCTACGTTGACTTTTCCCCAGTTTTGTTAAGTCATGTCAGACTTTTTCCCAGCTTTGCTTCAGTCATGTCAGACTCTTTGTGACCCCATGGACTACAGCCTGCCAGGTTCCTCTGTCCATGGGATTCTCCAGGCAAGAATACTGGAGTGGGTTGCCATTTCCTCCTCCAGGGGATCTTCCCCACCCAGGGATCAAACCCAGATCTCTTATTCCTCCAGGTTTACTGAGATATAATTGACATGAAGGCAATGTCACTCCACTCCAGTACTCTTGCCTGGAAAATCCCATGGACAGAGGAGCCTGGTGGGCTGCAGTCCATGGGGCCACAAAGAGTCAGACACGACCAACAGACTTCACTTTTCACTTTCATGCATTGGAGAAGGAAATGGTAACCCACTCCAGTGTTCTTGCCTGGAGAATCCCAGGGATGGCAGAGCCTGGTGGGCTAACATCTATGGGGTTGCACAGATTTGGACATGACTGAAGCAACTTAGCAGTAGCAGCAGGTATACATTTAGCATGTACAATGTGGCTGCACGGTGCAGGAGCAGAAAGGCCGAGAGGAGATACCCCACGTCCAAGGTCAGGATAGGGAGCTGTGAGGAGACACCCCATGTCCAAAGTAAGAGAAATCCCAGTAAGACAGTAGATGCTGAGAGAGGGCATCAGAGGGCAGACAGAGTGAAAAGACAGTCACAGACAACTAGCCAGTCTGATCACATGGACCACAGCCTTGTCTAACTCAATGAAACTAAGCCATTGCCCTGTGGGGCCACCCAAGATGGAAGGGACATGGTGGAGAGGTCTGACAGAATGTGGTCCACTAGAGAAGGGAATGGCAATCCACTTCAGTATTCTTGCCTTGAAGAACCCCATGAACAGTATAAAAAGGCAAAAACATAGGACACTGAAAGATGAACTCCTCAGGTCGTTAAGTGTCCAATATGCTACTGGAGATCAGTGGAGAAATAACTCCAGAAAGAATGAAGGGATGAAGCCAAAGCAAAACAACACCCAGCTGTGGATGTGACTGGTGATAGAAGTAAGGTCCAATGCTGTAAATAGCCATATTGCATAGGAACCTGGAATGTTAGGTCCATGAATCAAGGCAAATTGGAAGTGGTCAAACAGGAGATGGCAAAATTGAAAATCGACATTCTAGGAATCAGTGAACTAAGATGGACTGGAATGGGTGAATTTAACTCAGATGACCATTATATCTACTACTGTGGGCAGAAATTCCTTAGAAGTAATGGAGTAGCCATCATAGTCAACAAAAGAGTCTGAAATGCAGTACTTCGATGCAATCTCAAAAACGACAGAATGATCTCTGTTCATTTCCAAGGCAAACTATTCAGTATCACAGTAATCCAAGTCTATGCCCCGACCAGTAATGCTGAGGAGCTAAAGTTGAATGGTTCTATAAAGACCTATAAGACCTTCTAAAACTAACACCCCCAAAAGATGTTCTTTTCATTATAGGGGACTGGAATGCAAAAGTAGGTAGTCAAGAAACACCTGGAGTAACAGGAAAATTTGTCCTTGGAGTACAGAATAAGGCAGGGCAAAGGCTAATAGAGTTCTGCCAAGAAAATGCACTGGTCATAGCAAACACCCTGTTCCAACAACACATGAGAAGAATCTACACATGGACATCACCACATGGCCAACACTGAAGTCAGATTGATTATATTCTTTGCAGCCAAAGATGAAGAAGCTCTATACACACAGCAAAAACAAGACCAGAAGCTGACTATGGCTCAGATCATGAATTCCTTATTGCCAAATTCAGGCTTAAATTGAAGAAAGTGGGGAAAACTACTAGATCATTCTGTTATGACCTAAATCAAATCCCTTATGATTATACAGTGGAAGTGAGAAATAGATTTAAGGGACTAGATCTGATAGAGTGCCTGATGAACTATGGACAGAGGTTCATGACATTGTACAAGAGACAGGGAGCAAGATAATCTCCAAGAAAAGGAAATGAAAAAAAGCAAAATGGCTATCTGAGGAGGCCTTACAAATAGCTGTGAAAAGAAGAGAAGCCAAAAGCAAAGGAGAAAAGGAAAGATATACCCATTTAAATGCAGTGTTTCAAAGAATAGCAAAGAGAGATAAGAAAGCCTTCCTCAGCGATCAATGCAAAGAAATAGAGGAAACGCCTAGAATGGGAAAGACTAGAGATCTCATCAAGAAAATCAGAGATACCAAAGGAACATTTCAGGCAAAGATGGGCTCAATAAAAGACAGAAATGGTATGGACTTAACAGAAGCAGAAGATATTAAGAGTTGGCAAGAGTACCCAGAAGAACTGTACAAAAAAGATCTTCGTGACCCAGATAATCACGATGGTGTGATCACTCACCTAGAGTCAGACACCCTGGAATGTGAAGGCAACTGGACATTAGGAAGCTTCACTATGAACAAAGCTAGTGAAGGTTATGGAATTCCAGTTGAGCTCTTTCAAATCCTAAAAGATGATGCTGTGAAAGTGCTACACTCAATATGTCAGCAAATTTGACAACTCAGCAGTGGCCACAGGATTGGAAAAGGTCAGTTTTCATTCCAATCCCAGAGAAAGGCAATGTCAAAGAATGTTCAAACAACCACACAATTGCACTCATCTCACATGCTAGTAAAGTAATGCTCAAAATTCTCCAAGCCAGGCTTCAGCAATATATGAACCATGAACTTCCAGATGTTCAAGCTGGTTTTTGAAAAGGCAGAGGACAGAGATCAAATTGCCAACATCTGATGGATCATCAAAAAAGCGAAAGAGTTTCAGGAAAACATCTATTTCTGCTTTATTGACTATGCCAAAGCCTTTGACTGTGTGGATCACAATAAACTGTGGAAAATTCTGAAAGAGATGTGAATACCAGACCACCTGTCCTGCCTCTTGAGAAACCTGTATGCCAATCAAGAAGCAACAGTTAGATCTGGACATGGAACCACAGACTGATTCCAAATAGGAAAAGGAATGCGTCAAGGCTGTATATTGTCACCATGCTTATTTAACTTCTATGCAGAGTACATCATGAGAAACGCTGGGCTGGAAGAAGCACAAGCTGGAATCAATATTGCCAGAGAAATATCAATAACCTCAGATATGCAACTGATACAACCCTTATGGCAGAAAGTGAAGAAGAACTGAAGAGCCTCTTGATGAAAGTGAAAGAGGAGAGTGAAAAAGTTGGCTCAAAGCTCAACATTCAGAAAACAAAGATCATGGCATCTGGTCCCATCACTTCATAGCAAATAGATGGGTAAACAATGGAAACAGTGGCTGACTTTATTTTTTTGCACTCCAAAATCACTGCAGATGGTGATTGCAGCCATGAAATTAAAAGACACTTGCTCCTTTGAAGAAAAGTTATGACCAACCTAGACAGCATATTCAAAAGCAGAGACATTACTTTGCCAACAAAGGTCCATCTAGTCAAGGCTATGGTTTTTCCAGTAGTCATGTATGAATGTGAAAGTTGGACTATAAAGAAAGCTGAGCATAGAAGAATTGATGCTTTTTAACTGATGTTGGAGAAGATTCTTGAGAGTCCCTTGGACTGCAAGGAGATTGAGCCACTCCATCCTAAAGGAGATCAGTCCTTGGTGTTTATTGGAAGGAATGATGTTGAAGCAGAAACTCCAATACTTTGGCCACTTGATGTGAAGAGCTGAGTCTTGAAAAGACGCTGATGCTGAGAAAGATTGAGGACGGGAAGAGAGGGAGACAACAGAGGATGAGATGGTTGGATGGCATCACCGATTTAATGGACATGAATTTGGGTAAACTCCAGGAGTTGGTGATGGACAGGGAGGCCTGGCGTGCTGTGGTTAATGGGGTCACAAGGAGTCAGACATGACTGAGAGACAACTGAACTGAACTGATGCGAAGATTTAGTATATACATGCATTGTGAAATGACTACAACAATAAAATTAGTTAACACCTACATCATCTCACTTAGTTTTCTTTTCCTTTTTTTTTTTTTTTTTGCTTTTTCTAGTTGTAGTGAGAACATTTTCCAGCTTTTATGGACACAATGCATTATTGTTAACTGTAGTCACTGTGGTGGACCTTACACCGCAGAGTTATTCATCTTCTAAGTGGAAGTTTATGCTCTTTGACAAGCAACTCCTCATTTCTACCACCAACCCTCCAGCCCCTGGCAACCACTGACTTAGTTTCTGCTTTTATAAGTTTTTTTTTTTTTTTTTTAGATTCCATATGTGATTGCGATCATACATTATCTATCTTTTCTGTCATTTATTTCACTGAGCATAATGGTCTATGCAGAGTACATCATGAGAAACCCTGGGCTGGAAGGAGCACAAGCGGGAATCTAAATTGCCGGAAGAAATATCAATAACCTCAGATATGAAGATGACATCACCCTTATGGCAGAAAGTGAAGAGGAATTAAAAAGCCTCTTGATGAAAGTGAAAGAGGAGACTGAAAAAGTTGGCTTAAAGCTCAACATTCAGAAAACGAAGATCATGTCATCTGGTCCCATCACTTCATGGCAAATAGATGGGGAAACAGTGGAAACAGTGTCAGACTGTATTTTGGGGGGCTCCAAAATCACTGCAGATGGTGGCTGCAGCCATGAAATTAAAGGATGCTTACTCCTTGGAAGGAAAGTTATGACCAACTTAGATAGCATATTCAAAAGCAGAGACATTACTTTGCCAACAAAGGTCCGTCTAGTCAAGGCTATGGTTTTTCCAGTGGTCATGTATGGATGGGAGATTTGCACTATGAAGAAAGCAGAGCACAGAAGAATTGATGCTTTTGAACTATGGTGTTGAAGAAGACTCTTGATAGTTCTTTGGACTGCAAGGAGATCCAACCAGTTCATCCTAAAGGAGATCAGTACTGGGTGTTCATTGGAGGGACTGATACTGAAGCTGAAACTCCAATACTTTGGTCACCTCATGCGAAGAGTTGACTCACTGGAAAAGACTCTGATGCTGGGAGGGATTGGGGGCAGGAGGAGAAGGGGACGACAGAGGATGAGATGGCTGGATGGCATCACTGACTCAATGGACATGAGTTTGAGTGAACTCCGGGACAGGCTTGGTGTGCTGTGATTCATGGGGTTGCAAAGAGTCAGACACGACAGTGACTGAACTGAATGTTCTTAAGTGCATCCATGTCACAAATATCAAGATTTTCCTCTAATGTATAGTTGAGTAATATCTTACTATATGTTGATATAGTGAAGTGGGTCATTTAGGTCACTTAAGAGGTTTTCATTTCTTGTTAAATTTTAAAATTTGTTCATGAGTGTTAACAGTTTTCTAGTGGCACTTATAGGTTTTTCTCTAAATATGATCATATCATTTGCAAAAAGTAAATTTTACTTTTGCCTTTCCAATTTGGTGCCTTTTATTTCTTTTTCTTAATTGTTCTGATAGTACATCTATGTTGAATAGAAACGTTGACAGTGGGCACCCTTGTGTTGTTCCTGGGCTTTGGGGAAAAGCTTTCAGCCTTTCTTCATACTGTTAAGTGTGATGCTAGTTTTGATTTGTCATATGTGGCCTTTATTCTTTTGAGATCCATTCTGCTATACCCAAATTATCATAACTTTTTTTCATGAAAGGATATTGAATTTTATCAAATTCTTTTTCTGCATCTGTTGAGATGATCATTTGATTTTTATCCTTCATTCTATTAATATGATACATGTTTATTGATTTGCATATGGGAACCATTTCTGCATGCCTGGAAGAGATTCCACTTGATCATGAAGTAGAATCTTTTTAATGTTCTGTTGGAAATATTTTTCTAGTATTTTGCTAGGCATTTTTACATTTACATTCATCAAGGATGTTGGCCTATAGTTTTTTCATAGTGTCCTTAGGTATTAGATTAATGCTAGCCTTATAAAAGCTGTTGAGAGTGTATTCTCCTCTTCAATTTTTGTGGAAGAGCTTAAGAATGATTTTTATAATTTTAAAGTTTGGTAGAATTTACCAGTGAAACCATGATTTTAAAATTTTCTTGAGAGATTTTTCATATTGATTCAATCTCCATCATTATGGGTTTGTTTTCTTGTTTGTTTAATTAACACCCCGCTATACATAAGTTTCTTGAAGACTGGAATTTGGGGCTACTTTATTTACTGCTGTGTTTCCTATACCTTAAAAAATGTTTGGCAGATAGTAGGAGCTCAATAAATATTGGTTAAGAGAATGGATTATTGAATGAATGAACAGTCTTTTTCAACCCACAAGCTGTCTTTAGAGAAACAGAGTTCAAATACGTCAAAATGAACTCCACTTTTCAACTGCATCCCTAGAAACCTATAAAGGAGATTCAATTTCTGACATTTGGCAATGCTTCACCCTTTTTCCCCTCATTTCCAATTCTCAATCACACCTGCTGTCTATCCTTCTGTTACCAGTTCCCCTCCAACCATGAAAGTTCTGTCCCTAGCCTACTACTTGTCCTTCCACCCTTCCCTTTTTATTTTCGTATCCCTCCCTCTTTGTGATTTAGCATCATAAAAAAAAATCAAAATCAAACTAGCAATAGCAGGACTATCTATTTTGGAGGGGGTCAGGGAAAAGGAAATTGAAATCCTTTTAGCAATGAAAAGAGAGAAATAATTGGGCAGTACTCAAACAAATTTATAACCCTTCAAAATGTGTCAATATTTCTGAAATTGTGGCTCATTTTATAATTAACTTCCAAAGAAAACTTACACCTTGACAGGAAGAGGAGTATGTTGTGACATAATTGTCAGCATCTCTCTGTGTGTGCTTAGCCATGTTAGAAATATATCTGTTCATCCAATAATCACCTCGGTAGTGCTATTACATTAGTAAATCACAAGCAGTTACTTTTTTAACAGAATTCATAAGTTTAAATTGACTTCAAAAATATTAAATTATGACAGGCTTGAAATGAACTTTATCAAAAGAAGAGCAATAGTTTCAAAACATACATTTATGAATGAAGCTAGTATTTGTCACTGATGGAAACAGGGCACTTGCAAATTTGTTGTAAGCTTTCAAACCTAAGAAGGGAAGGTGGTTACAGATGTAGCTTTGTCTCATTTTGTTATCAAGACACATGAAATTGGCATTTTTACATATCATATATCAGGTAATAAAATTAAGATAGAAAAGTTTACACATTGCTCTGTGAGTGTTATTGAGTTCAGATAGTTAGGTTTGTGGTGTGTATGTGTTTGTGTTGTGGGTGGGGGTGGGGGTGGGGGCCCTTATTCAAATCTTTCCAAAGACTCATGCACAAAATAGCTATCACTCCAAATGATCCAATATTCATATAAAGCTGAAGTTCAGGGATATATTATTCAGTTAAGGAAAATAAAATAACTCTGCAGCTAACAAAACAGAAAATATAGTCAAAACCCTGGTATATGCTATTAAATTTTATAGGAGAGGATACACTAGACTATGCCACATACTAAAATACATCATAACATTTTACCACAATCCCAGAGATACTGAAGAAATCAAGTTTAGCAAAGACTGTGGGCAGTGGGTTTTCATATGACTATGCCAGACCCAATAGTTAATTTTATTTCAGAATTTGTATAAACTAAAGGTAAAGAGGTCTTAGACTCACACTTTATTCTGACAGAGAAATAATGTTTTATAATTATGCAGCCAAAAGTGTGCTATAGTTGATTATAATTGGTGTTTAAAGATGTGTTCCCCACCCTACCCCAACCCTTACCCCTATTCCCAGGCTGGGAAATGCTTTTATTAAATTTCTGACAATTTTGAAACAACTGCAATAATAGTAATAATGGCCTTCTAAAAGATAAATAAATAACCCCGAGGCTTTTCTTTTCCTCTGCTTGATCCTCATCCTCATCCTCTTTCTCTTTCCAATTAGTAAATGCTGGAATGCCTCATGGCTCAATCCTTAGACCTGTTTTGTTTTCTTTTTTTGTACTTATTCTATATATGATCTCATTAAATCCCATGGATTTAACTATTTCTATTATTCAGGATGAGCTAGGCTATGCTACAATAACAAATAAATCCTATATTTTGGGAGACTATAAAAGCATCTCTTTCTTCCTGATGGCTCAATACATTCAGTAACGGTTCAGTAATTGGATGCATGCGTACATAAATATGCATGTATCTGACTGCTAAATCCACATTCTAAATTGAAAGCTTAAAAAAAAAAATAAAATAAATAAATTGAAAGCTTAAGAGCATCTCAAATTTGACATGTCTGAGAAGAATGATTGATTCTGTAGGCCTATAAGCACTTCTCCTCCAAACTTCCCTGTTTCAGCAAATGATTTACTGTCATTTACCTGTTTAGTCAGGCCCCAAACCTTAGAGTTATTTTTGACTCTTCTCTTTTCTTATAAATCACATATTCAATCTGCCATCAAATTTCTTTACCTCAGCCTTCACAATATACAAAAACAACCACTTCTTACTACCCCCCCTTTCCATCTAGTTCAAACCACTGCTGCTTTTAATATTTCAGCCACTAAAAAAATGTCCCCCTAATTACTCTCCTTGCTTTTCCTAAAAATGATCACCAATATAGTAACTGAAATGATCATTTTAAATCATAAATAGAATTATTTCACACTTTGTTTATATAACGGCAATGGTTCCCAATCACATGTGTATTAAATTTCAAATGATCTATTAGACCCTACATAGCATGACACATATTAAAGTTTATTCACCAGCCAGTGGTCAGAGTGATCCTTTTAACATGTAGTTCTTATCATGACTCATCATGATAACTATGTGTCTCTCAAAAGACTCAGACAATTTCCCACTATACTTAGATAAAATCCAAAGTTCTTATCAAGCCTTACATTTCTTGTCATCTTGAGCTTGGTTCTTGATACAACGTGACCGTACTACTCCCTTTCTCACTAACTTCTCTACAGTTTTTCAGAATTCCCATGAACATACTTACCTAACAGCTTTACCTTTGTTTTCGCATTGGCCTGGAGATCTCTTACCTAATCATCTACTTGACTTGTTCCCTCATTTCACTGTGGTCACTACTGAAATATCACCTGTCACAGAAACCTTCCTGCCCTGAGCACCATCTAAAATAGCATTCCCCTCTCCTGCCCATGTCATTTCATCCCCTTATCCTGCTTCATTTTCCAAATGCTAAAAACTACGTTTCTTGAGGAAGAAACAAGGCAAACAAAAGGAAAATATCAATAAAAGAAGAGCTCTTTCACAAAGATAAAGTAAAAACCCAAGGCTATTTTTATCAAAAGGTAAAGGATTCCCCTTGTTTTCATGCTTCATTAAGGACATCTCCAAAGCTGCCAGGGATTTTTAGGCCCATGATTTGGGTATCCCTTTAATACGGCCAATTCTCCTCTCTTCTGTATAAGAAATCTTCTGAAAAGGGCAAGTAGTCTTTCCATATTGTCTCTATAATCTCCTCTCATTCAATCCTACAGAAACCAATTTCTATGTGTTTGTTCCACTCCCCAGTTCTACCCACATTTCCTTGATGAAAGTCAATGCCTATTGAATGGATAACTAAATAGGATGGGAAGTGTTATAAAGTTTCATTTTAACAAACACTTTTCCAAAAGAACAGGAACTTAAAAAAAAATCAAATATAAGAGAATAAGAACAAATTTTAATCATTGCTACAGTGGTTTCCTCACAGACTTAAAGAGATATTTCCAGAAAAATCCAATTTGATTTGCATTCAAATTTCTTTTCCCTCAAGCTTATACTGCATAAACTTCAGTTTGGATTAATGTGATCTCCTTTACATAAAAGGCTTCTTCTTTTACATAACACTTCAAAATTATCATGCTATTAATAACCTCAAAATATGTTGATGAGGGTATGATGAGCACAAGAAACATTATATACAATTTGCAATAGATCTACATAGAGATTTTTGTAAATGAGACAGTATGAACTTTGAAGACAATCATAAAAGTAGCGAGGCATCAAGGAGAGTACTTCAAAGTCTTGAAATTAAAGTTATCATCAGGTTCAGTAATTTCCAAGATTATTTAGCCATTCTGAATAATCACAGTATCACAGAACCAAACAGAAAAGATTTGAGCAACTAAGAAGTAATGGTCTGAGGTTATATCCTAAAGGAAACTTAATTCCTTTCTTTAAATGAAGCTGCTAACCAATAGAACTGTTATATAGTTGAGTGATTTATTTAGGTGGCATTTATTTATAACTTTTATTTATTTTATTATTTATTACTTTTGAGTAATAATTAAAACATTAAAAAATATATTTATTAGCCTAGCTGGTGGCAAGTGTTAGGTAAGAATTGAAAATATAGAAAATAAAAGCCTAGCCCCAAGTTCCATTGTTTAAATATATATACTGCAGGTGTGGGCTCTTCTATCACACTCAGAAATAAATTTTCCAAGGAGACACATGTGCTGACAAAGCAAGAAACTTTACGGGGATGGGGCACCCAGGTGGAGAGCAACAGGTAAGGGAATTACTCTGCCATGTGGACCGCAGTCTTGGGTTTTATGGTGATGGGGTTAGTTTCCAGGTTATAGCTGGCCAATCATTCTGACTCAGGGCTTTCTGGTGGCATGTACATCACTCCGCCAAGATGGATTCTAGCAAGAAGGATTCTGTGAGGTTGGTAAGATATGTGGACTGGCATTTTCACTCTCCTTTTCATCTTTCCTGAATTATTCCAGGTGGTGGTAGCTTTTTAGTTCTGCATTCCTTACCAGGATCTCGTGTTGAAAAATAACCCATACAAGTAGGTCACTATCTTGCCTGGCCAGGGTGGGTCGTTTTGGTCAGTGGTTCCCCTAACACCTCTCTCTCTCATATATATCAAACAGTATATGATATCCTAAGCTTTATGGGTACCTTTTAGCTGAGAAGCTTAATAGAGTGTTAATAAGTAATGATGACTATCAGTTCAGTTCAGTTCATTTCAGTCACTCAGTCGTGTCCGACTCTTTGAGACCCCACAAATTGCAGCACGCCAGGCCTCCCTGCCCATCAGCAACTCCCGAAGTATACCCAAAATCATGTCCATCAAGTCGGTGATGCCATCTAGCCATCTCATCTCTGTCATCCCCTTCTCTTCCTGCCCCCAACCCCTCCCAACTTCAGAGTCTTTTCCAATGAGTCAACTCTTCGCATGAGGTGGCCAAAGTACTGAAGTTTCAGCTTTAGCATCATTCCTTCCAAAGAACACCCAGGACTGATCTCCTTCAGAATGGACTGGTTGGATCTCCTTGCAGTCCAAGGGACTCTCAGGAGTCTTCTCCAACACCACACTTCAAAAGCATCAATTCTTCAGCATTCAGCTTTCTTCACAGTCCAACTCTCACATCCATACATGACTACCGGAAAAACCATAGCCTTGACTAGATGGATTTTGTTGGCAAAGTAATGTCTCTGCTTTTGAATATGCTATCTAGGTTGGTCATAACTTTTCTTCCAAGGAGTGTCTTTTAATTTCATGGCTGCAATCACTATTGTCACCCTGCTTATTTAACTTCTATGCAGAGTACATCATGAGAAACGCTGGGCTGGAAGAAGCACAAGCTGGAATCAAGATTGCCGGGAGAAATATCAATCACCTCAGATATGCAGATGACACCACCCTTATGGCAGAAAGTGAAGAGGAATTAAAAAGCCTCTTGATGAAAGTGAAAGAGGAGAGTGAAAAAGTTGGCTTAAAGCTCAACATTCAGAAAACGAAGATCATGGCATCTGGTCCCATCACTTCATGGGAAATAGATGGGGAAACAGTGGAAACAGTGTCAGACTGTATTTTTTTGGGCTCCAAAATCACTGCAGATGGTGATTGCAGCCATGAAATTAAAAGACGCTTACTCCTTGGAAGGAAAGTTATGACCAACCTAGATAGCATATTCAAAAGCAGAAACATTACTTTGCCAACAAAATCCATCTAGTCAAGTTTATGGTTTTTCCTTGGAAGGAAAGTTATGACCAACCTAGATGAATATGTATATATGTATAAATATATATGTATATATATAAAATAAAACATGAACCAAAACTTCAGAATTCAGAGGCACGTTTAACTGACTTTAATACAAACATGAGTATATTAAGAATATCTTACATTTGAGACCATGTTTTAGTCATTATATGTTGTTTTACTTCTTGAATTTGTATTAAAAAGTAAAATATGAAGATACCTAATATATTGGACAGGTGAGAAAGAGATGAAAGAGGTAGATTGAATCAGTCAGCTCACTTAGAAAGTTGGTCACAAGTATAGAACATTTCAAACTCTGTTATCTGGTCTTTTCTATAGAGAGAAGTCAAATATTATAATTGGAGTCTGGTTCAAATGTTAGCATATTTGATGAAAACCAAGTACAAATGAAATAATCTTTGAAATTTCTTTAAATTATCCATAAAGTACTGGACAGTGTACATGATTCGTGTGCACAACTTACAGATCTATCTGTCAGTTTGTTATAACTTTAAACTGAAGCAACACATTACAGCAGATGAGAAAGCATGGTGAATTAGGAGACTGGCTAGCTGATAGGACTGGCAAAAAATAGACAAAAAATAAATTAATTAATAAATAAAGGATAGTATGATACTTCAGTGAAGTATTGTACTGAAGCTATGATAGACTTCAGGGTGGAAATTAGAAAACTGCATAAAAGACTTTATTAGGGGAGGCTGTGTTGTGAGTCCCTAGCACTTAGAGTGGACTACCTGCTTAGTAAAACATCTTCAATGAGATCCCTGAAAGAATTTAATCTGCATCTTCTGCAGTATAAGGGATAGAGGCAAGCAAAGCTTTTCTTAGGCAGAGAAGTCTAAGTGGCCAGGTACAGTTTGACTGATGACTAACGTGCAAATATAAAAGACACAACTACACCCAGCTTGACCTGAACTTTCAGATTTTGTTTGGCTAAAGCATTATGTTAGTGTTTCCTTTGGACCAAAAGTGACTATCAGCAATACAAGATTAGAAAGGAACTGTGTTAGATGGCTAACAAACACATGAAAAGATGCTCAACATCACTCATGATCAGAGAAATGCAAATCAAAACCTCAATGAGGTACCATCTCACACCAGTCAGAATGGCTGCTATCAAAAAGTCTACAAACAATAAATGCTGGAGAGGGTGCAGAGAAAAAGAAATCCTCTTACACTGTTGGTAGGAATGTAAACTAGTACAGCCACTATGGAGAACAGTGTGGAGATTCCTTCAAAAACTGGAAATAGAACTGCCATATGACCCAGCAATCCCACTGCTGGGGATACACACCAAGGAAGCCAGAAGTGAAAGAGACACGTGTACCCCAGTGTTCACCCCAGCACTGTTTACAATAGCCAGGACATGGAAGCAACCTAGATGTCCATCAGCAGATGAATGGATAAGAAAGCTGCGGTACATATACACAATGGATTATTACTCAGCTATTAAAAAGAATGCATTTGAATCAGTTCTAATAAGGTGGATGAAACTGGAGCCTATTATACAGAGCAAGTAAGTCAGAAAGAAAAACCCCAGTACAGTATATTAACCCATATATATGGAATTTAGAAAGATGATAACAATAACCCTATATTCGAGATAGCAAAAGAAACACAGATGTAAAGAACAGACTTTTGGGCTCTGTGGGAGAAGGCAAGGGTGGAATGATTTGAGAGCATAGCATTGAAACATGTATATTACCATATGTCAAAGAGATCTCCAGTCCAGTTTCAATGCATGAGACAAGGTTCTCAGGGCTGGTGCACTGGGATGACCCTGAAGGATGGGATGGGGAGGGAGGTGGGAGGGGGGGTCAGGATGGGAAAACATGTACACCCATGGCTGATTCATGTGAATGTATGGCAAAAACCACCACAATATTGTAAAGTAATTAGCCTCCAATTAAATAAATTTAAAAATAAACAAAAAAATAAAAAATAAAAAAGTAATCTGATGCAAAGAGCCAACTCATTGGAAAAGACCCTGATGCTGGAAAAGATTGAGGGCTAGAGGAGAAGGGGGCAACAAAGGAAAAAGAAAAGAAAGGAATTATATTATATTCTGACCCATGGATGTGGCCATTCTCTAGCAGATATCAGATCCTTAGGTTCCTAGTGACTTTGGAATAATTAAAGTGAGAATGTGGAATTATGGATAATAGATTCCTAGCAACAAAAAAAGAAGATTCTAGACAACTCATGAGCTAGGTCCATGGCATGTTTTTCAGACCACAAATTTCATCAAATGGTGCTAGAAAATTCATGTAAAAAAAAAAGTTCTCTGATATAATAGATTTGTTTAAAAAAATAGTTTCTAAATCTTTCTTTTGATGTTTACAATGAATGTTATCATATTTGAGATACTGAAAAGTTACGAAATAAACAAAATTTAACTTTGTTTAACCCATCATTTACAAATTATTTCTTTGAATACAGGTTTTTCTGTATACTGTGAAATGAAATTTATATTTGGAAGAACACCAAATATCTGAATGTTAATGCTTGATGAATTAAATTCTAAACCATTAGTAAAACGAACAGGAAAAAGTTTCCTGCTAGCAGTGTTTTGCATCAGATTTTAAAGAATTGAAAATGTAAAAGGATTCCAGAAACAGAAATGCTAACATGCCAGTTCAATACATTTTGGGGATTTTTTTCCTCCAAGAAATGTAAAGACAAATTAGGGAAAATGACGTGAAAATAAGAGAGACTAAGAGGGAGAGAGAGAATAATGGATGGAAAAGAACCTATAAAAGATGAAACTTTTCACTTACTTTTTATTTCATTACTGTATACATTCCTGTCATATATAGTAATGCAGTTCATTGATAAGTAACACAATCAAAGTTGGTATTGTATTCTTTATAGTACCTACAATGGAAAAAATTCACTGAAATTTTGTAAACCACACTTTCCCCCCAGTCATATGGAGACTTTTCATATGTTTAGAGATGAAAAAGTGGTCTTATTGACATAGGCAAGAGTTTCCTAAATCTCAGCAGTATTAACATTTTGAGGCAGATGATTCTGTGTTTGGGGGTCTATCTTGTGCAATTTGGGGATATTTAGGAGCATTCCTGGCCTCTACCCACTAGATTTCAGTAGTGCCAGACTTGTCTACACTGTGGGGGACAAAATTGGCTCTGTTTGAGAACCAGTGGCCTAAATTATCTTTTTTTTTTTTAAGTGAAGTTCACAGTAGAATATTAGAATCTTTTCTTCAATTCTCCATCACTAGAGTGAATCTGTTAGCTTATAAAAAAATCTTACTGCTATGAAGAAGTACAGGAATCTAATGGGATGTTGTACAGAAAGAAAAAAAAAAGAAATCTTTATAGCCTTTGCTTTCCAGGATGCTGAAACCCTGAAGTGTGTGTGTATACAAAGTGATTGCTTGACTTGAAAAACTGCGTTTATCAAAGGTTTCATTTACCATCATCTAGAAATCAGCAGAGACTACACTGGGTGTGGTGTGGTCTAGCCACTCAGAAGCCCTATATGGTACTACTAATACCAAGAATATTTTACCAGTCATTGGTGGGAGTACTGATCTTTGTTTAAGAGCATATCTCTTCGAGAATCTGAAAGAAAACTAAGCAGCAATTGAGTGCTCAATCCAAGGGGCCAGATCACTGCCTACTGTTTCCTCTTGGAGTGATTCCAAGTAATATTTGCACATTTTAACGATTTTGGATTTGACTTACTGAAATAATTAAAGGCTAGAGCCAACACTGAAAAAAAAATATTTTCCCAAAATGAACAATGCAAACGTGCCATCTATTTAAGAAAGTATATTTGTAGTTATGGCACACTCTTTCATTCTTATATAATAGGCTTATTCTTTGAATTGTGCCTAAAGATTTAATACCACAGTTTCATGTGGACAATATCCAATGCCAGAGATTCCTTGTTCTTTCTGAACACACCTAAGAAAATCAATGTTTCTGAGATAAGATGAGATTTTCCTTCTTGCTTTTCTTCATTGACTGCATTACTTCCAGGAGTAAATTAATTGCAGCTATTAATTTCTTTATGAAATACTAACATTAATAAGATCTGCATAGCTTTATCATCTGAGATTCCCTTTCTTCTTATCTGTTCACATGCATGTACTCAAAAGCCCTCGTTTGAAAATGTTCATAAAAGAAGTATCAAACCCATCTCTACATCAAGAATGAAACACGTAAAGCCAGCTTGGTCTCTTCTCTTCTGTTTCTTTTATACACTGATATAAACATTATTATTGGGATATCTACATATGCCTCTAAAATCCTGTGCAACTGTTCAAATGTTGAAACTAATGAAATAATCATTCTTAAAAAAAAAAAAAACTAAAACAACCTTTAAACCAAACGTGATGCATTATATTGACATAATAAATGTGGACATTAATTAAAGAGCAGCAGAATCCAGCAGAGAAGTTTGCCCTCCATCTGCTTGACTTGAGGTAATAACAATGTTCTGTTAACCCAAACTGACAGATTTTCTAGGGTTTGACTTTGTCTCTAAAGTTGCTGCTCCTGGTATGAATCACCATATGTGTGACATCATCCATAGCATGCCATGTGGAGTAAAATTAACTGCTTATTTATTTATTGCTGCTGCTTTCCTGTTTTCATTCTAGCTTTATCCTGAATTCCGTATTATATGCAACCTTTTGCACTTGCACTAGGTTACTGCCTCTTTGCTTTCCAGTACAAAGTGCTTAGGCCCAGCATAAAGCCCTAGGTTCCAATCACCCATGTGCCAAAAGGAAATCACATAAAGCCACATCATAGCCACACTGAGAAAGAACTAAACTAGCAAAAGTAAAATACAGCATATTAATTATTAGGGTTATTATCCAAGCCAGATTTGAAAGCAAATGTATGTTAAACCCATCATGCATTCAGTACAAAAAGAGAAAAGAACTTACAGAATTTCCTAAATAATAAATTAGTGGCATGGGGGATCTTGTCCCAGAACTGAAACTTAAATCTTTGAATCTGTTCATCTCCAGTATATATTAGTTAACCAAGGGACTGTTTTCCTCTTCCATCTCATTACAGATCAAACATCAAACGCTTTCCTCTAGAAGCAGGCACCCAGGAGGTATTTTGCTTTGTCACAATTCAGTCTTCACAACCTCCCTGATAGGAGCGCGAACTCTCTTGGTAGTCTTAAAGAACAACAGTGCAGTTATTTGTTGTGGTTCTTCCTCTCCTCCCCTGGAATCATTGCTTCACTATAATAAGTAACATTCCTTCCAATTATCCAAGCTCCTCAAGTCCACAGAGCTGACCCCCATGACTTTAGAACAGACTCACTGTTTAGAGTCATTAATCTGAGATTATAAACATGGAGCGAGATTCATGAGAAAGGGGTGAACTCATGGTTCCTGAAGAAAGACAATGGTATGCAGTGTTTTTTCAGAGGCTCTGTGCGTGTGTGTGTCTGTGTGTATATGTGTTTGTGTGCTTTGATTTTGAATCTTCCTCTTTCCTGAGAGGATATTTCCTCTCATATTCTGAACTGCTATTATCCTCCGCTTGTTCTGAGCTGGAGTGGTCCGTAATACCTATTGCAACTGGTGTGTCAGAATGGTTTAGTTTTTCCTTGTGTCTTTGCCTGGACAGCAGATTCCAGAAGGCAACACTCTGCCCTGATGGAGCAGTGTAAAAAATTAGGCAGATCAGATTTGAAAGCTTTTATCCACTAGACAATGCCAGAATTTAATTGTATATTGCTTACCTTTCCTGTAAACCTATTTTTTTTTTAAATATGTTGATAAACATCACTGATGACTCCATATAAGTCAGGACCACTGAGACATGTTTATATGAATTTAAGGCATTACATTATTTCTATAGATCATCCTGAAGGTTTTGATGTTCTCTGGTCTTTCTTCTTGAGTTATACAAAGCTTTTTGTTTTTGTTTTAATCTTAGGGGAAAAGAACTACATAAAATAGACATTTATATTCTATAATGTTCTATTTATAAGTTAATGTTGTAATTAGGAATCTTGAACTCATTTTTGTGAACTTGATATGTATCCAAGTCTTTCATCTTTACTAGAGATCTGATTAAATCTTCTGAGATCTTTTTGGAAGTTGAAGAGAAATAACATCCTGAATCTGCATGATTTTGATACTGCATTACATAGGAAATTAAAACATTCTTTTTGTTGCTGGAATTGGCTTTAGAACAAACAGCATGTGTCCCTCTTGGTCTGGAGCTCTGATGTCAATGTGAGCTAAAATATTCTCCAATCCATTTCCAACCTCTGCTGCTTTTGCTGCTTCCTTATAAAGATTATACATACACTTTGCAAATGAAGAAAGGAATTAGTGATGCTCTCTCATTTCCTGTCTCCCCACAGATGGTGATAAATTCAAATTCAGACTCCATTAAACCTGAGTAGAGAAACCCAGCAGGTGGCTGTACTAATGGAAAATCCTGGCTTTGGAATAATGGGAATTACAACCGACAGCTCTTCTACACCACAAAAAAGATGATGTATCCTTATTGACAGTGTCGCATTTGAGTCCAGAAGGCTGATCTGATAGTTCATTCCTGGCACAACGGAAGCTAAAAGCCCCCTGGGTGTTTTCTTGGCCACACCACTGTAATTTTTGTCATATGAACTTTCTATTACAATTCATTTTACAAATCTCATATAAGTTGAAGAGAGCATGAGGAATGGAACAAGAGGAAGGAAAAAACAGACCTTTATTTTGCCTACAGGCATACTTTTATTCTTTTTTCTTGGTTTAAAGGACAAATAAAGGTTGACACACAACAGTGTTTCCAGCCAATTCAGTATTTTTAATGCTGACATACTTGGCCCACGTTCTTTTAGAGAGCCTAGACAAGCTCATCTGAAGGAGTTTCTGTTTGAAAGAGGCATAGATTGCCCTGAAGGTGCAATGCCTGATGTTACCCTAGAATTCTTGCAGGAATCTCTCATTTGTATGTATTTTTATCTCCTTTTCTTTTAGCGCCATCTTAATTTTTAAACTATAGCATGTTATTTGCAAAAAAAAGATTTTATCACGCTCATCCGAAAAAGCATCCATGTGTTCAAATATTTAGAACCTCATATTTTCAATAAGCCTCCAAGTCTCTGAAAATATAACAAGGAGTTATCAAAATATTTCATTGTGCTCACCATCTGTCAGCTGTTTAAAAATATTATATTAAGATTAATAATCATACTTTGCACTTACTCAATATAGCAGGTTTCCTCTCAAGAACTGTTAGTACTTTGCAAAACTGAACTGAGTCATTGACGCTTTTCTCCCATAAACAGTCTTCTGTGTAAATAAAGTAATGTAGCGAAAATAGGCAAAAGACAGGTGAAGACTGTAAATGGGCTGGAGAAGCTGGCTTTCAATTCAATGCAGAATTTTGTTTCTTCAGTCAGTTAATCTCATTCACTTTTCATTTTGCAACTTGTTGAGTGGAAGCTTTCTTTTAACCAGTTAAAGAACTTGGTCATCCTGTTTTCATTGCCTACAAGTTCAAATCTTATAATTTGGTCAGCTTAGAGACTTGTGGCTCAAGGAAGAGGTTTTAGGACCTTAGAGAAGAGGAATACAAGCCTGATGAGACCATAATAGGGAGGGAGTTGTACTACTAACACTTTCTTAACAAGCATGAACTGGAAATGACATAAATACATCCATCACAAATGTGTATGTGTGGGTATTATTCAATATATATATATGTATCAAATTCATATTACATAGTGATTTAATAAATTTTAATTAGTTTCTCTTTGTTATGATGTTCTTAATTAAAGAACTTCCTCAGATATCTTTTATGTGGATAACCCCAGCTGAAAAGCAAACCATGATTCCCTATCAAATTGAAAAAGGGGCAAGCCACAGCAAGAGAGCAATTCACAATGGATATTATGGCAAGAACAATTATTTACATCTGAGCATGCTGGAAACATAAAATGCCAAGTGAGAAGAGCTATGGACTATTGTTCTCCTCAAATGGTTTCATCATGTGAAAACGTTAACCCCAATGCACAGATTGGTCACCAAAATCAAGGAAGACTCAGATAATGCCACAATGTAAACGTAAGCAACTTTTAATTGAGTCCCCTATTCATATTTTAGAGTCTACTACTGTTGCCTACAGGCATAAACTATTAGGAAAATAGACATGGGTAACTTAAATATCTGATGACATAAAAATATTATTAATTTATATTTTTAAAAATTGTAGTAATGTGTATTGACTGTTTAGCATGTTTTGGGCTCTGTTTATTTTACTATTTAAGATTGGTAATGCTCTTTTTGTATCCCTATTTTACTGAAGAATAAACAGAAACTCACAATTTAGGTCATTTTACCACAGTTATTTTATTTAAAAGGGAGTATGCTCAAGTTTGAATTCAGGTCTTGCTGACTCAAACAAAAAAATTGAAATCTCAATTGTGTTAGGTAGTGGATCTGAAAGTGTGATTCTTGAACACGCAACATGAGCATTACCTGAAAACTTGTTAGAAACACAATTCTTGGGTCCCAACTCAGACTCACTAAATCAAAAACCCAGAAATCTGTGTTTTTGAAAGTCCTCCAAGAAATTCTGATCCACACTCACATTTAAGAATCACAGTTGTGTGCTGTGAAGATGTGGAAAGAATGAACCCTCGTACACTGATGACAGGGAAATAAATCGGTATGGACATTATGGAAAACAGTATAGACAGTTCTCAAAAATTAAAAATAGAACTACCATATGATCCAGCAAGCCAACTTCTGAGTACATATCAAAGGGAAATGAAATCAGTATCTCATAGAGATATCAGCACTCCCATGCTTATTGCAGCATTAACCACAATAGCCTATTTATATAATATATATGATATATCATTAATTATATTCATCATAATAGCATATATAGTATTATGATTATTGTACCAATATCATATAATAAATATACACTATATATAAACATTATTCAGCCATGAGATAAAATGAAATTCTGCCATTTACAGGAACTTGAACATTATGCTAGGTGAAATAAGACAACAACAACAAAAAAGGCAATACTGTATAGTCTCGTTTATATGTAGAACATAAAAAAAGAATTGAATTCATAGAAACAGAGAGTAGATTGGTGATTGCCAGGAGCTGGATGATTGAGGAAGTGAGGGAAATGATGATCAATAGGTACAAAGCTTCAGTTATAAGATGAATTAGTTCTGAAGAGCCAGTGTACTTCTTGATGACAATAGTTAATAATACTATATTGTACTTTAAATTTGCTGAGAATAAATCCCAAACATTCTCATCTCATACATACACAAAAGGTACCTATGTGAGGTGACAGATGTGACTGTTGTCTTCATTTCACAAAGCATATCTACATCAGATTATTAGGTTGTACTCTTTAGATATATACAATTTTATTTATCAAGTGTACGTCAATAAAGGTGGAGGAGAAAAGTTTAATGAAAAATATAAAAAGATCACAATTGTGAACTACTGCTATACGTGTATTTGAAGAAAGAAAAAGTGACATTTGTAGAGAGAACAATTTGCATATACTGCTGCTATTGCTGCTGAGTACTTCAGTCGTGTCCGACTTTGTGTGACCCCATAGAGGGGAGCCCATCAGGCTCCCCCGTCCCTGGGATTCTCCAGGCAAGAACACTGGAGTGGGTTCCCATTTCCTTCTCCAATGCATGAAAGTGAAAAGTGAAAGTGAAGTCGCTCAGTTGTATCCAACTCTTCGTGACCCCATGGGCTGCAGCCTACCAGGCTCCTGTGTCCATGGGATTTTCTAGGCAAGAGTACTGGAGTGGGGTGCCATCGCCCACTTTCTACCAAAGGGTAGAATTAGCAAAGTGATAAATCCCTCAAAAAATACTTAATGCATAAGTTTAATGAAAATTCCCCAGTATATGGTCAATCAAGAAAGGGAAATAGCACCAACATAAGACTAAGAAATAACGCACAATTCATCTCTAGCTGGAATAAATATCAGTGAAGATGAATAAGACGAGAGTCACTGAGATATTCAAAGTTAAGGAAATTGTTTATTCACACTTGTATATCAATATAAGTGAATTTAAAGTGAGTGAACATCAATTTGCATAATAATGATAAAATACTTTAACTGGGCAAAAATGAAATGTGCTTGGGATTTCATTTTTACGTCATCATTACCCTTTTTAAGGAAAACTTCAGCTCAGAATCAAACCAAGGGACCACAACCATGTTTTATATCTTATGATCCCTCAACCATATTGGATACTACAACTGCATATCTGATAGCAGAGAATTGCTATAACTGTGATGTGGTCTAAGATGATTTCTCTCTCACTCTGGAATTCTGTTGTGAAGAAATCTGTTTAGTCTGTGTCATGGAAGCAAATAGAAAGGATGAATAGGTAAAAAAAATCACTGCAGATGGTGACTGCAACCATGAAATTAAAAGACGTTTATTCCTTGGAAGAAAAGTTATGACCAACCTAGACAGCATATTCAAAAGCAGAGACATTACTTTGCTGACTAAGGTCCGTCTACTCAAGGCTATGGTTTTTCCAGTGGTCATGTATGGATGTGAGTTGGACTGTGAAGAAGGCTGAGCGCCAAAGGATTGATGCTTTTGAACTGTGGTGTTGGAGAAGACTCTTGAGAGTCCCTTGGACTGTAAGGAGATCCAACCAGTCTGTTCTAAAGGAGATCAGTCCTGGGTGTTCTTTGGAAGGAATGATGCTAAAGCTGAAACTTCAGTACTTTGGTCACCTCATGTGAAGAGTTGACTCATTGGTAAAGACTCTGATGCTGGGAGGGATTGGGGGCAGGAGGAGAAGGAGACGACAGAGGATGAGATGGCTGGATGGCATTACCGACTCGATGGACGTGAATCTCAGTGAACTCCAGGAGTTGGTGATGGACACGGAGGCCTGGCATGCTGCGGTTCATGGGGTCGCAAAGAGTCAGACACGACTGAGCGACTGAACTGACTGACTGAACTGACATGGGTAGAGTTAGAACAAGAGAACTGGAAAAAAAAAAAAAAATGAAGGGTTGGGAGCAAAAACTGAGCCAGCAAAATCAACTAACCAAATGAAAGAAGAGAAAGGAGTAGACACATAAATGGAAGCAGAGGAGCCAGAGAGAGAACTGCTATAGTGTTCATAAGAGAAAAGTCAAATACCACTCCTCTAGTTCTAGACTAGCTCAGGTCCCAACTGTAAATATTCTTTCACTTAACCTTGAAAGTGTCTCTTTATTTCTTGCAACATAAATATCAAATCCAGAATCAAAAGACTTTGGATCTGGGGGTACCATTATCCAGACTTAAAATCTATAGTTTGTGGATTCATGTCAATCTATGCCAAAACCAATACAGAATTGTAAAGTAAAAATTAAAAATAAATTAATTAATTAAAAAAAAATCTATAGTTTGTGAGAACAATTTGTTTAGTACTTTTAGAGAAGAGTAACTGCAAATTTTTTCACCTTGTTTCTTTTTGTTTTGAAGCATTAATTTGTTTCTTTTTGGCCTGGGGTTAAAGGATAAAATATCTTTTTCTTCAGATGGAGGTTGGGAAGGGGCCCGTACTAATCAAGGCACTTGGTTAAATCGAGTTGATCCTTTCCCTCTACTCTATTGGCCCTCATTGTATCTGCTAACTCGAGACCAGGGCCTCACTAAGGCGCTAACCAGCAGATTGATTCCCAGATCTCCGCAGTCCCCTGAAATTTTTGATCTGAGGCTTTCTAAACTCATTTCATTCTTCAGTGTGTTCCGAGTTACTTGCTATAATGTAGAAATTTATCGAAATATTTAATTTTTTGCTCTTATCCAATTATACTCCCAGCTCTCTTCACTGTTATATTTTATTTATATATAAACTTTTATACCTTTATTTCCAGGATGCCTCTGGAAAGCCAGGCAGAAAACACGGGGTTATCTGGAGAAATTGTGGATTATTACTAATAGAGAAGAGATAGCCGTACTCTTTTGCATATAAAAGTGGGCTTCAAGTCAGAAGAGGTAAGACCTATGAATAAACTGATTTTGCGAATTACTGTTTATATTGAACACTTAAAATGATAATAGTGCTTGTTATAAATCTCAACTTGAGAAGCGAAAGAAAATATTTACTTACCTATATTCTCAATTCAAATCTCTCTCTTTTTAGTTCTTGAACTTTAACCAATTATATATGCAAGAAAACTTACCATAACTCCAAAAAGCCAATAGGAAGATAAAGTAGTTTAAAGTATAGCTACTCGAACTATATATCAAAACAGATTAGTGAGTTATTGTCATTTAAATGATGGCCATCAGCATTATAATAAAATGAAATATACTAGAATGGAATAGAATAAAATATCAATATATATAAGTAGTGATTCTAGACATACTGAATGTCAACTGATAACAAAACTTGATCATGTCATTGTATTTTTCTGCCTTCATTAAGTCATATTTTATCCAAAATTAAAAATATATAAATTAAAATTTGAAATTATTAGGATGATAATCTTCATGACTTAAACACACTATATTGTGTGTTGTCAGGAAAAGCTAACATAAATCTATATAGATTTTATGTGAGGATCTTAGAAGCAGGCTGGCTTCAAATCACATAAGTTAGCTTAGGAAATCTTTATGATATTTTAAGGATTCTAAGAGCTGTCCTGAAAAATAATGGATATATATATTCACACATATATATATGTAAATTTATCAAGCAAATATAGTTTTGACTTTGGAAGTACTTTTATTTTCCAGGAAGATTATATAAATATGTTTCTAAAACTACAATAAGCCTTTGAGAGAGGATAGAACTATTTACCTCTGGCCATAAAAACCTTGATCTTAATATGGACAAAAGTATTCTGTAGTAGCTTACTACTAAAGAAAAAAATTTTTTTTTCAATAGGAGTGAAATAATCTTAACTTAGACAATCTTGGTTAAAGAATATGAAAAATAATAATGTGCATAGATATATTCCTATTTTAATTTCTAAAATTCATTAGAATATTTTAAGTGTATTTTAATTTTACCTAAGTCAAAGTGTGGTTCTATTTTTTTCATGAAGTCTTCTTTGCCTTTAATGGATATAACCATACATTTTTCACCAAAAATTTCCCTGAAATTCACAGAAAACCATCAAAATATTTGAGCCTGAGACTGGCAACATTAGATCTGTATTTTATAAAGTCAATTTTGTAGTAGTGTGTAAAATGCACTGGATGAAAGGAGGAAAGGGGAAGATAAACGAGTTAAGAAGTTGCATTAGTTCAGAAGAGAGATGATGATGATACGAACTAGGTCGGTAGCAGTTGTGATGTGGAAAACAATGAATTCTAGAGTTTTTCTTTTTTTTTAAGACTTGGAAGAATAAGTATGGGAATGCCTAATCATCAGCCCTAATTGGAGTAAGAATAATGAAGGAAGAAGTTGCTGGGAATCTGTGACGTGAAATTAGGGAACATTTCATCAGTCACAGCTCTCCAGAGAAGCAAATACAATAGAAAGGCTGGATAGATAGATCGATAGATCAGTTCTAAGAAATTGACTCACATGATTGTGGAGCCTGGCAAGTATACAAGTTTCAGTATAGGCCAGCAGGTTGGAGATCCAAAGATAGTCTGGAGACAAAGTTTCTTCTCCCTCAAGAGACCTCTGTTTTCTCTTTAAGGCTTTTATGTGATTAGATAAAGTCCAGCCGTAAAGTCCACTAGTCTCAGATATCACTAGTGGTCAAAAATTTGCCTACCAATGCAGGAGAAGCAAGACACAGAGGTTCGATCCCTGGGTCAGGAAAATTCCCTGGAGTAGGAAATAGCAACCAGCTTCAGTACTCTTACCTGGAAAATCTCAAGGATAAAGGAGCCTGGCCAGCTACGGTCCATGTGGTCACAGAGTCAGATATGACCGAGCACACACATAACAGCAACCATATTAGAGGATAATCTGCTTTACTCAAAGTCTACTGATTTCCATATTGCTGCTGAGTCGCTTCAGTCATGTCTGACTCTGTGCGACCCCATAGACGGCAGCCCACTGGGCTCCCCCATCCCTGGGATTCTCTAGGCAAGAACACTGGAGTGGGTTGCCATTTCCTTCTCCAATGCTTTAAAGTGAAAAGTCAAAGTGAAGTCGCTCAGTCATGTCCGACTCTTAATCTCATCTAAAAGTACCTTCACAGAGATATTAAATTTGATATTTAACCAGATAGCTAGGTACTGTGGCCTACTCCAATTGACACAAAAAATTAACTATCACAAGTTAGAAATAATAATGCATATTCTTAGGCAAGTAGATCTATGTAATAACTGTGATTCTCAGTAGAAAATAGATAAGAAAGGAGGCTCCCTACTGAAGAGATTCAGTCTATAATTGAGAGAAGAGTGTCAAGCACAGACTGTTCTCCTCTATCTCCATTCTTCCTGAACTTCTACTCCCACTGCCAATATTTTCTAGGCTTATTTCAGTCTTCAGTAAACCCTCAGACAGACAGGAAGCATTGTAATTATTTTTTCCATGCTCTCCATTCCTTCCTCCTTTAGTAGGATTTAGAATAAAGTCATCTTTGGGGACAATGACTAGCATATAATCAGAATTATAAGAGACTTATATTTCTAAATCATACTGACATTCTGACTGGAAGGCCTGTATTGAGATGTTGAATTGAAACCAATATTCTCTTAAGGCTCAACACATACAATTAGTCAATTTCTGTGTCCCTTAGGGAATCTAAGTCTAAAGTCAGAGGTTCTTAAATTGGAGACTTTGGCTCTTGATGAATACAGAGTCAAAGTCACTCAGACACACAAGAAGGAACATGAGTATATCAAATATTGTTGGGAAATATATAGATATCAAATGCTAAAAGGAATTTACTATATCTCCATATAAAATAAGTTATATGAAAGAAACCAGTCATTTCTTCATTTTCAAGAGACGAAAAATAAAAGCAAAACTTCACGTTCGACAACAGCAACAATAAATCCTTTTTTTCTTCATAACAATTCCAAGAAAAATTCTGAATGTTATAGAAAACCATAATAATTCACAGGTGCTCTAGAACCAGAAACCTGTTTCCTACCAATACTTGGTACTAACTCTGCCTTTGTTTAAGTTACTCAGCTTATTTGTACTTCAATTTCTTTGACTGCAAAATGAGAATAAAATGTTACTGAGAAAAGCGGAAAGTAACTTCTTCCCATTGGTAGCTAGCTTGTCACCAGGCCTACACTCAGCCAGGCTATGGTCTTCTTCCTTTGAACAAAACAATGCCAGACATCACCACCATTAGAAGGTCATTCTGTGACTAACATCTCTCATAACCATGTTTGAGCAGAAATAAAAATATGATCCCTGAGTAAATTACAAGAATTATCAAATCTCCCTTTCAGAGATGATGTGAGAAATGCCTGCTTCTTTGTCCATTACTCCTTAACCCCAACTTCATTTCTAACATGTTCTTCATACACATTAATACATCCAATATAGAATTCTCCCTCCTTCTTGATAACACTCAATTCAGAACGAATTCTTACTTATTTGAATTCTCTCTAAAATTACCCATCCAAGGCCAAACCCTCTAAGTCCCTTCTAATACCTTCTTATTGGGATGAACCATGGTTTTTAATGTTATACAGTTTATTCAGTTTTTTTCAGCATCAGTGTGTTTCTCTTGACCTTTATAGGGCATGGGATGATAGCAAGTATTAAATTGGTTAATATATATTTTAAATAATATGTGACATATGGTAAGGTTAAGCCATTATTAATTTTAAGCACAAACAAAATGCCTCAAGGAATGTTAAGATTCCTGTATAGGTTATTTTTTTTTCACTCATTTAACCATATGAATATTTATTAGGCTTATTCTACACTTCAGACATGTTGCTATATACATGAATACAATGTGAAATTGTGCCTACTTTTAATATTTAAGTTAGATAATAGCTTCCTGTGGATTTCCAAAACTATTTAAATTGTCTGAATAACCCCTTCTGCAATCTGGTCCAGTTGTGTGTAATGAATTACTCAGCCTTCATCTTCATATTTCTGTATTTCCACTAGCACAAGGCTCTTCTCCATGATATTCACCATGAAAGATTTTGAGAAAATAGAAGAAAATGACACCTTCAAATAAGATGGGATCTAAAATGAATAACCAAGGATGATCCTTGTCAGAGGGATTACTAAGAGGTAAGCAGATCACACATCTCTGGTTTATTATAGCTAAGTATACTCAACTCTAGCTTCCCTGGTGGCTCAGAGGTTAAAGCATCTGCCTGGGATGCAGGAGACCCAGGTTCGATCCCTGAGTCGGGAAGCTCCCCTGGAGAAGGAAATGGCAGCCCACTCCAGTACTCTTGCTTGGAGAATCCCATGGGGGAGGAGCCTGGTGGCCTACAGTCCATGGGGTCGCAAAGAGTCTGATATGACTGAGCGACTTCACTCACTTCACTCATACTCAACTCTGCTAGGTATAGTTATAAACAGAGACCATTTTCACTCTGAAACATGTCTTACTTTGGATGATATATATTTCCCCTACATAGTACCCATCATTCTCCTTGGTGTCCCATCATATAATTGGGGCCCATTCTTCTATCTCTGCTCTCTCTTCCATTAGAGGCACCACAAATGATATTACAAAAGCAAACAGTCACTCTTTTACATTTCATTTAAAACCATTTTATTTCATCTTCAAGTAAATTTGATTTCTCCACAAATATTTTACATACAAAGGAATGGTTATCTTCCTGGCATGATTATTTTTTGCTATATCCTGGAATAACAATTTTTTGCTAAATCCTGGGATAAATGGCAGATTTTTAAAAACTTTAATTTCAATTTTTTGCTAAATATGTTTGTTTTAATCATATAATAACAATATTTTGTAATATGTTTTTATTCAATAATATGATTTTAGCATATTTTCATTTTAAAAATATAATAAAGATACATACTATATATATTAACTTTGGGCTATGTAATAGTCTATTGCTGTAACAAATTTAATAATTTATCAATTTTAAGATTTCTACAGATTTCTTTATATTAGGCAAAACTATGGAGCCAGTAAAAAGATCAGTGTTTGTCAGAGGTTTGAGAGAGAAGGATGAATAGATGGAGCACAGAATTTTTAGACCACTGAAATTATTATTTATGATAATACATTGATAGACATATGTTATTATATATTTATTCAAACTCATTGAATGTCCAACTAGAGTGAACCATAAGGTAAACTAAGGATTTTAGTAATTATGATTTATCAGTAAATTTAACACTTATAACAAACATACCCTCTGGTGAGGAATGCTGACAATGGGAGAAGCTACTTATATGCAGGGGTATATGGGAATCTCTGTACCTTCCTCTTAATTTTGCAGTGATCCTAAAACTGTTTAAAATAAAAGTAAGGCTTAAAAAAGCACACACAAATAGGGAGAAAATATTTGCAAAAGATATTCGAAGTATTCCTTGTATCCAGAATATACATTAAAAATCACAGAATTCAATAATAAAACAAATAACCCAATTCTTAAAAGAGTAAAAAATTTGAAAAGATATTTTCACAAAAGAAAAGAGTCAAATGACAAAACAAGCACATGAAAAGGTATTCAATGTCATTATTCATTAAGGAAATAAAAATTAAAACAATGAGATTCTATCACATGTCTATTAAAATGGCTGATTAGGATGCAAAGCAACTGGAACTCGTGTGCATTGCCTACGGGTAAGCAAAAATACTGCATTCACTTTGAGAAGAAGTCTGGCAATTTCTGAGAAAATGAAACATACACAACAAACATTTATGACTGAGCAATCTTACTACTAAGTATTTGTGCAAGAGAAAAAAACAAACAAACAAAAAATGTCCTCATCAATAACTTACATGAAAGGTTCAGTAAGTTCAGTTGCTCAGCCATATCTAACTATTTGTGACCCCGTGGACTATAGTACGCAAGGCTTCCTTGTCCATCATGAACTCCCAGACCTTGCTCAAACTCATGTCTATCAAGTCAGTGCCATACAATCATCTCATCCTCTGCTGTCCCCTTCTCCTCCCGCCTTCAATCTTTCCCAGAATCAGGGTCTGTTCCAATGAGTCAGTTCTTCACATCAGATGCCCAAAATATTGGAGTTTCAACTTCAGGACCAATCCTTCCAAGGAATATCCAGGATTGATTTCCTTTAGGATGGACTGGTTGGATCTCCCTGTAGTCCAAGGGACTCTCAAGACTCTTCTCCAACACTGCAGTTCAAAAGGATCCATTCTTCAGTGCTCAAATTTCTTTACAGTCCAACTCTCACACCCATACATGACTACTGGAAAAACCATAGCTTTGACTAGATGAACCTTTGTTAGCAAAGTAATATCTCTGTTTTTTAACATACTGTCTAGGTTGGTCATAGCTTTCCTTCCAAGGAGTAAGTGCCTTTTAATTTCATTGCTGCAGTCACATCTGTAGTGATTTTGGAGCCCCTAAAAATAGTCTCTCACTGTTTCCACTGTTTCTCCATCTATTTGCCATGAAGTGATGGGATCAGATGCCATGATCTTAGTTTTCTGAATTTTGTGCTTGAAGTCAACTTTTTCACTCTCCTCTTTCACTTTCATCAAGAGGCTCTTTAGTTCTCCTTCACTTTCTGCCATAAGGGTGATGTCATCTGCATATCTGAGGCTATTGATATTTCTCTTTGCAATCTTGATTCCAGCTTGTGCTTCATCCAGTCCAACATTTCACATGGCATACTCTGCTTGTAAGTTAAATAAGCAGTGTGATAATATATAGCCTTAACATACTGCTTTCCCGATTGGAACCAGTCTGTTGTTCCATGTTCAGTTCTAACTGTTACTTCTTGACCTGCATACAGATTACTGAGGAGGCAGGTCAGGTGGTAAGGTATTCCCATCTCTTGAAGAATTTTCCACATTTTGTTGTGATCCACACAGTCAAAAGCTTTAGCATAGTCAATAAAGCAGATATTTTTCTGGAACTCTCCTGCTTTTTGATGGCAATTAGATCTCAGACACTTAGTCATTATTGTGTGATCATGATTATGATTGTTTGATTAAACCTGGACACAACCCATATACCATTACATATGGATGAAAAAACTTATTAAAATACTTCTGTACAATGGAATACCATTCATCAATTTATCACTCAATAGGAAGGAATTAGCATGAAGAAATAAAGATAAGTCTTAAAATATTATTCTAAGTGAGAGAAGTCCACACAAAATGACATATTTTGTATGATTCCATATTTATCACATTCTAACAATATCAAACATATAGGGACAGAAGTCAGATCAGTAGAAACTAGAATCTGTGGGTAGGGAAAGTCAATAAATTATAAAGAGTAATGAGGGAGGGTTTTACAATGGTGAAAATATTTTATATATTGATTGTGGTTGTGGTACAAACTTAAGCATGTTTGTCAAAACTCATTGTGTCTTTTGGCGTACTTAAATTATACCTAAACCCCAAAACTTAAAAAAAAAAAAAAACCACAGATTTTGATTTAGAAAGAACTAGATGTCATAGTACAAAAGATACTGATTCTGTGAGTGAGTGAAGTCGCTCAGTCATGTCCGACTCTTTGCGACCCCATGGACTGTAGGCCACCAGGCTCCTCCCCCATGGGATTCTCCAAGCAAGAGTACTGGAGTGGGCTGCCATTTCTTTCTCCAGGGGATCTTCCTGACTCAGGGATGGAACCCCGGTCTCCTGCATTCCAAGCAGATGCTTTGACCTCTGAGCCACTAGGGAAGCTGTAACCATAGACAAATTTCTTAACTTTGAAATACTGTTGTACCTATTGTTTCCAATAATGACAGTAGTGCATACAAAGCATTTGTCACAGAACTGCCTCATGAGTGTTGGTTATTATGAAAAGGAGGCAGATGATCATTATCCCAGGAAGTGAGAGGAGTAGGAAGTGGTAATGGGTTAGAGGTAATGGGTACAAATGTAACTCTTCTCTAAGTTGAACAGGAAAAACTTGTGCACCCCACTACTTCCAGAGCCAAGCTTATCTTATCAAATAGATACGAATAAAAGATTCTCACAGCTTACGGAAAGTAATTTAAAAAGTTTCATTGCCAACACAGGAAAAACATAAACTATAAATATATGTGTGTGTATCATGTACAGTTTGCTAATTGGAGTGTGAATGCAGTAGAAAGAGGGTATGAGTAATAGGTGGCTTAAGCCAAATTTAGTTTAAACATATTCTTGTTCTGCCAATATACCTCAAGTTTAAATGGTTTCACTGAAGCTGTTTCAGACTTGAATTGCTCCAAAGCATTATCCTTGTGCCAAGCCGGCTGAAATCTGGTGGTAGCTCAGTTCTGTAGCCAGATAGGCAGTATTTTTTATGTTTTATTTATTTACAACATCACTTAAGCCATGCATAACTTTAAAATGCACTTATAAAGCTAAACTCACAGGGAATTTGTGAAGCAAACATGCTGAGAATATATTTTTTATATAGGGAAAGTTGTTGGAAATCACATAGTTAATTGAACAGTCAGCCCCAATCAGCTATCTGATTGCTACAGAGAACTACTAACATCAGAGGTCTTAACCACTTTTTGTGACTTATGTAAGGTAATTTGTTTCAAATTTGACTCTGTGATTTGATAAGCCTGTCTCCCCTAAGTAATGGAGACACCTAAGTAATGGAGAACTAAGTACTTAGGTAATAGAGAACAGATCCTCTTTCTTTCCCAGGATCTAATGACAAAAAAGAAATTTTGTTTATTGATCACTTGTTTATGAAGCAGACCTAGGGTACAGATCATCTCCCAAATCCATGGTTTTATTTGTTTGTTTTTTCATTATATCTTGCCACTCTTCTTTAAAGGTGTTTGGGAGAGAGATAGTGCATGGGTAAATGATAGTTATAGTCACTAAAAACAAAAAATCCAAGGATTTGAATGTTTGTTGATAGACTACACAGGTCTATCATAAATATTTATGGGAATATGTGTTTATAAATTATCATTTATTTACAATGAGTTAAAAACCTGAGAGCCCATAGTATGCCCATTCTTGTTCATAAATCATAAATTGACCTACAATCTAAACATTGGCTGGCTTGAAATTTCATATTAAGAATAACTTCTCATTGAGCATCGATCAAAAGTGAACTCACACTGAGATTCTGAGATTCTGATGCATTCCAATAGATAGATGTTTTTTGAGTCATAAAAATAAGCTATCAATATTTTGGAATTTTAATTATGAAAGCAATATGAACATATTATAGAGGAAACAATTACCCATAATTTCATTCTTCTAAGAAAACTGTTGGTGTCTTATAGACTTATCAATATTAATGTAACTTTTGCAGAAAAGTCTCTCAAAAAATAGGACATACCTGAATTTCAAAAGGAAGGGTTGGCAACCTATGACCAAAGTGATGAATTTAGCTGACTGCCTGTTTTTGTACCTGCAAACTAAGAATTTTTTTTATGATTTTTAATGGCTGAAAATCAAAAGAAGAAATAATATTTCACAGTGTGAAAATAACATGAAATTCAAGTTTAAGTGTCAACAGGTAAAAATTCTGTTGGAAAACAGCCATGCTGACTTATTTACATATTGTCTTGGGCTGCTTTTGAGCTACATGGGGCTGAAACTAGGTTAAGGCAAGTAGGCACTCACTCACTTTGGGCACAGAATTTAAAGAGGTATCAGAAGCTCAATAGGAAAGATAATAACAGCCTAATGCAATGTTTAAAGCTCAAAGTCAATGCAAAAAAGTTCACAATATACAGAATATCAAAATCATCAACTACCGAAGTTTTGTGAAGCCATACAATTGTGAAGACATACAATTGTAGGTCCCACAAAATCTAAAATATTTTTTGTCTGGATTTTACAAAAAGAGTTTGCCAACTCCTGCTCAAGAACATTTCAGCCCTAGTGTTGCATTCAAATTTCTACCAAGAATTACTTCTTTAGTATAAAATTGCTTCTTTAATATATCAAATTTTATCAATAAAATTTTCTTTGAAAATATTCCTTGCCAATTCCTTTTGTCAATCAAAAGAGAAGAAATAAACCAGACAAAATATATTTGATTAATAATATGACATACATGAACTCTTCTCATCCTTACTGGTTTTATTGTTTTTTTTTTTTTTTTAATAAACAGGAGGAGGAGGTAGTGAAGGAGGATGAATGGAAGAAAAGACAGGAGGGAGAGAAAGGGAGGAAGAGGATGAATTGTATTATGTGACCCACATGAAATTCCATGTACAAGATTGGCTCCGTCTAATATGATGCCAAATAAGATACAGGAATAGGGGAACATAGATATAAAAAAAGGCATTCCTCCAGATATTGCCAACCATTGTTTTTAAAAAATTAGTTGTCAATTCATGTTTGGTACTGGGTTATCCTACACTGTAACTTCACTCTGAGGAAGTCTAAGATGTCAGGCACCAAGCCTTAGGTATTATCTAAATACTTAACAGGAGAAGAATAGACCTCCCAAGGAACAGCCTACACTTTTTCAGTCATTTTCAAGAGCTACTTGCCTCATAATGGTTGCTAAGACGTTAAACGAGATTCTAACTATTGGAGATGAAATGCCATTACACTGAATATCAGGAGGAATTTTTTAAAAATGATTTTTACAGATTATTTTTGAAATTTGTACTTGTTTTTCTGAACTCTGATTATTTTCACATGTCAGTTTTTATAAGCAATTTGCTTCTTAACACTCTTAAGAAGTGATAAACAGAAGGTTTTTCATACTTACTCAAAAAAATCTTTAATGCTAATTTATCAGAAGTCATTTACTACTGTTGAGAATCTTGGGGAAAAAAATGCTTTATGGGGACACACTATGTATTTCCAGCACCTTAGGAGTTACCCAGCTTTTCAAAGATTTCGTCCTGTTACAAGGATGTGCTGTGCTATGCTTAGTCACTCAGTCATGTCCGAATCTTTGTGACCCTATGGACTGTAGCCCACCGGGCTCTTCTGTCTGTGAGGATTCTCCAGGCAAGAATATTGGAGTGGGTTGCCATGCCCTCCTCCAGGAGATCTATCCAACCCAGGGATCAAACCTAGGTCTCCTCCATTGCAGGTAGATTCTTTACCGGCTCAGCAACCACCAGGGAAACCCATGAATACTAGAATGGGTAGCCTATCAGTTCTCCAGGGGATCTTCCCAACCCAGGAATCAAACTGGGGTCTCCTGCATTGCAGGTGGGTTCTTTACCAGCTGAGCTTCTACCAATGAAAAGTTGCACTTGACCATATTTTCTAAATGTTGTGATTAGAACATCTGAAATGTTAATTTTGTTACTGATACATAAAGTTTAAAAATTAAACTTCCAGATATTTGGAAAGACATACAATTTATGTTGTACAAAATCATTTTGGGGACAGAAATATAAATCTTTTAAATATACAGGAATCATTATGATTTTTTAAAATTCTACCTTTTTAACAAAGACATTTGTTCAGACAGGTT
This sequence comes from Oryx dammah, assembly GCF_014754425.2. Taxonomy (NCBI): domain Eukaryota; kingdom Metazoa; phylum Chordata; class Mammalia; order Artiodactyla; family Bovidae; genus Oryx; species Oryx dammah. The sequence continues at coordinate 49,003,027 of NW_024070185.1, read as the reverse complement.
AGCAACAATTAGGGAAGGGACATTTTTGAAGAGTATTATGTAGTCGTTAAATTATTAGATGATAATGATACTATTTTCCTGCCCTTATGCTTAACACTGGTAATTTGAAATTTATTTTTGCTTTAATTTTTTTTAAACATCAGTTCTTCAGCATAGTGAGATTTATAAACACTGTCAATTACATTCTGATTAATCAAATCAACTAGCTAACATGGTATCTTATAGAACTTCTACCTTTGAAGTCTGTCACTAGAAGCTCACTCAGCCCTTATGAAAATGAAACACTTAAATTCCAAGATTGTGAAAATATAGAAATTTGAATAATGTGCCAAGTTTAACATAGTAAAATTACCTGAATATATATGTATATGCCATAAGAAAAATGGAGTATCTTTGTTAAGTAGAGTGATTACCAAGTGTTCAGTGGCTGATTCACCCTTTGTGCTGTGTGTGTGTGCGCGCAATAAATTGGGTATGCTGCTGCTGCTGCTGCTGCTAAGTCATGTCAGTCATGTCCGACTCTGTGCGACCCCATAGACAGCAGCCCACCAGGCTCCTGTCCCTGGGATTCTCCAGGCAAGAACACTGCAGTGGGTTGCCATTTCCTTCTCCAGTGCGTGAAAGTGAAAAGTGAAAGTGAAGTCACTCAGTCATGTCAGACTCTTTGCAACCCCTGTAGCCTACCAGGCTCCTCCATCCATGGGATTTCCCAGGCAAGAGTACTGGTAACACATGCTGTCATTGTGGACCTTGTCAAAGTCTCATTAAGCATTTTAAAGCTGTATAAAAACTAGAGTCTTAAAGTCCTAGTTTTAATAGACTAGGTCTCCCACATTGCAGGTGGGTTCTTTACCATCTGAGCCACCAGAGAAGCCCCAAAATACTGGAGAGGGTAGCCTCTCTCCAGGGGATCTTCCCAACCCACAAATTGGACCAGGGTCTCCTGCACTGCAGGCAGATTCTTTACCAGCTGAGCTACCAGGGAAGCCCTAATAGACTCAGTTCAGTTCAGTTCAGTTGCTCAGTCGTGTCCGACTCTTTGCAACCCCATGAATCGAAGCATGCCAGGCCTCCCTGTCCATCACCATCTCCTGGAGTTCACTCAGATTCACGTCTAGAGTCTATATTAAAATGTATATATAGGAAGGTAAATAAATATAGAAATTATATAATAGCTCTGTAAGTAAATTTAGGTTCATGGCTAAAAAGATCCGAAGTGTTTAGAAAAAAAAACACAAAAAACTTGGTTTGTATAAGGGGGAGTAAAACATTCTGTCTTTTATATTTCAATGATAATTTGAATTTGGAATAAAATTTCAAGTGAAATTTCTTAAGGACTACATAAATGCGTTTGGAGGGTCATTACTCTGCTTGGTTGCTGATGAAACATAGGGTTTATTTTGTGGTTATATTAAAGGTATGAACGGCTTTCATGAGTAGGTTCTACTCCATGTAAATCATAGTCTAAAAATGGCCCCATTAGTAATTCTGGAAAAAAAAAAGTTTTGCCCAATGAGTAACATTCATTGAGTACTAAAATGAGAAAGCAAGCCTGGTTTGCTGCAGTCCATGGGGTCACAAAGAGTAGGATATGACTGAGCTACTGAACTGACTGAAAATGAGAAATCTATATGAGACTCTTGAGAATATTAAATAGATTTAATTCTACCTATTCCACTATGAATATTTTCTCTTAGGTCAGAGACATGACAAGCACCTGGAAATATAAAGAGTTTCTTTTAAAGACTCCAAAAGATCCATTTTAATAAAGCACTCAAAAGTCCCTAAAAACAAAAATTAAAGCAACATTCACCTGGGAGTTAGTTGACGTGGATTTTGTCTCAGCTGTGCTAACAACAGGCTGTGTGACCCTGGACAAGTCACTTAATTTTGTTGGCCCTTAATTTTTCATCTTTTAAATGAAAGATGTAACAGAGGGATTTGATAATCCTACACCCTGAGTCTAAATCCCAGTGAATCCTACAAAAAGTAATCAAGTAAGGGGAGTATGCCAGAAGCATCTGAGTTCTGTTTGTAATGAAAGAATTTGGCCATCAAAAGTTGGAATGCAAGAAAGACGGACAGTCCACATGCCACATACCGGTTTTCTGCCCCCAAGGACATCTACTTTCTATCACATAATTTGTCAGCTCAGTTCCCCTGGTTTTCTTGATTCTTATCCACAGGACACTGCAATCACTTGCTAGTTTGTGTATATTTGCTCAGAGTAATCATTTTACATCCAGCGACTTATGGTGTGGTCCTAGGAGGTAACAGCCTTTCAGCTGGGGGAAGGAAAAGGATCAGTCTGAGCATTCTTGAGAAAGATTGCAAAACTGCTTTTAGTTCACATAGTGTATTTCTAGTCTGGGATTTCTTTTAATGGAGAAAAAGCAATTTTTAAAAGGAGAAACTTGGATGTTTCCTAAAGCAACATTCAAAGCAATTAAATGGAGCTTTTTAAGCAACATGATCTTTTTCACTCTATCTCCTCTTTAGCCTTAAGTAAAAACCAAAGGACCCTTTGAAAAATGATGATTTTTTTTTTACATTTAATATGTGATCTTTTCATGTTTCTGGTGTTGTATGCTTTTGAGCTGCCTAACAACTATAGCTATGTAGCTAGAAGAAGGGCAGACTTGTCTTATATCCTGTGAAGAGGTGACTACCTGAAGTGTGAGAATGAAAGAAAACATAAGAATTCTATGAAAGGTTTTACTACAGAGAATGTGGGGCCAAGACCTTCATCTAACCCTGGATACACATTATTCTTAATAATGCATACCCCTATCTTTTTTTTTTTTGGTCGACTTTAAGTAGTAAGCTTATAAAAATTGACAATATTTTACAGAAACAGATTTTTTAAAAAAAAGCATAGTTCTGTTTCCTGTATCTTTCACAGTTCTTTAATTTGAGACATATCACTTTTATCTCATCTTGCTTTAACACCAGATTTGGTTTAATTAAATTTATGTCAAATGAACACATGAAACGAAAGGAAAATCAGAAAGCCTGCAGTTGCCCATTAGTGAGTCAGTGACTGCAGTGAACGGCTTTTGAAGCCTGGCTTACTGCCAGGACAAGCTTGCAATGATGCTCAGAGACACCCATGATGCTTTGAAGGGAAGGACTTAGCTGGCCTGAGCCTGCTCAATGGAATCAGTCAAAATCCTCATGGGCTAGATGTAAAATCTATAATAAGTCTTCTGTCTTCAACCATTTACCTGTCAAAGGAAAAGAATCGGGGGTGTAAAGCCATAATCTGTATAGAAGATTGTACTAGACCCATGTATTATTATTGTTGCTGTTATTATTATTGATTATAGGGGTGACTTTGTTTGCCTGTTGTGAAAACAACATGCCAAGCCTTTCAAAAGGTAGTACCAAATCATCAATCCCTGGAGCTACTCTATCAAAATAATCTTTAACTTAAGGCTCCTAATTGAAATAGCTGTCAGCTAGTCATATAATAAATGCTGTTAGAGAATATAAAAAGCATAACCTTTGGGAGCTAAGATTTAGAGCTTTAAAAATGTGTCACTGCTAAAACACCTAAGTTTAAAAATAAATGAATCCCCAAACATTTTGACCCTCCTGCTAAAACACAAAATAAAATATCACATCTCATATTGTTTCTGATACCACATGATCTTCGTGCTTTTTTACGTAAATACATTTAATGCATCCAGCCTTGGCACTTCCATGTAAAAATGTATTGAATAACTCTACCAATCAAAAACATTGGTTTTATTCTGCTTTTGTATTCATACATTTTTTGAGGGATACACACACACACACATAGTATGCTTATTCATTTTGCTATTGGAAATTGGTCCAGAGGTTCATTTGCATTTTATATTTTCAGATTTTAAACATTAAAGTCTTTACACAAGCTTGCAAAAATAAAATAAATAAATATTATATAGCAGCAGGGTGCACTGAATGTTAGTAAAGCAGGATATATGGTAGCAAACTTGGTAAACACCTAGACATGCTGAGGGAACAAGAAAGGCAAGAGAAGGCTTTCAGGGTCTATTTTTTATCCTGTTTGAAGAGATTTCAAACAAAGAAAGGTCTAAATGATCCCAAAGTCAAGTCAATATTGTCTGAGGTGCTTCAACAATCCAGCAATACCAAGAATCATCAATGTACTTGTTCAGTTTCTTATTTCCTCAGTTTTCTTGATCTCCCACAGCTGCATTTTCTCATATTTTCCTGTTATATATGACTTACTTTTTTTCAATTTCATTTATAACTGAAAATAGTAAAGCATATAAAAGCAAGCAAACAAACAAAACAAAACAAGGATTACCTTTTTACCATTTGAACAAGGTTCCATTCACAAATTTACTGTGGCTATGTATCTTCTAAAATGTGTGTCTGCATTGAAACACCACGCTAAAAATTGCCTTTGGTAGAAAATAGTTTTGAGAAAAGAGATGGTTTCTACCTCAAGCTGAATGTGAGACATCACTTCTTGGCCAACAACAAAGTTCTTAATTTTGTGGAATTTGTGAAATATGTTCAGCTGGATTCTGCCACTTGCCTCTCGTCGGGTATTAGTGGTCTTTTCATTTTCATGAGATCAAATAAGATATGAAAATACTCAGTGTTTCCAAATTCCATAGGATATAGTACAATCCTAGTAATATAAGAAAAAAGATGGGTTTAATTTGCATTCATACTACCTTTGATGAGGTTAAAATGTAAGTTTATATTCAAATAATTCACTTTTTAAAAATCACACCTTTGTTCTCAATATACATTTAACATTTAAAATATTTTATAACACCAACACATATTTATCCAAATAACTTCAATTAGCATTAGAAAGAAAGGATTTCCTGTTTATAATACAATCTCCAGCTATTCATATGAATTCAAATTCTTACTGCTGTACATTTTTTATTTATGAGAAATTTGTCAGTTTCTTCAATTATTTGTTCAGTAAAGAATAAATTAAATTACCTGTTACAAATTGCACATGATCACAGTAATTGAGAATAATCGTAAAATGCTCTAAGAGCTCTTTAATAATGAAAGTTTTAGGAAATTGAATATACTTGTGAACATGGCAAACAGTGGTCCTATTTGCTTGTTTTTAATGGTGTTAGGATATTCTTAGATGTCTACATTGATTTATTCCTGGAGACTTTTTCAAAGTGTAGCAGGAGCAATATTAGCAAGCATTCAAAACTATCTTAGAGACTACTCAGAAATGTTTATACCCTTTTACAAAATATTTTCCCAATAAGCCCTTTTAAACCAGAATACATAATGCCCATAGTATTCAGCAAATTTCTGTGGGTTTTTTTTTTTCTATTTTGCATTAGTCTAGTAATTGTGCAGTGCAACTCTTCCCCCTGGCACTACCGACCTATCCTCTTTACTCGACATTTTAAAATCAAATTGCCAGAAGTGTCTGAAAGACTGTACTTCAGGAAAAACACACACACACACACACACACACACTTCAAGGCCAAGCTTTGCTAACACATGGAGCATTAGGAGATGAATCAGGGGCGTAACAGGATGCTGAGAGCACCTTTCCTGCTGGAATCAAAGGCATGCCAGGAGGAATCAACATTTTGCCTGCAGTTGCTCTCTCTGGCTCTCCTGTTGCCTATAATGAAATAGCTAAAAGGACATTTGGGACAATCCTGGGCCAAGCAGAGCTGTTTCTTAGATCCACCTAAAGAATCATTGCCAAAAGAAAAAAGTGATTCTGAAAAGTATCTTAATCCAATTCTCTGTATTTGGCCATACGGTAGAAAATGTGTGGTAAGGCATGGTTCACCTCACTGGGAATAGAACTGAAGGTTCAATCAGTTGGTCCTGAATAGTCTACAACAAATAGCCACTTGTTTCAACTCTGCCTTCATTTTGATCCAGTCAATGCTAGTGTGAGTTTCATAAGGATGCATATTCCCAAGTTGTGCTTTTTCTGATTTCCTCAGTTACTCATAGTACAAGTTTTAGGATGAAATGCTAGGAGAGTCAAAGAGAAATAAACCCTTTAAGAATTATCCAAGAAGAAATTTATCAACATGCCACTACCGAGTCAGTAAGACTCTCTGACAGGAAGGGATTCTGTCAGATGCTGGCCTTGCTCAAAGTAAAAATTAATATAGAAGCCTTGATATTTTGATTATGTCAATGTCTAGCAAAGTGTTTTCATATAACTTCCAAAGGAAAGAAAACTGCTCACAAGTACCATTTTTTGATTTATACTCATACAATGAAACAAATGAACCAGTAAATGGATGTAAAGCATTTAGAATATTGGGGAAACCAAACTTTATACATCAATCTTTTGTCACATAACTAATTGCATCCTTTTAAATTTTTAGTTTTAGACAGATGCTAAATTGCAGCTTCCAGTCACCTTTTCAATAAAGGACTCTTTTTAAGAATTAAAAGCATATACTCTATCTTAATGTTATCCTCAAAAAAAAAAAAACAAATGAACAAATATGTATTTTCTTTCTTAGGAGTCATTGAGAACAGATAGTTTAAGGGTTAAGAAAATGTATTTTAATTATAATGCTAGAAATGTGACCATCCTTCATATAAAATACAGAATATTTAGATAGAGCAAGGTGAATTATTTATACCATTCAAACTAAACCGCAAAGCATTGTTTTACTCAAGTTGAAAGGAATATATTTTTACATAACTACAATTGTCCACAGGAGTGCCCACATCACTTCTAGTTTAAAAAAAAACAACAACAATATCTTGTTTTATGTTGTCAACATTGGTACATAAAATGCTTGTAGTCATATTTTAGAAATCACACAGAGTTCTGTCTTTGAATTCTGTCCTTACAAATTCCCCAGTTCTAACGATATCATCACAGCATATTAAAATGTTCACAGTAAAGGGACACACAAGTCTGAAGGTTCCAGTCAAACTGATTATACCAGGTGATAACACCAGAGTTGTCCCAACATAAAAGCTAACAAGTCAAAAGGGGAGATAATGTGCGGTTTCTCTAGCAAATGATAAAGATTCAGAGCAGCAGGGCAGCTGCAGTCCCGTGATCAGAGCCATTATGGGAAGAAAGGATTCTGATTAAGACCGTTAACCTTGCACAGAAGCAAATCCAAAAGAGACAATATGGGAGGATGTGCCCAACGCACATCTAAAATATTAATTAATACACATCCGAAAAGATGAGCGCTTACGTTTCAGTTACAAAGACAGGGTGAATTCACGGACTGAGTTAAAGATTCACCCTTGGAAAGTGACAAGCGCAAAAAGGAAGGCAGTGATGAAGTCACTTACAGTTTGCAATTCAGCTGTCATGTGGAAGTCTGCAGTAGGTATAAGCAAAACATACTGTGAAGAGTACGTGGCTCAATATTGTACAGCAAAATCAAACTTTGCAACTGCTTATGCATAATTAACTATCTGGGACTAGCCTGCTCTGGTGCACCACTTCATACAGTAATAAAAAATTAAACTCAAAATACAGACTCCTAGGTAACTGTGGTCACAGGAAAACTCTATCTTCCTTTGCAGGCTTTATTATTTCCTGAAGCAGTGGCTGACAGCTTCTGTGAACACACATTTTTGCATATATTTTGTTTATGTGCAAGCCTTGGCATTTCAGCCGGCTCCTGCTGAGGCCCCTTCCTACCATATGCTTCTGTTTTTCTTCATTAGGTGATGTGATCCCTTTTGACTGTTGCATGCACGTGAAAGGACAGTGGGCTTGGGGGGGAGAAGAAAACCTGCTTTAAGAGAGTACACGTCAGTTGGCCTTCAGCTGTTTGGAGCTGATCACATCTGACAAGTGTTGTAGCTACTCGTCGTAATGGATGTCTCTGCTTTAGCAGAGAAGAGGTGAAAAGGATGTAATTCCCAGTGAAAGAAAGCAACATGAACTATTATTTAATTACTGCCTAATATAAAACTCCCTAGGAGTCTCTGTTGATTTATAGTTCTAGCTTCCTCCTTGCTTTATTAATGAACAGTCTAGTCTTATGATGCAATGCAGTTAAGTATCACCTGTTATTGATAGGGACTTTCCCAAATGAACATGGCGAATAATCCATTTGAATACTCTAATCATGTATGCTTCTAAGTGCTTTATTTTCTTAAATACAGAAACTGCTCTTTCACCATGTTTCAAACAAAAACAATAATACAACAATGACTTGCACTAGTGTTACCCAGCTTTCTTTCTTTCACTAGTTTAGGATTTGGTGTGCACATTTTGATGACTGTGTATGCTGACCTTTTCAACTCTCTGGATGCTCAGAATCAATTAAAATCCTCTTCTCTCCCCTCCCCACTTCAATTCTCACACCAATGGGATGCTGAGTTAAGAAGACATAGTTTCTTTGTTTTTTTCCTAACTACATGTAATTTCTGGAAAAGCTGAAGCTGGTGTTTGTCAGCAGTCCACCTCTACATAGAATTTGTTGTCTTCCCAGGGAATGTCAACTTCAAAATCTGAGAGAAAGTAACAATGCAAATCTGTTGTTCCTTGTTGAGTTGTAGGAAGCTTTTGCAATCAAATTAATTCTATTCATTTATTTTATTGGGAAAGTAGTACCAGCAAAGAAAAATAGCCATACAATGTTTTGGATTAAATTCTATTTACATAGTAAATAACTTTAATAAAGTTACATGGTTGTTGAAAAACTGTTGAGCTGATTTAAGTAGTAGCAGCCTCTGTTTATATAGTAAATAGATAATAATAAGATTATAAAGTATTTCCCATTGATAAATGGTTTTTAAGAATTTTATTAGTGAAATTTCTTATATTTTCTGGGGTTTTTTTGCTATGGCTTATATTTTCCTTATCCAGTTTTGCCAAAGTACCATTCTTGTCCTATCTATGACATATAGTAGCTTCTATCATTCAAGCAAAATCTTTAACCAGTATTTTACAAAAGACCAAGTATTATCTTTGAGAAAACATTGTGTTTGTGCCTAAATCTCTTTTGCAGAAGAAAACATTTTTATTATATACACCATATGTGTAGTTCAATGACTTTTAGCTTCTATTAACATTATGCACTTTTTTTGTTTGTTTGCTGTATTTATATGCAGCCTGGTAGAACTTTGAAAATTGTGATTTTCTTTTAAAGGTGGCCAATTTGCTGATTTGAATGTTTTCAGCAAAAAAGTATGTACAGAGAGAGTTAAATTTCTAGTCATGTGTGTACTTGCTATTACCTATTTGCTTTGGAATATTTTATTACTTTGGAGCAGAGTGTGAGTGTATGATTTTGTACATGACCTATTTATTTTCAATTTACTTGTATTGTTATAAATCAAATATTGATAATTTTGGAAGAGGAAAGGCTTTTATGTGGTGACTTTCAAAAGGAAATTGTAGCTATGTCAAATTGAACAATTTGAGCTCTTAACACCAGTTAAACTTTTTGACTACTCATATAAAATTTTGTGGCTTAAAATGAAATGCTAAAAATTGGGAGTAGAATCCGTCAAATATTATAAAAGTAAAATTTTATTTTTAACTGTGTAATAAAATGAAAGAATGTTTTCTTTCTTTATAATTAATATTGCTATCTGTAAATTTATTCAACTAGCCACACACAAATGTTTTTTTGCCCTGTGTGTTTGCTTAAGAAAAGACAAAAAAAGTTAAAAATTTCTTTCCAGTGTTTTTATGTAAATTCAATTAAGTCTCATATACTTCTCAATCATAATACAGTAAGACTCTTCCTCTTTTCTTTACAAGTATTTGTGAGAGGGAAAATAAAAACATGACTATGTCTTCATATCTCATGAAATCTTCATTCAGGGTGAGGAGCTGAGGGACTTCATGCAATAGTGCAGCAGAGAGCAAAAACTGCTGATTAAATTCAAAGTGTAAGCTCCATCAATAATTGAGCTATAACAAAACATTTTTCCAAGATAACTTTCTTATGTTAATTAATCTGGTTGGTGAGCATGAGACAGAATATTTAAAGATACTGCATTTGCTATATAACTAATCATCTTCGACTATGAGGATTTTTATTTTTTTAGGATTTATGAGATTTTGCACATTTAAGAGAAAAGTGAATAGTGAAAGTTTTCTGTGAGAACAAATATAGAGCTGCCTAAATTTTACAACTTTGCTAGTGCAAAAGCAACTTCAGTGCTGAGCTCTGAAGAAAGAAGTTTCCCTTAGATGACTGGAAATGTTAATATCCTTTTTGGCTTTTTTACTGAAAGAAAAAAAATCACACACACACACACACACGCGAACGCACACACACATTCCAAAACAGTTAATGCTACTGCATTTTAACAGGCTACTCCTGGCCTGGAGGGCAAAACCCTTATTTTTAATAAGGTAATTCTAAGAAGGAACTGATTACAAGAAGGGAATCAAAATCTCTTCTGAGTTAAAATATTTTAAAATGGTTTCTTCTCTCATTCTCATAAACAATAATAAAATAACTGACACATAAAATGTTAGGAAAGCAGATCAATTAAACTATATTTTGAGTCTAGGGAGAAAATTTCATCAACAGAGCTCAGAATAAATTTTGTAGTCATATTTATTCAGCTCAATAAAACACTTGACATCATTTTAATTTCATCTAAGCAAACTTAAACTTCTCACCATTGTATAAATGATGTAAAGACTCACCTGAGTTCAAACATATAATAATTATCTAATTTTCAAAGAAACTTCATGAAACTCAGAAAGATATCTCTATCATATCTGCAAAGATTTGTAGCCGAAAAGAATTTTTTACTCCATAAAATTAAAAGAACATTAAAAAATTGTTTTTTCTATAGATGTGCTGAATGGGTTTTCAGTAGCAGCTAAAATGAAATCATAGGTCTCCAAATTTCGATTTAAATTTGATCTCAGAACCAGAGGAAATACTGCTGCCCAGAAATTCTGGTTTTCTCCAGTTATGCAACATTCATTGAATGTCCATGCGTGCAGAGGTAGTGGTCATCTTGAGAGGGAGACCCTGCCCCAACATATAAGTACTTTACAAATCAACAATCCTAGCTTTCAAAGAATAGCATGCATTGTGCATGGCTTTAGGAATTATATACAGTGAAGACTCAATCCCAAATCCAGAGGAAAACCGTTGGGGTTTACAAACTACTTTTCTTAATCATGGAAAGTACAGGGGGTGGTATTCTTGCTTCATTTGTGGGTCCACTCCAACTCCAAACAGATCTTAAACCATTACAACGCATGGCAGTTGGTCGATAGTGTGGAAAAACCTCATTTACTGACTGGCCAGACAGTTTTAAAACCTTCAGATTTTTCTAAGTCTAGGTTATTAACTGTCTGACTGTAATCACATCTTCACCATAGGGAGCTTCAAAAGCTTTTCATTTGCATTGAATCAGTTGCCTCCTTCCCTGTCTTTTTTTTCCCCCTGGAAATAAGCTTAAATAATTCAACAAACTACACACATGGCTAGTGATTATTGAACCATCTGAAACACTCGAGGCAAATGGCCCATTATGTGGTGGGAATTAAAACTTTCCTCCCAGTCATTGGGAGGGTATGTATTCATATAGAGCAAATATTTGTGTCTGCAGCATGTCTATACTCCCCATTCTCCTAAAATAATGTGAAAACACCTACAAGTATGCCATAACTTTTCTTCACCAGTGCTGGTTTTTAAGTCATTAGGTCAGATAAAGAGCCTTTTGGTGTGCATATATATTCAACATTTCCTTTGTCCAAGTGTAGAGACTAAGTTACTCTAAAAGAAAATACAATATGAATTTTAACAGTCACTCTCACATGAATAAGAATGAACAAATGACATTATATTCATCCTAAAATTTCACAATACTTAGATCAGGGTATGTTTAAGTATTTTTGGCTACTGACTTGATTTAGCCTTAATTATAAGCACTTATATTTTGTTAGGTCTGTATATAAAAGTATTTATGGATATTTTTTATTTACAGACGCACAACTATTGAATTATCCCATATGTGGATAAATATTTTATAATTCATATTGCCATATGTTTCTGTATTAACATGTTATTAATTCATGTTTGATTAATTAAGATAAAAATCCTGGGCATTGTCAGCCTAAGGTAGAACTAGGATTCTACCTAGTTTATGCTAGATTTTAACAAATTTTTAAAATGTCAAAAGACATAAATGATTTTTATTGATATAATGCTTTTATTTCTCTAGGTAGATAGCAATAAAAATCAATAAAAGGCAAAAAATAACATATTTTTCAGAACAGCGATAAATCTTCAATGCAAAATTTCAGAGAACATTGAGTAATTGTCATTGACTGCAGAATGGAAATTTTGTTGGGCATAGAGTTTTGTGTTTTGCCTTTTTTTTTCTTTATGGAAACATTCACTTTGTACTCTTAAAGAATGAGTCATACTTCATTACATAAGACTAACACAAAATTTTTTTTATTGAAGTGCTAGCCATCAGATATTGTACACGTGCTGACATTCACCAATGTTAATGTTAATTCACCAATGTGCCTAAGTTAACAGTTTCATAGAAATATCTTTTGTGACTATACATTATATGCATAGATACATATATAATAATTTCCATTTTTGTGATTTATTTTAGTATTTATAGAGCATTGCACCTGCATTCCAATAGTGTATAGCCTTTGTCAAACTTTTAATATATTTGTGTAAATTTTAATTTATATAAAAATATATGGATGCAACAAAAAAATTCACGTGTGTAATAAGTGATCAGTGACACCACTTGTCCTAATTCTTATGTCTTTGATCCTCTGAATGTCTTTTCCCTAAATCTCTATCACAGAATGGAAAATGATTTACATCTAGCTCTTAATAAATGTTTGTTGTTGACTCTAAATTTAGAATGAATTAAGATAAATTATGAATATTAATATAAACAACTGTCAATAATACTCAAATGATTTAAAATTATAAAAGTGAAAAAACCAAGGGTAACAGTATTGAATATAATGGTACCCATCCACAAGGGACATCTAGGAAACAATATACAGTCCTGGATATCATGTTTTAGTAGAGTTAAATGATTTTTGTTTTGTTTATCCTGGGAGTGAGGCTAAGATGAAAATAATACACAAAATAAATTTAGAAGAAAAAGTTAAGAGAACAAGAATGGTTAGCCTGGAAAAGTAGAGGTAGGAGGGTAACATTTTAAAACAGCTATTAAATTCCATCTTTCACAAAGGGGAGGGACAAAGAGAAATAGCTGTTCTCAAATATTTTAGTGACCCTTATGGAAAATGGATTTAATTTGTTATGTTACCCCAGAGGTAGTGGTATATTGGTAAATTGATTCTCTGAAGGAAAAATAGCTCTGGTTTCTAGTGTTTGCTGATTTTTGTGGCACAAGTAGTCCCACCATGGCTGATTTCAGTCATCAGTATGAAGTCATTGAATGCAGAGCCAAGAAATGCACACAGTTGGCTTTCTAAAGCACATGAAGACCAGCTCCAAAATATCACTACAAAGGGCAGAAAGGAGACAGGTGGCTTGAAGCAATAGAGAGAAAATACAGTTCACTGTAAGAAACATAGAATTTGAACTGGACTTTCTCAAGAGATTGTCTATTCATTTTTGAGAAAGTGTTTAATGGAGGCTATACTGGGGCTTCCCAGGGAGCACTAGTGGTAAAGAACTCATCTGCCAATGCAAGAGAATTAAGAGATGCAGGTTCGATCCCTAGATCAGGAAGAATCCCCTGGAGAAGGGCATGGCAACCCATTCCAGTGTTCTTGCCTGGAGAATCCCATGGACAGAGGAACCGGCTGGGCTACAGTCTTTGGGTCTCAAAAGAGTTGGGCATGAATGAAGTGACTTAGCACACACGTATGGAGACTATCCATGCACTTGACTAAGTACACTAAGTTACTTAAAAGTATAAAGAAGAATTTTTTTGATCCCACCCAGCTTTTTATGATTCTGTGGTGTTTGCAGATATGTTAAATGTATTATTAAGCACTTCTGCCATTCTTTTTGAGATAAAGTTTCAGGTATTATAATCTCATGAGAGCCAGACATAAGGCATTGTTGACTTCAGACCTTACATAAAAGTCTACAAAATACTAATTTGATAACAGGCTTCTCAAGCATAGATATATTCAAACTTGCCAAAACATAGGAATTTTACATATATCTTGTGTGTACCCCTGACTTTAGGTTGACTCAACTTTAGGATATTGGGATTATACTTATTTCCTTCTGTACAAGTGTCTTTTTGATATGGAAGGTGGTCTTTTTGAAAAACCAAGGAGATAATTGGAGGTGACATCTTATTTTTGCTTGCCTGTGACTTCCTGAGAGAAGGTTTCTCAGGAAAACTCCCCAAACATCCCTGAGATGTTGTGAGCATGCCTAAACACATCACTGATCTATAGAAGAATTCACTTTTGTAGGTGACTGAAGAAAAATACCATAAGATCAGTTTCCTCTCAGAAATCCAGTTCTATGAGATGAAACATAAAGCACATGATAATACCTATTTCTTTCCAAGTTGAAATAATAAAAGTGAAAGTAGTGCTTGGCTGACTTTGTTGGTTGACTACCCAGCATCTAATATTTACACTGGCAGAGTTGTACTTTTATTGGGGAAGCCTTGTACATTAGCTGTACTTTTACTGGGATCTGGACTCCTGTACAGCCTTCACATGAAAATGTTGTTAGTAGCAATCCCTTTATTGATGACTATTTGAAGAGTGGATATGTAACATCATCCAAGAAGAAGCTGCTTTTGGTATTCAGGGAAAGGAATGAAAAGACATTCTTTTTTCAGGTGTTAAGATTAGTAAGTATGAGATTTCTTGAGCTGATCCAGTCTTACTAAGACTATGAGAGGGAAATATAAGAACCAACATTTCCAAGTGGAAAAACAAAAAAAATGAAGGAAACTGGGTGCTGGATGATGTTATGGAATCATCCCTGAAACCATACTGCTTCTGAATTTCTTTTTGTGTAGAATAAAAATAAAGGTTACATAAAGAGTTTACAGACAAACAAAAGGAGAGAAAATCCATTGCCAGTAGACCAACATTATAAAAATTATCATAAAATGTTCTATTGGCAGGTATAAGATAGCAGCTGAAAATTCTGATCTAAACAAGAAATAAAGATATCAGAATTTCTGAAGTCAAAGAAAATGTATGACTTTTATGGGTTTTAATTTATGTAAAAGATAATTAGCTATCTCAATGACACCCTACTCCAGTACTCTTGCCTGGAAAATCCCATGGACGGAGGAGCCTGGTAGACTGCAGTCCATGGGGTCGCTAAGAGTTGGACACGATTGAGTGACTTCACTTTCACTTTTCACTTTCATGCATTGGAGAAGGAAATGGCAACCCACTCCAGTGTTCTTGCCTGGAGAATCCCAGGGACGGGGGAGCCTGGTGGGCTGTCGTCTATGGGGTCACACAGAGTCGGACACGACTGAAGCAATTTGGCAGCAGTGGCAGCAGCAGGGCTTCCCTAGTGGCTCAGATGGTAAAGAATCTGCCTGCAGTGCGGGAGACCTGGGTTCAATCCGTGGGTTGTGAAGATCCCCTGGAGGCTGGCATGGCAACCCATTCCAGTGTTCTTTCCTGGAGAATCCCCATGGACAGAGGAGCCTGTTGGGCTACAGTCCATAGTGTTGCAAAGAGTCAGACAGGACTGAGCGGCTAAGCACATAGCACAGGGAAAAGCGGGAATATGAATGCATTGTTTGCTTTGTAACATATGTAGAAAAAAAGCTGACAGTATAGCAAAGCATGGGAGGAAAGCAACTGTAGTACACTATTGTGAGGTTGTTACATTACATGTGAAATGATACTGTGTTATTTGAAGATGACTATGATGAATTAAAGATGCATATTGTAAACCTTTATGTGGCCACTAAAAAATTTTAAAAGTGGTATAACCAATAAGCCAATCATGGGATCATTTTAAAATGCTCAAGTAAACCAACAATAAAGGATAAAGAAAGAAAGGGGAACAATATATGTATATACCTATATCAGACACATAGAAAACAACTAACAAGATGGTAGCTTTAAATTCACCCATCTTAATAACTGCATTAAATGTACATGATCTAAATCCCTCAATTAAAAGACAATGATTAATAGATTTGATAAAACAGCAAGGCTCACCTATGTATGCCTTTAATAAATATACTTTAAATATAAACACATAGACAAAGAGTGAAAGTGTTAGTTGCTCAGTCCTGTCCAACTCTGCAACTCCATAGACTGTAGCCCACCAATCTCCTCTGTCCATGTAATTCTCCAGGCAAGAATACTGGAGTGGGTAGCCATAACTTTCTCCAGGGGATCTTCACAACCCAGGGATCAAACCCAGGTCTCCTGCTTTTCAGGCAGATTCTTTACCATCTGTGCCACCAGGGAAAGTTAAAAATAAAAGGATAGAAAGAAGACATACTGTAGTAGATACATTAATATTACAGAAAGTAGACATCAAAACAAGTAATAATTAGCAGGATAAGGAGAAACACAATCAATTCATCAAGAAAGTGTAGCAATCCTTAATTGGTTTAATAATAGACTCTTGATTTTGAATTCAACATGTTTGGGAAATAATTCTTTACTTCAGAAATACTGTTTATTGCCCTCAAAATAATAGTACTTTCAACATATTCACTAACATAAGTATTTTAGTTTATAATTGGTGAAATATATTTCTAAAATAAGAATATGAGTAACTATTGAGAATACTTCCTCCTCTAGTGTTCCGACAGTTTGACAACTTTGAAAGAAGTATTCAGGGTCATATCTTTTGGAATGCTTGGAGTGCAAAGGTGAGTCTTGAACTTGCTTCATAGGATACTGAATCTAAAAACTTAGAAGGAATTAAGAATATTCAAATTGAAAATACAGTGAATTAGATGATTAGTCTTATTCAACAAAACAAATCTCTGCTTGGTAGGCATTAAGTTTAGCAAGATTTCTTTTCCCTACACATTCCTGTTCCATGGAAATTAATAATCTAATTTTAACTTGGGAGCTTACTTACACAGTTTCATAAAGAAGAGTTAATCAGATTAAAAGTAAAACCAACCTGATTAATTACTTTTTTTAACTAAAACAGATTTCTATTTGTCTATGTCAGTTTCTGATGTTTTTTACATTTTTCTGTTATCTCTTCAAGTAGGTTTTATTACATCTCCAACTTTTAATACTGAAATGCCTCTCAAATCTTCACAGCACATCAAAGTATAGTCCTTTTTCGTATAACCTACAATTAAAACATCTTCTCTGCAAATATTTTCATGTGCCTTCAAATTATGTGCTCCCCATGATTGTAAAAGATTAAATGATTTATTATAAATTGTTCAAAAATCATGTTCTTCATGGAAAGGACAATTTCTACATAACTTAACCTTCATAACATTTGCTTAGATACTCTATTAGAGGGTAGGTATTAATTATGCTTCAAAAATGTAAATTATGACTAAACATGCATAAATATATTTATTCTTTTAGGAAGAACGTCATTTCTTTTTAAAATCAAACATAGATGTTATATGAGAAACTATTATACATTTAGTTGGTCAGTTAATATATATGGACTGAGTATGTGTTAGATACTATTCCAAATATAGGAGGTATGCAAGGGTTTAAAACCTCTCACTGACCCCTGCCCTAAGAAGCTTAGTAGAGAAGACAGAAATATTCACTTCACAACAGAAAATTCAGCTTTGAAAACTGCTATGAAAAAGGTATATAGTGCAAGGAGTGTCTACAAAAGGAGAGTCAACCTGAGGAAGTGATACTTTATCTGAGATCTGAAGAATGAGTTAGAATAGCTAGATGAAAAGGGAAGGAAGAAAAGGTTCAGGCAGAGATATCAGGGTATGTGAAAAGGAACATGGTAAATAAAGAGATAGAGAAAATCATTTTGATTGAAATTCAAAGTGATGATAACAGGGTAGAAAATACAGCCAGAGAGGTAGATAGAGCCAGACCACACTAGTTATCATAGTCCTTGTAAGAATTCATTTACTTAATTCATATTAACAATAATGGGAAGTGAAAATAGAATTTAATTTAGGAAACAAAATGATCAAAGTTGTGTTTGAGAGGATTCCTCCAGCATTAAAGGATGGAGATGGAGACGGGTCAGAATTAATTTTGGTACTACCTGGCAGTTGTGGTTTGCAGAATTCTGAAAGACCCCCAAGGCCCTCACTCATTTATGCATATATACTGTATAGTACTTTCTCCCTGAATATGAGTAAGATTCATGAATATGATGGAACTTAACTCCCTTGATTGTGTTATGTTATATGATGAAAGTGAAAAGATTCTGCAGTTGTAATTAATCAGTAAGACTGCATCAACAAAAGAGAGATCATCCTGGCCCTGATCTAATCATGTGGGTCTCCTTAAAAGGTCCTTTAACAAGGGCTCAGTCTTTTCCTGAAAGAGAAGATTCAAAGCAGAAAATACTATCCTAATCACTTGAAGAAACAAACATCTATGTTGTGAACTGCCTACAGAGACAGCCATGTAGCAAGGACCTGAGAACATACAATGGCCAACATCTAATGAGATAACGGAGTCCTTATTCCTAACTTCACAGGGAACTGAATTCTGCACCCTGAGCTCCAGACGAGAACACAGCCTGACCAATGCCACGATTTGGACCTTGTGAGACATTTAGCAGAGGGCTCTGTTTTATGCTGCTAATTTTGTGGTAATTTGTTAAACATTCC
Organism: Oryx dammah; assembly: GCF_014754425.2. Classification (NCBI taxonomy): domain Eukaryota; kingdom Metazoa; phylum Chordata; class Mammalia; order Artiodactyla; family Bovidae; genus Oryx; species Oryx dammah. The sequence goes on along the minus strand of NW_024070185.1, from coordinate 48,984,346 downwards.
ACATTAGTGGAAAACTAATACATCAATTTCTCAGGAGACTAGCTGAAAGATAAACATACATTGGCCTCTTGCTCCATTTCACATTTCTTGAGGACTGGACACACAGCAATACTGTAAATCAAAGAAGTGCAGGGGACAAAGAGGAAAAAAGAGTTCTCAAGAGAGGAAAATGTGAGAAGACACTGGATACCAAGCATATAAGGTAATTTAATGTTAGCTGCATTATTGTTAAAAAAAAATCCCTTCTGAAAATATGCCACTTTTTGTTAGTATGTTTTAGCAAATTTCACTTTGAAAATTTTAAAATAAAAAATTAAATGTGTGCTTACTATCAGGCAAGATGTACATCAATAATATATTTCTGGGAGAGGGGTTTGGGATGGGGGATACATGAACACCCATGGCTGATTCATGTCAAAGTATGGCAAAAACCACCACAATATTGTAAAGTAATTAGCCTCCAATTAAAATAAATTAATTAACTTAAAAAATAATAATACATTTCCCTTTCTTCCAAATCTCTTGCAAAAACTTTTCCTGTGTCATAAACAATTAGTCATGTGTATTCTAACACATAACAACTACATGGTAACATTATGTTCAGTTCAGTCACTCAGTCGTGTCCGACTCTTTGCAACCCCATGAATTGCAGCACACCAGCCCTCCCTGTCCATCACCAGCCGTCCAGCCATCCAGCCATCTCATGTTGTCCCCTTCTCCTCCTGCCCCCAATCCCTACCAGCATCAGAGTCTTTTCCAATGAGTCAACTCTTCACATGAGGTGGCCAAAGTATTGGAGTTTCAGCTTTAGCATCAGTCCTGCCAAAGAACACCCAGGACTTCTCCTTTAGAATGGACTGGTTGGATTTCCTTGCAGTCCAAGGGACTCTCAAGAGTCTTCCCCAACACCACAGTTCAAAAGCATCAATTCTTCAGAGCTCAGCTTTCTTCACAGTCCAACTCTCACATCCATACATGACCACTGGAAAAACCATATCCTTGATTAGACGGACCTTTGTTGGCAAAGTAATGTCTCTGCTTTTGAATATGCTATCTAGGTTGGTCATAACTTTCCTTCCAAGGAGTGTCTTTTAATTTCATGGCTGCAATCACTATTTGCAGTGATTTTGGAGCCCCCCAAAATAAAGTCTGACACTGTTTCCCCATCTATTTCCCATGAAGTGATGGGACCAGATGCCATAATCTTAGATTTCTGAATGTTGAGTGTTAAGCCAACTTTTTCACTCTCCTCTAGGTTATGGTTTGCAGTTGTCTCATTTTTTTCCTTGAGACATCAACAAAGTTTCGTAGTGAGAAGTTATGTTGATTTGTTTCATTCAGAACAAACTTGCTATAATAGCATCCTGCTGCTGCTGCTGCTGCTAAGTCACTTCAGTCATGTCCGACTCTGTGCGACCCCCTAGACGGCAGCCCGTGAGGCTCTCCCATCCCTGGGATTCTCCAGGCAAGAACAGTGGAGTGGATTGCCATTTCCTTCTCCAATGCATGAAAGTGAAAACTGAAAGTGAAGTCACTGAGTCGTGTCCAACTCTCAGCGACCCCATGGACTGCAGCCCACTAGGCTCCTCCATCCATGGGATTTTCCAGGCAAGAGTACTGGAGTGGGGTGCCATTGCCTTTTCTGATAATAGCATTCTATTGACCTAGAATAATCTAAACTCACAAAATCATCTGAAAAACAGGTCACAGGACTACTGGTCAACTGGAGCCTAATAAGGCAGAAAATATGAAGTCTAGAAATACTGATCAGGGTGAATGTTCTGGAGTTCCTTCAAATTTTTCATTTCTCTAAATCTACTTTTCATAATTAATAATTATTCAAGAGTTATAAAATATATATTAGAAAATTAGCTTTAATGAACACTTTATTTTGAGGTTGACAGAAACAAATAACTAGGCAAACAACATCATGTTGAAAAGTTCTCCATATCTACATATTGTATAAAGATATTTGAGACTGAGTAAATTATAACTGACAACCATTTAAATAGCTAGCTAAAATGATATTAATTTTTCCCTTATTTAGTTCTTGGTTTTGAGTTGATTTAACACCAGGTTTATCCATAATTAAATTTGTGTGCTCACTTAAATAGAATTTTTTAAAAATTAACATTGAATCCTATGCTTTTCTCAATAAAGTTGTCCTAAGAAAGCAGAGGCATTTTTAATTCATACATTGCTTTGTTTTAGATTTTGTATTATATTCTACCACATATCTCTTGTGTTATCTTTATCAGAGAGAGCAAGGAACATGGCAGCCCAAAAATGAATCACAGACTTCATTTTCTCCAACTTTGCAGTTTACTCTTAGTGATTTTTTTAGTTATTTATTTTTAAACAAATTTCTTGCATTTTATTGAAAAGTGGCAACCTGTATTCATATTTTATTTATAAAATACTTGATCAAATAAGCATCTATTTAGGTCACTATAGTAAATATCTAGGTAAAGTGGTAGAACTTTGTGAGAATTTGACAGATCCCTGGAATCTCCAAAATGGTAATGGTTGTGTCTGATTCATCCAACCACCAAAACAAAACAAAACAAAAAAAACTCTGACTAAATGATTTTAAAGGGTTGGTTCAACATAGTTCTTGACTTGTAATAAGTACTAAATTAATATTTGAAGAACTTAGATTTTAACAGAGGAGGGAGTGCTCATGAACTGCTAAGGAGCATAACTTCTAGTTTTCTTTCTCATTTTAGAGCTGTGTAGATTAGGTAGAGCAAGTTACTTAATCTTTTCATGCAGAAGTTTTCTTATCTATAAAATACTGTTAAAAGTAACTAGTAAATAACTACTTAAATACACATGTATATTTCAGAATAGTGAAGGTATTCCTATCCCTTTGTATGAGGAGAGCATGATCATTAATCAGATAAGCTATGAACCTACTGACTCATTCCCATTCCATCTCAGTAACTTATTGTTGTTGTTCCGTCACTAAGTCATGTCCAGCTTCTTGCAACCCCATGGACTGCAGCATGCCAGGCTTCTCTGTCCTTCACTATCTCCTACAGTTTGCTCAGATTCATGTCCATTGAGTCCGTGATGTTATCTAACCGTCTCATCCAAGCAGTAACTCACTAAGTAATGATTATTGGGAGAGCTACATGTCTGAGTCTGTTTGGGGGTCTACAACAAGACACTACAGACAGGGCGACTTATAAACAACAGAAATTTATCTCTCACATTTCAGGGTTCTGGGAAGTTCAAGCTCAAAGTACTAGTATGGTTGTATTCTGATGAGGGCTCACTTTTTGGTTCATAGCCAGCACTTTATTTCTGTGTCTTCACATAGTGAATGGGACTAGGGAGTTCTGTGAGGTCTCTTGATGTTAATCCCATTCATGAGGGCTCCACTCGCATAAGCTAAACTCCCTGAAGTCTCCATCTTCTAATACCATCACACTGGGTATCAACATGAATTTTGAGGGGACACAGACATTCAGGTCATACCACTACCTTCAATCGAAACCAGCTTATTCATGTAGAATATGTATTATAATGTACTTTTTTCATAGTTGTAAGAAGTTAATATGGAAAATTGATAAAGCCCTTCACAGAATGCTTACCACATTGTAAATATTCAAATATTGATTGCAATTATTATAGTATTTTTTATATTATATTGATAATGCTCCAGTTATTCTTAATATTTGTGCATTAATTGTTTTTTTTTTAAGTTTGGTCTTATTTCCTTCTTATGCCAATTGAAAATGAAATGTTATTTCTCAGTTTAACCTAGGAAACACATGAAAATACTTTCATAACCATAGTCCACTCAATGGCATGAAACAATTGAGTGTGTTTCTGTTCTGGGCATCTGCATCTTTAAGATAAATACTATTTTCAAGATAAACGGTTTCTTGTCTGTGATGGAAACACATATGCAAAATATGCTTGTTACCATGTAGGAAACTAAAGGAAATAGCAAGTATGTACAACAAGCAATCAGTTTACCAAATGATGAGCTTGAATAAGCAATGTGCAGATTACTTAAGGGGTCAGGCTGCAGGGATTAGAAGGGAAAAAAAGTTCTATACTTTAAAAAAAAAATACTTTGAAAAAGAAAACAACAATTATATCAGTGGAGTTTTGCTATTTTATTATTATAAACACTAAAAAATAAAAAATGTCAGTTCATTACTAAGAACTCATTGAAAAGGATCTTTTGTGAATATTAAATTTATCTAGAATATCACATATTTAAAACCAGTAGGCTTTAAGAAGCAGCAGCTATATTGAGATGTTTGCACATCTGTTGTAAATGACAGCACTTTTGTTTGATGACTTCAATTTTGAAGTCATGCAAAAGAGTTTTAAAAATATAACAGGTGAATTCACTTGCCAACCTTTCTGAAATTTTAATTATTAATATTATGATATGATACAATCAGATGCCATTCTTTTGCTCAAATACCAAAGTACTGCTTTTCTGTTTACAACAGTAGCCATTTGTAATAATATAGTGTTATTGCACAATCAATATATTGGAAAAGTCCTCTGAAGTTATCTTTAAAAGTTTCTTTAAGCTAGTGAAAAAGTATGGAAAGTGATCTGAGTCCTGAATTTACATTTTTCTCCTGTAGCACTTTTACACTAGCCTCATAACTAGCTAAGCCAGGCAACAGCACTGTACATCACACCAGTTATGAATTTTGACCTTATGGAATAATTACCAAGGAGGGTAATGACTTATGCAGATGTGTATCGGTCTTTTAAATTTTGACAGACAGAAGTTGATTGCTGCAATCTGAAATTTTCACTTGTTTTATAGCCAAAATGGAAATGTTCCATTATGAAAAAATATCGGAACATTTGAGAACAGATGAATTCCTCCACTGAGAACAGCCTTCATCATTCTGTAAAGGTAAGAGAGAAAATGTTAATGAATGTTACTGGCTAGATTTTGAGTCCTTTAACATGTAGAGTTAAAAATTTTAAATCTTAAATTTTCTCAAGGCTCATGTGAGAGTGAAAGTGAAGTCGCTCAGTCCTGTCGGACTCTTTGTGACCCCATGGACTGTAGCCTACCAGGCTCCTCCCTCCATGGGATTCTCCAAGCAAGAGTACTGGAGTTGGTTGCCATTTCCTTCTCCAGGGGATCTTCCCGACCCAGGGATCAAACCCTGGTCTCCTGCATTCCAGGCAGACATTTTAACCTCTGCGCATAGTGATATTAAAATGCAGGAAACTCTTTAAAGTTTGAGGCTAGAACACTTGGATTTATATGAAAGGACAGTTTATGATCTACAACAACTGTCAGTGCTATTTAAATTTATTTTATAAAAGAGATCTTTGCATTAGAAAAAATAAATAGAACATACAAACATTTTTAACAACCAAACCAAAGTGACTAAAAACACAAAACAAAGCAGTTTAGGTAGACTGAGCAGTTATTCCAGAATGAGAAGATTCAGATTCTAATCTTAGTCGATAAAAACTCAATACCTGAAGCAGGTGATTGGTTTGGGTCATCACCATAGGTTTTCTGGTAATAGGAAGAAAGGAAGGAGGAGGGAAGGGGAGTGGAGGACAAAATAAAAATATTAAAATTAAGCTTATCAGAAATTTGGGTTATAGGCCAGAGCATAAAACTTCGGGCTCCCAAAAGTAAACAAAGAAACAAAAGCAAGACAAAGAAATATAAAATCAACAAATCAAAACAGCAATCAGTTTCTAATGAAAACAACAAAAATGCAAAACAACATACATGAAAACAATGAGTTTAAGTGCATTATTTTTTTAATGTGATAAAACTGAAAAGTTATTGATTTGAAGTTTTTCTTGTTGTTTTCATTAGAAACTTATGGATTGCATTAGATCAGTATGGATCTCTGGCTTGACCATTGTGGGAAAGATATTTTAATAATGTGTCATATTTAAACAACATGGTGTAAATGGATTTTGTGAAGTTGACTAGTCTCAGATTAAAATATTGAATATCTAATATTGTATGTCTTATCTTGGGATTAAAATGAAGATCATACTACTCAGCATCAAAAATAAGATTGACCAACTGAGGAAACGAATCTGAAAATGCTCAGCATAATATGTAGCTCAAAGCAAGCACTCAATAAATATTAAAACTCCATTAGGATCACTGACAACTTTAACAATAAAACAATTTGGAAATTAAATAATCTAAACAGTGTTTTTCACTCAGATAAATTTCATCTAAATTATAGGATCATAGTGTTATTTAATGTAATAAAAAATGAAGATATTCATAATTTCAAAGGAAGTGAATAAAGATAAATATGGAAGTGCAGAAATGAATAAGTTCCAGGTATACAGAATATGACCAAAAAGGGAAGATACCTTATACAACTAGGAAAAAAATCTGCATTACTTAATAGAGCAGGGAACCAATTAAGAACAGTCCCCTATCCAGTTTAATTAGGCTAACTACAGGTAAGGGAATCCTGTAGTACAAGGAGGAGCATTAGGTGGTGAATTCTCACTGCATTTCTTGCATCTATGACCCCTCCACTGTGACAGTGGTAAAGATATGTAGTGCTTGACTTTCACCCAGGATTGCCCTCTTAATGTGAAATGTAAATAAATTAACACTTGCACATTACTAGAAGGAACACTCCAGGTATACCCCAGTGCCATAAAGGAAGTAGCAAATTGCATGTTCTTTTATTCTTTTTTCCAAATCACCAACAGGTCATAACTTATTGACACCTAATTTCAGCTTTAATAAATAGATGTCCTGCAAAAATTCTGTATGCTTCATGAAAAAAGATGTCCTACACATTATTCAGGCAGTGTTGAGAACTAACTAAAATACTACTGAAAGATAAAGTCAGAAGGTAAAAAGAAGAACTATTTTTTTTTCCTGTGTGGTTATTTAACACCAACTTTGATTTATTCTTAATTTGTTCTACTTTTGCTGTTTCAAAAAGACATTCTAGAGAAACACTGGATCTTGTTCGTTTTCCCTTTTACATACTGGTTTTAGTAATGAAGCAATAATAAAACTCCACAAGGGGGCAGGAAACTAAACAAAAAAACAAAAATGAGAAAAGTCTTCTAGCCTAGTCAAAACATATATGTATGTATGTAAGTGTATATATATGGACTAACGGCAAATTCAACTCAACTTATTTCAACGAAAGCAGAGTTGGTTAGGTTAGAAGATGAGTTATCTACCTGAAGTGGTAGAGATACTAGTGTCAAATATATTAAAGCTTAAGTTCTGGGAAGAATGTACTATTTCTTGTCAGTAGTTTCAACTTGCATTCTTTAATGTAGATTTAATTCATGTAAATTTTTATATTTTTTAAAAATTGACTTTCTCATCTTTAAATGTGACATTTTAATAAGAAATTATTTTCTAGCTCCCTGAGTAGAGTGCTGAAGCTACTGAGATTTCAGGGGCAGAGAAACAAGACACTGCAGGAATTGAGAAATTTTGCTGTGGGAAATACCAGTGTGCAAGGTGGAAAACCCTCAGGTCACGTTTTTGTTGATACTCTGTTCTTTAAACAATATTTAGTCTCTTTCCTCAGTGCATACAGCTGAAACACAGGATATATAAACTATGTCCAAAGACTATTAAGGGATATAATTACCACAAGTTAATGTTAAACAATATTCCAAATCATAGCATATGAATATATGTATATATATATATATATATACTCTTAAAATAATCTGTCTACAACTTCACCTATAGCTATACATTTATCTGTCTCCTTAAAACACCTCTGATTTTTGTGAATACACAGTTATGAAAAGATCATGATAATGCTAATACAAATGTTAAAAAAGAGAATATCTTCGAATTTAGGATCTAGTAAGCTAAATCAGAAGAGGGGATAAAAGCATTAAACCTGCTCATTGACTTCTGAATGCTCATTTTCACCTGACCACTCTCTTGGGCACTCTTTCCTAAATCCATACCACTTCAGTGAGCCTTACTCTCCATAGCAGTTAGCATTTCACTGGTTAAGTACACTTGTCACTGATTTCAAAACGAAAAACATTTAGAATTAAATTTTGTGGTTTTTATCTAAATTAGAATGCACAATTTCAACATCAAGGCAGTAAGGGATTATGATTTTAAAATCTCTCAAGTATTCTCTGATCTGAATCTGAAATATCTTTGTATCTCAAAGTACAACAATACATGATATTCCATGGTTAGACAGTAAACATAATACAATAACACACATATCATGTAAGCATATTTCAAAGGCATTCATTTAAAGCAGTTTAGCTTTTCATGTTGTTTTGGGTGAGGAGAGCAGTGTTGCTGATATCCACTCATAAATTTATTCAAAAAACATTCATCCAGCACCCTCCACTTTGTGTACTTAAAATACAGTATGCATTTTGGAAAGACGCAGAAAATGCAAGATGTTTAAGTTGTCCAAGAAGAAACAGAAATTTTGCACATCAGTATTGAGTGATCCAGGGCAAACATAAGACCTGGATTTGTATGATTTGTTTTGCAATGCACAGTCAGGTATCTGGGTTTTTCTGTCGTGAATACCAAATAGGAAATCTGCTATAGTCTCAATCAGGTCTAACTGTCCGGTTGACTCCTCTAATGCAAATGTCAGAAGATCTCCAGTTGTAAGTTATATTTATACCATTTTAAACACACACACACACACACATATACACAAATTACTAACAATATGGGTTGGGAATTTTTATCGGAAGAAAATAGTAATCTGTAGTACAACATAAATCAATTTTCTTTTAAAAAAGGTGATAAATAGATTTTCTTATATTATAACAATCATTGCTAGTGAAATTATTTCACATTAATTTCATAATGTGAAATTCGGAAGGGTCGTCAGGCATCCAAAACAAAAGATAAAAATTTATTTATAAAATAAAAAGAGACAGGGAAAATGTATTACTAGGTAAGTGTACAGTTTTACTGTAGGGAACATTGCAAACATATCATCTATACTGAGTCATAATAATAAGCCTTTTAAAATTTAATAAAAAAGACTCGGAGACATATAAACAACGTTCAACATTTAAGGAGCGTGGTAAATCAGATTGTGTTCCTTTTGAAAAGGCTTTATGACGCAGTTATTTATTCAGCAAAACAAAACTGTACCCTGTGTCCGTTAACGAGGCTGGCTTTGTGCTACACAGACTTCCGCGGGGCTGACTCCTGTTTGGAACCATTTCACACTAATTAGAAATAAGAGAAAAGGCAGTGTTCATAAGCACCACAGTTCTGGGCCTCTTTGAACAGCTCTCTTCCGAAATTAACTCGGTTGTAACCCTGCGTGAATAATAGCTTTGCGGCAACAGTTTAGAGAAATATATTGTTAATAATTGCCATCTTGCTGAGCAAAATGCTAGGGCAAATTTTACATAACAGCACAAGACGAAATAAAAAGGTGGGTTTGTGAAGCTTTGAAAGACACAGTTTGCAGTTCAGTTTTGTTTCTAAGACTCTTATAATGATTTGGAAGAACAATCACAAACAGATAAGAAATAAAAATGAGTGACAGTTATTTTAAAAAGCCGCTTGATTTAAAAAATTATATTTAAGGTATTAATTATTTGTATTGGTACCAGTTTATACAGTTAACTCAAAGTAGGCAGTTTCCTTTTCAAATAGCAAAATCATTACATTTTAGTTTGATACAAATAATTCACTATAGAAAAACACAGGTTTTCTTTACAGTTAATAAGTAGCCAAAAATTTTACAAGGTTTCTGAAGTAAGTATGCCTTAAAAAATCATGTATATTTGTGCATAGCACAGAGATAGGAAGGAAAATAATACTTTTTTTTGGAAAAGAAAAATGTAAGAAAAGAATCTAAGACTTGATTTTGCATCAAAAAATATCAGGTAAAAGTAAAGAAAAGAAAAAGAATATTACAAGATGGCTATCACTCTTTCAAACGAATCATCCCATATGCATATTGGTTTCCCCTATGAGGCCAGATTTATAATAATTACCTGTGTGGACTATGCATGGGACTATATAAATTTTCCTATCCCCAAAAACCATCCTTCAAAAACAACCAAAATATCTATAAAAGATATGAAATTTGGCCAAATAATCAGAAACCCTGAACAAGAGCCTCAAATTAAAAGTCCTATTTACAGAGCCATCTAGTTCAAGGCCTGGTAGAAACAGAGATTGGATTCTGATCCCTAAATCAGCTATGACATGAGCAAGATCAATAATACATATAGGCTGTTGGCCACAGAATTGTCCATCCTTTTAAACAAAGAGATTTTTTTTTCATAGAAACTAAGTTCCAAGTTCCCCATATACAAAGATGAATAAGTATAATCCCTGCCCTCAAGCAGTAGATGTTTTATCAAAAAATAAATATATAAGCCATGAGGACAATGACCATAGTTGTACTATGTAGTGTGGGAGCACAAAGGAGGTCAATTCTGGAAGTGAAGGAAAGGTACGACAGCATTAGGAAAAGGTTCATGGAGAAAGTTAAGCTTGGAATTCATCTTGAGATATAAGGAAAATATATATATATATATAATATGTATGTGTGTGTATACATATTTCTAACAGCTATTTCAATACCTGACTTATTCCCTAAGAAATTTCAACAAAAGGATGGTTAAAGTATGGCATAAGTGAACCAGAAACAAAATAATGCCTTGTAAGGAAGAGGTATTTTGTTTTTCTCCACATTTATATCATACTGTAAACATTATCAAATTTCCAAATTCAATTTAGTTCAGCAAATAGCTATTGATAATCTTGTCGATGCTTTATAGTATTGGAAAGTTATACAAAATGTACTGGAAATTAAATGTAAAAGCTTATAATTAAATCACAAAGATAAACAACCAAATGCATGGTAAGTAGAGGCAGGTTTAAAAGACTGGAAACAGAGAACGAACTTATAGTTACTGGGAGTAAAAATGAGGGGAAGGGATAGTTAGGGAGTTTGTGAGGGACAGTTACACACTGCTGTATGTAAACTGAATAATCAACATGGTCCTACCGTGTAGACAGGGAAATCTGCTCAATGCTATGTGGCAGCCTGGATGGAAAGTGAGACTGGGGGAGAATGGATACACGTATATGTATGGCTGAGTCCATTTGCTGTCCACCTAGAACTATCACAACATTGTTAATTGGTTATACTCCAATACAAAATGAAAAGTTTAATAACTAGAAAAAAATAAATAAAAGACTGAGGAAGTGCAAATGAAGGAAAAAAATTAACTAGGGTCAAGGTATAATTAAGAAAATGTCAAAATTCAATTTACTAAATAATTGAGGTATAAGTATATTTACTAAGATAAAATTTTTTAAAAAGAAAAAGGAAAGGCCATTGGGACAACCTTATAAATATTCTCACAAGCATAAAGACATCATATTTAAAGGAGAGTAAATGAGAAAAAAGAAGAAGGTAGGAATCATTAAGTGGGAGGAAGTTGCATTCAAACATTAGCACTGACAGAGTTTCACCCAAGAGAAACTTTAACTTATCTTTATTTTGCCTAAGATTAGATTATAGTATTAATTTTTTTTCTTTAAGTCCTCCATATGACCCCAAGGTATGGCCAGGATTGAGAGCAAGTAGACTACAATTTTGTACTCCAAGGCCAGACTTGCCTTTTACTTCAGGTATCTCTTGACTTCCTACTTTTTCATTCAACTTCCCTATGATAAAAAGGACATCTTTTTTTTTGATGTTAGTTCTAAAAGGTCTTGTGGGTCCTCATAGAACCATTCAGCTTCAGCTTCTTTGGCATTAGCAGTTGGTGCATACACTTGGATTACTGTGATATTGAATGGTCTGCCCTGGAAATGAACAGAGATAATTTCATCATTTTTGATATTGCACCCAAGTACTGCATTTTGGACTCTTTTTCTTTGAACATGAACTACTTATTGCAATATTCAGACAAACTGAAGAAAGTAGAAAAAGCTACTAGATCATTCAGGTATGACCTAAATCAAATCCCTTACCATTATATAATGGAAGTGACAAATAGATTCAAAGGATTAGATCTGGGAGAGTGCATGAAGAACTACAGACGGAGGTTCGTGACATTGTACAGGAGGCAGTGATCAAGACCATCCCCAAGAAAAAGAAATGCAAAAATCAAAAATGGTTGTCTGAGGAGGCCTTACAAATAGCTGAGAAAAGAAGAGAAACTAAAAGTAAAGGAAAAAAGAAAAGATATACCCATCTGAATGCAGAGTTCCAAAGAATAGCAAGGAGAGATAAGAGAGTCTTCCTAAGTGATCAATACAAACAAATAGAGGAAAACAATAGAATGGGAAAGACTAGAGATATCTTCAAGAAAATTAGAGATTTCATGCAAAAATGGGCTCAACAAAGGACAGAAATGGTCTGAACCTGACAGAAGCAGAAGATATTAAGAATTGGCAAGAATATGCAGAACTATACAAAAAAGATCTCAATGACCCAGATAAACAGGATGGTGTGATCACTCACCAAGAGCCAGACATCCTGAAAGGTGAAGTCAAGTAGGCCTTAGGAAACATCACTACAAACAAATTTAGTGGACGTGATGGAATTCAGCTAAGCTATTTCAAGTCTTAAAAGATGATGCTCTGAAAGTGCTGCACTTAATATGCCAGCAAATTTGGAAAAGTCAGCAGTGGCCACAGGACCATAAAAGGTCAGTTTTCATTCCAATCCCAAAGAAAGGCGATGCCAAAGAATGCTCAAACTACGAAATAATTGTACTCATCTCATACACTAGTAAAGTAATGCTCAAAATTCTCCAAGCCAGGCTTCAACAGTACGTGGACCAAGAACTTCCAGATGTTCAAGTTGGATTTAGAAAAGGCAGAGGAACCAGAGATCAAATTTTCAACATCTGTTGGATCATAGAAAAAGCAAGAGAGTTCCAGAAAAGTTTACACTTCTGCTTTATTGACTATGCCAAAGTCTTTGACTGTGTGGATCACAACAAACTGGAAAATTCTTCAAGAGGTGGGAATACCAGACCACCTGACCTGCCTCCTGAGAAATTTGCATGCAGGTCAAGAAGCAACAGTTAGAACTGGACTTGGAACAACAGACTGGTTCTAAATTGGGAAAGGAGTTACATCAAGGCTGTATGTTGTCACCCAGCTTATTTAACTTATATGCAGAGTACATCACACAAAATGCCAGGCTGGGTGAAGCACAAGCTGGAATCAAGATTGCTGGGGGAAATATCAATAACCTCAGATATAAAGATGTCTCCACCCTTATAGCAGAAAATGATGAAGAATTAAAGAGCCTCTTGATGAAAGTGAAAGAGGAGAGTGAAAAAACTGGCTTAAAACTCAGCATTCAAAAAACTAAGATCATGGCATCTGGCCCCATCACTTCATGGCAAATATATGAGGAAACAATGGAAACAGAGACAGACTTTATTTTCTTGGGCTCCAAAATCACTGCAAACGGTGACTGCAGCCATGAAATTAAAAGACACTTGCTCCTTGGAAGAAAAGCTATGGCCATCATGCTGCTAAGTCACTTCAGTCGTGTCCGACTCTGTGTGACCCCAGAGACGGCAGCCCACCAGGCTCCCCTGTCTCTGGGATTCTCCAGGCAAGAACACTGGAGCGGGTTGCCATTTCCTTCTCCAATGCATGAAAGTGAAAAGTGAAAGTGAAGTCGCTCAGTCATGTCTGACTCCTAGCGACCCCATGGACTGCAGCCTACCAGGCTCCTCCGTCCATGGGATTTTCCAGGCAAGAGTACTGGAGTGGGGTGCCATTGCCTTCTCCGATGACCATCATAGACAGTATATTAAAAAGCAGAGACATTACTTTGCCAACAAAGTCGGTCAAGTCCAAGCTATGGTTTTTCCAGTAGTCATGTATGGATGTGAGAGTTAGACTATAAAGAAAGCTGAGCACAAAAGAATTTCTGCTTTTGAAGTGTTGTGTTGGAGAAGACTTTTTTTTTGTTTTTCATTTCTTATATGATATTATACATGTTTCAATGCCATTCTCCCAAATCATCCCACCCTCTCCCTCTCCCACAGAGTCCAAAAGACTGTTCTATACATCTGTGTCTCTTTAGCGTCTCGCATACAGGGTTAGAGTCCCTTGGACTGCAAGAAGATCCAACCAGTCCATCCTAAAGGAAATCAGTCCTGAATATTCATTGGAAGGACTCATGCTGAAGCTGAATCTCCAATACTTTGGCCATCTGATACAAAGAACCAACTCATTGGAAAAGACCCTGGGTGGGAAAGATTGAAGGCGAGAGGAGAAGGGGACAACAGAGAATGAGATGATTGTATGGCATCACCGACTCAAAGCACATGAATTTGAGCAAGCTCCAGGCATTGGTGATGGACAGGGAAGCCTGGTGGTTTGCAGTCCATGGGATCGCAAAGAGTTGGACACGACTGATCAGTTGAACTAACTGAACTGACCATTATTGTGCCCAATCCTCATAATGTTATGAGAAAATCTATTTCTTAGGATAATACAATGTATAAATGCTTGAGATACATTTATTTTTTAACGCCCAGATTTGTTTAAAAAGTATTTATTTATTTTTATTTTTGATGTTTTGCAGTCTTTGATGTTGTGCATGTGCTCTCTCTAGTTGCTGCAAGTGGAGGCTGGTCTCTAGTTGTGGTGTATAGGCTTCTCATTGTGATGGCTCCTCTTGTTGCAGAGCACAGGCTCTAGGGTGCACAGGCTTCAGAAGTTGCTGTACACAGACTCAGTAATTGCTGCTCCCAGGCTCTAGAGCACAGGCTCAGAAGTTTTGAAGTATGGGCTTGGTTACTCCACAGCATATGGAATCTTCGCAGAACAGGGATTGAACCTGTGTCCCTTGCATTAACAGGTAGATTCTTATCCATTAGCCATCAGGGAAGTCCCAACAGTTGAGATACATTTAAAGTGAATTTATTAAAAACATGTTGAAAAATTCCAAACATCATTATGCCCTTTGAACCATCCCATTAAGATGAAAAATATTTTGTATAAGATTTTAATCGTGAAAGGGTTTATTTTTAGAGGTTTATCTCTTACTTCCCCTATCTATGCAATTAAAACTTCAAATACTACATTTGTAATATACACTGCCTGGAACTTACCAGTATTAAAAGTAACTAAAAAAAAATTTTTTTAAGGAACAATGTTTTCTATTAGCACATTTAACTCTAATTTTCATGATATTGTAATTATGTTGGCAAGTTGTTTGGATTGATGGGTTTCAGCTCAATTAAATCATCCTATTATTAAGCAGAGAGTCGAACCAAACGACTAAAGACTTCCAACTCTAAATTTTTCAGTACTAAAGTTTCATTCAGGCTTTGGTATATAGAGAAGCAACCAAGTAAAGGCCATAATTGAGCTTCATTAACAGAGATTTGCAAATTTAAGGAAAAGAAACCCTTATTTTGACCTTAAATCTTAACAGCACATCACATACTTATAAAACTAGGTCAGAGCTCTTTAAAAGAATCCTATAGGTTTCCCTCCCATTTTAACAAGTTCATGATAATCCCATCTTATACTGAAAAGACAAAGACTTTTAAATGCTGGAAGGCAGGTCAGTACATTTTAACACATTATATCTGTCAAAAAATGTCTTTCAAACTTAGTACCAGGTTAGTGAACGGACGGTCTGCATTAACTAGTATCCAAAAAGTAAAGCCACTTTAGATGTTTACTAAGAAAGACAGAGTTGCCTGGTGGCGGGTGTACAAACTCTGGAGGCAGGATGCCTGGGTTCAAAATTTACCCTCCCCCTTACTAACTGACAGCTTGAGCAGGAAATTTAACACTTGTAATATAAGTTAAGGTTTTTAAAATGCACCATATAGCACAACTGTATAAAAAAATAATGTGTAGTTTTATCCAGCACCAACACAATTAATACATGTTAGCTGTGATCTCCTAACTCAGCAGAAAAAAAATTAATGTCAAGCTCATTTTAAGCAAATCTTCCAAAAATATGATTGAACATATATAGTGCAATCCTCAAAATAACATAAAGAACTATTTTAAAAATCCATAAGTAATACAATTTAACTCAGCCCTCCCAAAAGAAAATTGTGTTTTAACTCTAAAAATGCTGTGAAAATATAATATAAAGAGACAAAATCTTGATAAACACATTTTCCTTTAAAATATAGCTTTAAATTGCATCCATACCAAAGTCTTACAGTCTTTTTTTATACTATACTGAAAGCTATTAAATAATGAATATTAACCCTGGTCTTTTTCAAATAATTATAATTTAGATATTTCCTTAAAATAGTCATTAAATTTAAATATAGACAAGAAATCTGCTTAAACATACATTAAATCAAAATGTTTGCAAAATTGGATTTTCAGGTGAGAAATTGTTGGTTCAAATGTTTCAACTTCTAGTCAATGGCAGAACTCAGAATAGAACCCAAATATCTTGCCTTAGACAGCTTTATATTTTTGCATTTATAATTCTTATTACACCTATACTTATTTATTTAATTGAGCTGAAAGCCATCAATCCAAATAAGTTGCTAACATAATTATAATCATGAAAATTAGAGTTATTTATTTATTTTGAATTATATTTTTCCTACTCTTTTTCCTCTAATTGAGCTGGGAGTTTCAGTGGGTCTGTTGTGTAACCTCCGTATCTTAGTAGAATACCAGGAACAAATTGAAATTCAAAAACAAATGAGTAAAAGTTTAGTGTTATCATATCGCTTTTTAGTATGGTGTAACTGTGAAAATATCATTGTTTTACAAAGATATAGTTTCTAAATTAAAATACTACAGGTACTAACTATATTAATAATTTTCAAATCAGTTGAATTGTCTCTATCATTTATAGGAAAGTACTAGAAATATTTTTATCAAAAATGTGTGATTCGAGCTAGAATCTAAGGCTTCTAACATAATTTGTAAATATCTAACCAAAAACATCATAACAATCTGTAGAAAATTCTTAAAGAGATGGGAATACCAGACAATCCTACCTGTCTCCTGAGAAACCTGTATGCAAGTCAAGAAGCAACACTTAGAACCAGACATGGAACAGCTGATTGGTTCCAAATTGGGAAAGGAGTATGTCAAGGCTGCATATTGACACTTTGCTTATTTAACTTATATCCAGAGTATATCATGCAAAATGCTGGGCTGGATGAAGCACAAGCTGGAACAAGATTGCCAGGAGAAACAACAACCTCAGACAAGCAGATGACACCACCCTTATGGCAGAAAGTGAAGAGGAACTAAAGAGACTCTTGATGAAGGTGAAAGAGAAGAGTGAAAATGTTGGATAAAAACTCAACATTCAAAAAACTAAGAACATGGCATCCACTCCTATCACTTCATGACAAACAGATGGGGAAACAATGGAAACAATGACAGACTTTATTTTCTTGGGCTCCAATATCACTGAAGATGGTGACTGCCGCCATGAAATTAAAAGACACTTGTTCCTTGGAAGAAAAGCTATGACCAACCTAGACAGCATATTAAAAAGCAGAGGCATCACTTTGCTGACAAAAGTCCAGATAGTCAAAGCTATGGTTTTTCCAGTAGTCATGTATGGATGTGAGAGTTGGACCATAAAAGGCTGAGCACCAAACAGTTGATGCTTTTGAAGTGAGGTGTTGGAGAAGACTCTTCAGAGTCCTTTGGACTGCAAGGAGATCAAACCAGTATGTCCTAAAGGAAATCAGTCCTGAATATTCATTGGAAGGACTGATGCAGAAGCTGAAACTTCAATACTTTGGCCACCTGATGCAAAGAATCTACTTGTTGGAAAGACTCTGATGCTGGGAAAAATTGAAGGCAGGAGAAGCAGACTACAGAGGACAAGATGGCTGGATGGCATCACTGACTCAATGGACATGAGTTTGAGAAAGCTCTGGGAGATGGTGAAGGACAGGGAAGCCTGGTGTGCTGCAGTCCATGGGATCACAAAGAGTCAGACATGACTGAGTGAATGAGCAACAACAACAAACCAAAAAATTACGTATTTGACAAATGGTAAGAAAAATAAAGATGATGATGATGATAAAGAAGAAAATGAAGAAATGTCTTTCAGCTCCATGATTTCATTCCAAATGAAACTTAGATTGTATTCCTAAACATTTTTCTTTATGCTGCTATATAGATATCTATAAACAGTTATTGGGGAATAAAAATTATTTCATAAGTTACCAAAAATTCAGACAATCGAAAATATGTTTTTCCATGTTTTTAATGATGCCTTGTGGTCCATTCTCACCTTTAGAAACCCACTGTTATTTTATCTTTCTGTTTTCCTTTTTAATTTCTCCTCTATATACTAATCTCCCTCCTTCCAAGAATTATCTTCTAGATAGATATATGTGACTACCGTTAGAGAATTAATTGCATTGTAATCAATGAATGGCTTTTCAGTTGGTGAAGACCTAGAAAGAAACATGTATCTGTTTTCAAAATGAAGATGAAATAAAACAATAAGTCAAAATGATTTTTTAAAATTTTTTCACATTTTTATAACTTTTATTGTTTAGTAGTTCTAAGACTGATAAGAGTTACCAAAAATTTTGCAGAATTCCCTTGTGCCTTTCATCCAACTCCCCCCTATGATAACATCTCACATAGCCATAGTATATTGCAAAAGACTTATATAAATGTCTCACTTTTTAATTTTATTTTCATTTGGATTTAACAGATTGGTCTTCAAAAGATTTTTTAAGTGGGAATGGATTCAATTTTTGTTAAACTGAATACCTCCCAAAAAAAAAAAAAAAAGAGTGAAAAGCTTCAAAATATTTTTGACATTATGTTCTCTATGAACAGCCAGTGAATGAATGTGTCAAATACGGCTATGGAATGTGTTCTTTACCATTTCTGGAAGGCTAAAGATGGGTGTCTAAGAACAACCAGTATCATGGATTGCTGATTAGTTCAGCCCATATGCCTATAATCTTGAGCATATTCCTGTCTTATAAGTGATGGTGACATTATAATAGAGATAACTTCTGTGTGCCTGTGTGCTTAGTAACACAGTCTTGTCTGACTCTTTGCAACCCTTTGGACTGTAGCCCACCAGATCCCTCTGTCCATGGGATTTTTCAGGCAAGAATACTGGAGTGGATTACCATTCCTTCTCCAGGGGATCTTCCTGATCCAGGGATTAAACCCATGTCTCCTTGTCTCCTGCATTGGAGGTGGATTCTTTACCCACTGAGCCATCGGAACAAATTGTCTTTAGAGATAAACTCTCAAAACTTCCTGCCTTGAATAAACTTTGGTAGATTACTGTGTTCTCTTACTACTCCTCCTTTTAATATGTGATGATTGAAGGAAAGTGGGAAATATAGGAAGTAGTCACAAGAAAGACTTCATGTAAGCTCTATCCTTTAATGTTAAAGCATGTATATTGTTTATGATTTTTAAAAATTAATGCAAAAGTATGAGATTTGGAGTCAAGCCTGAAATAAAAACTCCATATTACAACTTACTAACTAAGACTTTGAGCATATAACCAAACTTTACCTTTGTAAAATGAGAGTAATAACAACCATCTCATTTCTATTGTAAAGAGAAAATAAAGAATTGTAAGTGTTTAGCTTGTAACGTGGTTTCTGTGTGAAGTCATTACACAGCTCCAGGGGTTGTACAGCATGACTTAGTACCTAATATCACAGTTCTGGCTTATAGTTCTGCTTAAAAATTAAAATTAATTCTTATAACTGTTATTATTAAAGATAATGTAGATAATAATAATAGATATCTTTATATACAGGATATATTACTGAGTGCCTTTTTAAAACTATGTAAGCATTGGTTGGAAAATTGGAAATAATATATTTAGGCCAAGTTGAGGACAGCAGAGGATAAATTCCTGTGAAGAAAGTGAACATGAATCAATGGTTATTCTTTGCAGTTCTGTGATTCAGGGTAGCAGATAGTCACATTTGAGGATGGAGGCATACATCAGAACAAGAGTTGGACACTAACATCAGATAAAAATCTGAGAGAGAAAGGTCATGAGGTCCCAAAGAACCTACATTTAGGGCACTGGATCAAGAGAACACCAAAATTAGGGCAAAGCTCCAGGCAAAAGACAATTTAAAACTGCCAGTGTTTAGAGTACTGAAATCCGTCATTTAAGAGCTGTGAAGTCATTGGGTTAAAAGGTGTATTTTGTTTGAAGCAGAAGTAGTAGCCCATAGGTACTGGTTGTACCACCGGGCTGTAAAGGGCCCTCAGGTAGTAGCCTGAAATGGGACAATAATACTGAACTATGTGGTTTCCTAGGCAATTGACTTCCATCTCTCCATAAGTGATTCACCTTAGTGCTGAGGAAACACATATTTCATATTCCTAATTCAGAGACTGGATAGATCAGCACAATTCCACACTCCTAAATAAATGACCTCAGTGTGTAAACTGAGAGTCCAAAGGGTAGCTCTAACTTTTGACAAAGCCAGTAAACATATTCTTTCAAGTTTTCCAGTTTTGGTCTAACTTAAGTTCTCGTTCCAATGTATTATGCATGCTACAACTTCACCGTCCTTATATTCTATAAATGTTGTCAACATCTCTGTGAAATTGTAAAAGTTGTAAATAACCAATAGATAAACCAGATGTATGTAGTAACATTACAAAGATAATTGGAAAATGAAAAATTCCATTATAAAAAAGAACATGGTCTTGGGATCATAAAGAGGACAAATATCTGAATTCTAATCAAGTCTATATATCACAAATGATATGCCAATATTTATCATGTATCTATGTTTTGGAATATAACTATCAAAGACTTTATTAATTTATCCGTATAGTCCTTTTCTAAAAGACTCACATAAAATGTAGACCAATTATTTTTCTGCTAACTCTATCAAATGCCTTGTCTGAGCTAATTATTTCTATCCCTTTACTGCACATTAGTTCATTATATCATTTGAAATCCAGTTTCTGCTGCAGAAATTATTTTAAGACCACTATTTCCCATTCTTCCTTGGCTGAATACATTTTGCTCAGAATAAAAGTCATAGAAAAAAGTCCTTGGCTGCATAAAAGTTCTTTGTTGGTGCTTTTGAACTCCCTGGTCGTGGACTACAAAGAGTCCGGCGCTCTGCCTCTCACCCCTGTAGAACAGAAACGTCGCCTTTTGTGGGTCTTGATATACAGGATACATTACTGAGTGCCTTTAAAAGCTTTGTGAACCTTGATGGAAATCAGAGGTGAAAATGACAGTTCAAATGTCTGGTCTGGGTTTAAGAGATCCATGGTAATATATTTTTCTTCATAATAGATGCAGATAAAATAGTGAGAGTTGTTCTACCAGTAAAAGCAGGCTCAGACTTACGGTCACTACTCTTTGTACTCCTAGCCCAGTGGACTTGGGAAGCAGACTCACTGCTAGGGGTACTGCTAGGAACACAGAAACATTATTATGGTCATCAGGATTGGATCAGATTTAGATCATCAATGTCTTTAAGTTCTGAAACAAATTTTAGATTGAAGTTACTTCTTTAAAAGTACAGTCATTATTTAGTCATGATTGAATTATTCCTACTGATCATGAAGATCTCTGAATTACCAGTATTTAAGCCAGTGACTAGGTCAAGATAGGTGCCCAACAAATGTCTGTTTCTTAGGAAATTAGATTGGATTTGTATGAGTCAAGGTTCATTGAGGGAGGCAGAAATATTAATACAAATACTGTTATGTGAATGGAGAATGTACTGTATAGATTAGCCATTCTACAAAACAAGCAAAAAAAGCAGGAAAAGGTATAAGGTATGGAGGGAAGAAGTCAGAAGACCAGAGAGAGAATCAAAAATCATTCCTACTGAAGTCCTGCCATGAGTGAATAAGTGAGGAACTAAGCACAACCAGCCTTCAAAATGGGACTCTGAAGGGGTATTTATTGCAAGATATCAGGAAGACATTTTCTATGTGCAGCTGCCATCTATGGCTCCACAGGGAAGCATCTCCTGCTGAGGCTGGGGACCCAGTAGTTAGCAGGGCTATCAGTCAGGAAGAGGAGCTAGAGAAGTAGGAGGGCACATTGGGACCAGCAGGAACTTCTCTGCCTGCTTGTCACTCAAGATAACCCCTGAACTTTGCCTAGTAAGGCCTCTCTTTCCCTCCACCTTCAAATCTCATAAGGTTTCCTAAGTTGGTCAGCTCTAATCCTAAATCTTAAAGGAGGGTAATTCTGAACTTTTAACTAATTTCAGTTTCCATTTTACCCAAGTTGACAGTAGCATTGGCCAGTGCAGAGGTTTTCTTTCTGATGGATATAAAAATAACTGTATTATTAAAACTACATTGAAGCATTATAATAAGAAAAAGAAAGCTAAAGAGTCTTCTGTATACCTCCATGGTTTATTCATCTGACAAAACAAAGAAAACACAAGATATATAATACTGTATCTTCTCAAATAGAGCTTATATTCACAGATAGAATATTATTTTGGTAGCATGTTTTTGTCTAGAACACTAAAAAAAAAAAGCTCTAAAAATGGACAGTTTTACAAGGACCTACTGTGTAGTGGAGGGAACTCAGCCCAATATCTTGTAACAACTTAGTTGGGAAAAAATTTTGAGAAATAATAGACATGAGTATATGTCTAACTGAATCCCTTAGTTGTACACCTGCAACTAATGCAAAATTGTTAATTGGCTATACTACAATATAAAATAAAAGCTTAAATAATACTAGAGTAGATGGAAAGGTAGAAAAAATTAAAATTAAAAAAAGATTTTTAAGAAAGGGACCACTTTATTTGGGTTTATTCCCTTAGTGAGATGTAATATATATTTTCAGTGTATAAATCCCTGTGTAGAATTTAAAACAATAGCTACTTACCTGAAGTTAACTGTGCTCCTGAATAATTATTTCCACTGATGACAAAGTTATATCTTACTAATTTTCAATAAATTACTGGCTTAAGTCTCTGTGTATAATAAAATGCAAAGAGAAAAATTAGTATTCGCCTATCCAGTTGGCATACTTTCCTGGAAGTGATTTTACATCCTTATGGAGTGGATTTGGAACACATAGGTAGAGAAGAGTCTGATCTATTGATAATTTGCTAGTCTCTGTTCTTTCTGGTTAGTGTTCAAGAATAACTTGGTGGGTTCCTTGGATATTTTTTTGGTCCTTTTTTGGCGCTGTGTACACTCAATTTTCATAGTTTATCCATGGTCTTGAGTTGTCTGATACATAGAAATGTTCCATTTTCTTTCCAGTCTTCACACTTCTGGCAGCTTTCTTCACAATAAAATATCCCTCAAGAGGCTGAAAAATCTTGGCCATCAGCTTTCTCAGTCTTGGGGAACTCAAGAGCTGCTTTCTTCAATATATTCTACACTCCGTGAGAAAAATCTCATGCACATTTACCTGGGCATACATTTGAAGCTGTGGTAATTAACAACTTGTTTTTCTTAAAAAGCTGGACATCAGCTAAAGATTAAATTCAAGTATTTTGTTTAGGAGTGCAATCCAGAATGTAGGAACTGGGGACAAAAGGAATAAATCATGGAGCCATTATAAAGTAGCCTTAGTAAACTGGCCAGTGTAATAACAGGCCATCTCTATGGGCAACTGGATGCTTTATGCTATTGACAGTCTTCATAGACTTTTTGCCTAAAGGAAGATTAACAGTCAGTTTCCTCATTTACTGATTGAGAGATGCCCCATAGGATATTTACTTCTCTGAACTTTTGGATTACACGTATGTGAATATACAGTCCTGGGACAAGAAATGAGAGATGCACAACCCAAGTCTAAACTAAAACACTGTCATACTTCACTGTGTGAAGCTGTGTGTGTTAGTCACTCAGTTGTGTGAAGCTGGACAAAATAATCAGGTCAACACAGCAGAAATTGTAATAATATTGGGAGAGTGTATTTGAAGCAAAAATTCAAGAGATATCCATCCAATAGAGCCAACTCCTTGCATTACTCAAATCCCATGTGCTCTTCACTAAATTCTATTCATCTAAATCCCTTTCAAGGTAATAGGCAGAAATCTTGCTACATATATTCAATTTGAAGGTAATAAAGCAAGCTATAGTCCCAGCCACTGTAGCTGAATTGATTCAAAACCTTAATTAATATTTGTTCATTTTCTTTCTTAACCAGCCACACTAGGCATTCTTCACCTCCAGCAAGTACTTTGGTCTTAGATATGGAGCCCATGAACAGTGATGAGGCTCAGGCCTTTATTCATAAGGAGTCTAAACTTCTATCTTAACTTGCCCTTCTTGAGAATATTACCCATATACCATTATCATTAAACAACAACAAAAAATATTCAGATCATCCAGGCAATCAGCTAGTTTTCAGACATATTTCTCCTTGTCCATAATATATTGCATATACATAGCTTTTTTTTCTGGTGGCTCAGACAGTAAAATGTCTGCCTGCAATGTGGGAGACCCAGGTTCGAGTCCTGGGTCGGGAAGATCCCCTGGAGAAGGAAATGGCAATCCACTCTAGCACTGTTGCCTGGAAAATCCCATGGACGGAGGAGCCTGATAGGCTACAGTCCATGGGGTCGCAAAGAGTCGGACCCGACTGAGCGACTTCACTTCACTTCTAGCTTTTTATAGTAGTCAGTTTATCGTCTCTGTCAGTATAAGTAACTCCTAATTTTGCTTCCTGTTCCGGTGGCACAGAGTGCCAAGCTGGAGCTTCAGGATGAGAGGGTACTTTATTGTGTGTCCTCTGGTAAATGTGTTCCTCTTGCCCCCTGCTCTTTCCCCTTCCCCCAACCAAAAAACAAAACAACAAAAAACAAACAAAAATGAAAAGACAAGCTGTATATCTAGTAGCAAAGTCTAAAGCTGAGTGCTTAGAACATATGCTACAAATTGTTCCTTGGAAGCGATGATGAGAGGATGAGAGAAGCCAGCCTCATTTCTAGCTCATTGCTTCTAGATCTATGTTTTAGTTAATAGAGAAAGGACACTGCACACTGGCCTTTAGTTCAACACAAATACTACTTCTTGGAAGACAGGACTCCAACCCTGTATGATGTTATTCACAAGCTGGCACCTTAGCTGAGACTTTAATAAATCTTGCCAGCAATAAGCCTAGGTAGCATCCAAACCCGGGTTTCTAAATATCTTTTTTTTTTAATAAAAGGAATCCGTGTACCTTGGAGAAATGACCTAATCTGATGCTGGGTTTGAGAAAGTATGAAATGAAGTTGGGGCCATCTTGTTATATTAGAAAGTAATAAAACATTATTTTAATAGTGGGTATGTCAAAAATTGAAGTCCCTTGAAGGGACTCATAGTGGCCAAATATTGGAAAATTTGAGCATTTAAAATAAGTATTGCAAAAATGAATTTTAAACCCTTGCATAAAATAAGAATCCTTGAGCCCATACTGATAGTTTATATGTGAAAAAAAGGAATGCTCCTTTCATAAAGAATGTCAATTAGTAAATGTGGAAGGAATAATACAAGATTCCCTGATGGCTCAATGGATAAAGAATCCGACTGCAATGAAAGAGACACAGGTTCAATCCCTGGGCTGGGAAGATTCACTGGAGGAGGAAATGGCAACCCACTCCAGTATTCTTGCCTGAAAAATCCCATGGACAGAGGAGCCTAGTAGGCTATAGTCCAAAGGTCTCAAAGGTTGGGACATGACTAAGCACCTTTTTTGAAACAAATTTATGAAACACATGTCCATTCAAAAACTTATATATGGATATTCATAAAAGATAAAAAATGAATTTAACCCAAAGTCCATCTACTGATGAGTAAAACATGGTTTATTCACAAAATGGAATGTCATTTGACCATAAAAAGGAATGACGTGCTGTAACATACCACAGCATGGATGAAACAAGCTAGTCACAGTAGACCACATGATTTCATTTATATAAAATGTCCAGATCAGGCAAATCGATAAAGATGAAAAATAGATTCTCAAGGGCTAGGGCCTGCAGAAGGAAATGACAACCGACTCTAGCATTTTTGCCTGGAAAATCCCATGGACAGAGGACCCTGGTGGGCTACAATTCACAGAGTCACAAAAGAGTGGGAAACGACTGAGCACAGCACAGCAGCAGCAAGGGCTAGGGAGAAGGCACAATAGAGACTGACTACTGATGGCTGGTTATAGGGTTTCACTTTGTGCTGATGAAAGTATTCTGAAATAAGTGGTGACAGTTGTATGGCTCTGTTTAGTGATGCTAAAGCCACTGAATTAGAGACTTTTGTTGTTCAATTACTCATTTGTGTCTGGCTCTGTGACCCCATGGACTGCAGCACGCCAGGTTTCCCTATCCTTCACCATCTCCCAGAATTTGCTCAAACTCATGTCCATCAAGTCGGTGATGCCATCCAACCATCTCATCCTCTGTTGTCCCCTTCTCCTCCCACCTTCAATCTATCCCAGCATCAAGGTCTTTTCCAATGAGTCAGTTCTTTGCATCAGGTGGCCAAAGTATTGGAGCTTCAGATTCAGCATCAGTCCTTCCAATGAATATTATAGACTTTAAAAGAGTAAAATTCATGGTGTATGAATTACATCTCAATGAAGTTATTTTTTTAAAAAGCTAAAAAAATGTTAATTTTGTATGCCCACAAATACATTTATTTCTATAATTGATACTGTAGTATGGTGAAATAATAATCAAACTGAATCATATTCAAATCAAAACTTTTTCTTATTTAAAACATGGGGAAATAAATCATATAGATGATTAGAAATTATTGTTAAATAATTATAAGCACATTATTTTAGGAATTATTGTTTAACTGAAGGATATTTTTATTTTGTATATTAAACAGATTTTTAATGTACACTGTTAGATATATAATAAAAGTATAACTTATAAGATAGGAAAATACTATCCACAGACTGTCAATATATAGTTTTAAATGTAATGACAGTGGAGGGTTATTATAAATAAGATTTGAAAATTATACTTCAGATTGTTTTAGAAAAATAACTATTTTTTCATAAATTCCAGTTAATTTTATTTATTGATAGTTTTTAAATCTAAAGAACTTATTTATTTAATTGTTAATTTTCCCCTTAGGCCTTTAACTGTGGGTATGTGCCTAAGTGAAGTGTTGTGTGTGTACAAATACCTTTACATAATTAAATTCTCAACCTCCTCTGATTACAACTACCATATAAGTAGTGATGCAAATGATTAGAGCTTGGCTATGCGGACCTTTGTTGGCAAAGTAATATCTCTGCTTTTCAACATGCTATCTAGTTTGGTCATAACTTTCTTTCCAAAGAGTAAGCATCTTTTTATTTCATGGCTGCAGTCACCATCTGCAGTGATTTTGGAGCCCCAAAAAATAAAGTCAGCCACTGTTTCCCCTGTTTCCCCATCTATTTCCCATGAGGTGATGGGACCAGAGCCATGATCTTATTTTCTGAATGTTGAGCTTTAAGCCAACTTTTTCACTCTCCTCTTTCACTTTCATCAAGAGGCTTTTTAGTTCCTCTTCACTTTCTGCCATAAGGGTGGTGTCATCTACATATCTGAGGTTATTGATATTTCTCCTGGCCAATTTGATTCCAGCTTGTGCTTCTTCTAGCCCAGTGTTTCTCATGATGTACTCTGCATGTAAGTTAAATAAGCAGGGTGACAATATACAGCCTTGACATACTCCTTTGGCTATGGTTTTTCCAGTGGTCATGTATGGCTGTGAGAGTTGGACTGTGAAGAAAGCTGAGTGCCGAAGAATTGATGCTTTTGAACTGTGGTGTTGGAAAAGACTCTTGAGAGTCCCTTGGACTGCAAGGAGATCCAACCAGTCCATCCTAAAGGAGATCAGTCCTGGGTGTTCATCGGAAAGACTGATGCTGAAGGCTGAAACGCCAATACTTTGGCCACCTCATGTGAAGAGTTGACTCATTGGAAAAGACTCTGATGCTGGGAGGGATTGGGGGCAGGAGGAGAAGGGGATGACAGAGGTTGAGTTGGCTGGATGGCATCACCTTCCACGATGGACATGAGTTTGAGTAAACTCCGGGAGTTGGTGATGGACAGGTAGGCCTCGCTGTGATTCATGGGGTCACAAAGAGTCGGACACGACTGAGCAACTGAACGGAACTGAACTGATGCTTCTAATATTTGTTTCTTTATTATGAAATGGTACATAGTGATCATTTAATTTAGCACTGGTGTTTGAAGAATCTGGTGTAGATGTTCTAATTACAAGTTAAGATATCTAAGCAGTTAATAGCATGACTTTTCTAAAGCCTTAGCTCACAAATTATTCTCCAAGTGACCATAATCATTCATGATAAATGCTCACTTATTTTATCGTAGTTTTTCAATAGCTGAAGACAATCACAGTACTTACTTGATGTATTGTGAGTAATAAATGAGAAAAAGAATATTAAAACAGTAATGACAATTTCTAGAAGATAGTAAACAGTAGCAAATTTACATGTCTATAAAACACTCTTTTGGAAATACATTCTAAGAAAAGTTCTCTATTTTAAGAAAAGAAACCTTGTGTTCCACTGGAATAAATTATCAATTTAGAATCTGAATAATGTTCATGCTTTGTATAATTATATGTATTTATTATATTGAATATCAGCATTTTTATTTATATTTCAAATTTTTCATTGATAATTACTCAATAATAGAAGCTAAAGTAATATTCTATTTATTCTAACATTTAGTCTAGTATATAAAATACAATTATATTAAATATTTTTCATTTATAAGGTTACAAAATGTGACTCATTCTACCTCATTCACTTATAGTTGCAATTTTTTTTAAAAAGTAGTTGAGTCTTGTTTTTAAGTGCTATTCCCTTTTAAAGTTACTTTTCTGAAATTATAAATAGTCTTTGAATAAACAGGTCATTTTTAATTTTATTAAAATGAGTTCCAGGATTGCATTAGTTGTCTTTTTATTTAAATGAATAGAATATGTGAAAATGGAATTAAGGTATTTTGTCAAGAAATTATGTTTGGTTTGTTTGAAAACATCAATATTGCCAAGAGTCCAAATCAATTTATTATAAAGGCTGTTTACATAAACTGAATAATCAGAAATATAAAAGGAAAAGGCTTTGAGGGCTAGATGGATAGTTTGATGATAACACATTAAATAAGCTAATAAATTCATACTGTTAAGTCCTTTGGAGAGCCATTAGAGCAAGAAAACATTGAAAGTTTCCTAAAACTATGTGATCTCAGTATTTAAAGAATTGAACAAATGCCTTTATGTTGCTACTTGTTAATGGACTGAAACCAATGGGTGGGTCCTAGATCCTAATAGTAAAGTGCCAAGAATCTGGAGAAATCTAGAAAAAGAATAAACAGCTTCAGGAAGGTTGGGACTAATTCTGTTAAATAGAAATATGTTAAATATGAGAATAAACATCTACTCCATTTACCCCGCACCTCCTACTGTAAGAGAAGAAATCAAACCATTTCTTTTATTTTCACTGTACTTTTTTTTTTGAAAAGTTAATACAACCCTAAAGATATTCCTATTGTTTGATACATTGTAGATTGCAAAGCTCAATGTGAGTATCTAAATTGCAGTTTTTCAAAATCATTACCACATGTGGAGTAGCGGTTGTAATATTTCTATTTCCTATGCCATTAGTCTAGAAACAGTAAAGTTCCTGCTGACATTCTTGTAAGAGATGTGGACAGACTGGAGAAAAGATCAAGATCCCTTTTGGTAAAACAAGATAAACGTCCCCACACTGTGTAGCAGATGAGCAGCACTATTTTGTATAGCTTGATAAAGAAAGGATCATAGAAGAAGTACAAAGAGATTTTGATCTCCAGACTCAGATCCTCAATATTGCTGCATGTAATGTGTTCTTCACATTTTAAATACAATGCCTTTGTATGAATCAGGAACAAAACTTCAAGTTTGAAAGATAAATCAAATTGTATGAAATAACAATACAGGTTAGGTGAGTATTCCTTAGATCAAAAAGAAAGTGACTTGTATTTTAAGTTAATATTTGATTGGAGCACAGTGAAAAAAAATTTAATCTACTTTTTAATAAAACAGATCTATACAATTTACAACATTAAGAAAGAATATGCCAATGTTTAGTCATAAATCTCTTTAACCTTAGAAATACTTGTTATCCATTCTAAGTACCACATATGATAACACTGCCATATATATATATTAATATATGTGTGTGCATGCTCAGTTGTGTCTGATTCTTTGTGACTCCATGGATTGTAGCTTGCCAGGCTTCTCTGTCCATGGAATTTTCCAGGCAAGAGTACTGGAGTGGCTTACCATTTTCTCCTCCAGGAATTATATTTATATATATAAAGAATTCTATGACTGGAGAGAAATTTCAGACTTCTAATGGTATTCCAAAAAGATAATGATGCAAATACACTTGAGCTCCAATTTATCAGTTCTTATGTGAATGTACGCATATTATAAAGTTGCTGTTGTTCCATGTCATCTAAATGGTCTTATGTAATGGATCCCCAATGCATCCATATTTCCATTCTATTCTTTGAATTTAGCTTAAAAATTACTATGAGAGGGAGTAGTCTCTATGACTTTAGTAATTTAATGTTGTGAATCTTATTGCCTTTTCTTTTTTTCTTTATATATATGAAATTTTATATATTAGCCTTTGAAAATTCAGAGAAATATGAAAATAAAATAAAAATGTTCAGTAATCATTGATAACCACCTTGAGATAAAATTTTTTTAATACTTTGGTGAATCTCCCTCAATATTTTTTCTCAAGTCTTATACTACTATAGGATTCAGAAGATACTATACATGTAACTTTTCATCTTGTTTTTTGGTGTCTTTATTTTCATTTGCTGTTTTATTTCAGTGTTTTAATCATCCTTAAAAAATATTTCCTATGGCTGCAAAATTACCCTTATGTCATTGTAATGTTATCTATTTTGACAAGTTATTGCCAATATTTTTTCTATGATAAGTAACAGTTTGGCAAATATCTTTATTCATAAGTCCCCTAATGTTTTCTTAAAGGGTGGCAGTAGACGTAAAATCTGTGAATTGAAAAGAATGGAGTTTTATTGCAGATGAAACAACGATGTTATCCAACAGAGATAACAGGCTGGGTAAACCATCCTAGCAAGCCCTCTCCATTGCGAATCCTTTGTCAATATTTTTCTTATTGTGTTCTGGACCACCTTTCTTTTTTCTTAACTTTCTGGAGATGAAATACCGAAAACACATTTCTGTGTTCTAAAAGACCAACATACAATATACATGTAGCCTTTCTTTGACCATCAGAATATAAGAGATCTAGGTAACATTTCCAAACCAGCTAAATGTTGTGATATTTTGACTCAAATGATAAGGCCTCTGAGATCTGGTTGCTTCTTGAGTAGAAATCAATTAGCAATGCAACTTTTGGAGGTATCTTGCTCTCAAGTCTCCTATGTGGGGAAGGATTTTTTTCCCCAGTGAATTTTCCAAGTTGGGTAAATCAAAATGAAGTTTTAACCATATATCAAACCTCCTTAGGGCTCATTATTGCTTTCCCAATCTTGAGGATGTGTGCAGTATTTCCCAACTTAGCAGTGTCTGTGAATTTAATTAGCATGCTGTTTACTTCCTCATTCCCATAATTAATGAGCCTGTTTAAAAGAACTGGACCTACCACGAGCCCTTGTAGCAGTCCTCTAGACACCTCCTCCCTCCCAGAAAAACTGCCATTTATTATGAGCCCTTTTATGTGATACTTCAACCAATTTTTACTCGATGTAAAAGTGTTCATATTCAAGCTAATTTAAACTAATTCTTTGAGTAAAATTTTATAAGATATGCTACCCTTTTGCTTTGCTGGAATCAAGATATACCACATCTATTGCTGCTTTCATCTATTAATCTCATAACTTGATCCACAAGGAAAAAAAAAGCAATTAAATTTGCCTGCATGATTTTTTTCCTTTGTAAAATCATACTGCTTGCTTTTCATAATTCATTTATCCTCTAGATGTCTTTCAATATTTATCTTAGGATTTGTCTCCTTATTTTACTAAGAGTTGAGATGACTGCTGCCCTCCTTTTAAGAAAACAGAGACTTGTTTGCTCTTAGATTTTCTCTTTTATAGTCTCAAGTTACCTGTGAACATAAACAAAGCTGCACTCATCATTAGGAAGCAAGTTCACTGAACAAATTGTTTCTCCCTATTCTGTCTTGAAAATGTGACACCAAATAGATATATGTATATACCTGTACAAACACACATTTATGTATTTATGTATGTATCTAGGTATATATATTTGTATCAGTATTCTGGACTGTCTATTTTGTCTTGGAAAAACAAAATGATTGATTTCTGAAATGACCCTGTCTTCCATGTGTTTAACAAGATCTTCATTGCATGCTAAGTGCTTCAACTCCCTACCTTGGCTTTATTTTATTTAATTTAGCTTTTGTTAAAGATGATTTTAGAAAGCAGGTCAATATCGTAGTCATTTCAGTCTTTGTGGATTTCATTATTTTCTCCTCATTAATTAGAATGTGTATATATATGTTTTTATATATAAAACCCTTATTTATTTCTTTGAAAACCCCTTTGGATATTATTAACATATCATTTTCCTTTTTATATTTTTTGAGGTATTCATTTCACTCTGCTTACCTCATTATTTATATTTTTTTAATTTGGGTTCTACTGATCTTTCCTTCAGCTGCTATAGTTCTTCTTCATGTCTACATTTTACCCCTGAAATAACATTATTTATGTTCATTGCTGGTATACTTAATTTTGGAAATATTATATCTCTCCTTGAATCCATTAATTCATTTCTCTTTTCCCTTAGCAGGAACTAACACATCCGAAGTCTCTAAAAGTTTTCAAAGTGAGTCAGATACAGTTCCCCTTTGTGTAATCATCCGCGCCTAACTCTTTGTGGCCCCATGGACTGTAGCCTTCCAGACTCCTTTGCCCTTAGAATTTTCTAGGCAAGAATACTCGAGTGGGGTGCCATTTCCTACTCCAGGAGTTCTTCCTGACCCAGGAATTTTTAACCTGCATCTTTATGTCTTCTGCACTGGCAGGTGGATTCTTTGACTAACACCATCTGGGAAGCCCTACAGTTCCCCTTTACACAGCCCCCATTACTAGACAAACTAAGTCAAGATTGGATAATTTCAAATCTAAGAGTGGGGGTATTTTTTTTAAGTAAATAAGTTAAGAAGTTATTGCAAGATTCCTGGCAAAACTGAATGCAAGCTAAATTTTGTAAAACAGAATTATAATGGAAAGGAGGGAGTAGACATTAAAAGTATATAATAATAGTCATTGGCATCTGAGAATATTCAGGAAGCCGGGTTTCCTTCATGCTGTCATTTTTGTTTCTATGGTAGTAGGTTAAATCAGTTCTTTTCAAAATTATTGTGCACATTACTTACCTGGAGGTCCTGTTAAAAGTCTAACTCTTCAGGTCAGCCCAAGCCCTTTTGTGATATCAGTGCTGATAATACTGGTTCTCAGGTCACATATTGAGTAGCAAGTGACTAAATGACAGTCTGAGATCTCTAAGGAAGGACACCCAATTCTATACTTACTCTAAGGAGAGAACACTTTCTAAACCATTGACAGTTAAAACATATCTATTTTGCTTTCCATATCTTGAGAATCTAACACAATGAAATACAGATATGAGTAACAATATTTTAAAGTGCTATCCTTAACAAATAACATCAGCTCCTCAGTTCAGTCTCTCAGTCGTGTCCGACTCTTTGCGACCCCATGAATCGCAGCACGCCAGGCCTCCCTGTCCATCACCAACTCCCAGAGTTCACTCAAACTCACGTCCATCGAGTCAGTGATGCCATCCAGCCATCTCATCCTCTGTCGTCCCCTTCTCCTCCTGCCCTCAATCCCTCCCAGCATCAGAGTCTTTTCCAATGAGTCAACTTTTCGCATGAGGTGGCCAAAGTACTGCAGTTTCAGCTTCAGCATCATTCCTTCCAAAGAAATCCCAGGGCTGATCTCCCTCAGAATGGATTGGTTGGATCTCCGTGCAGTCCAAGGGACTCTCAAGAGTCTTCTCCAACACTACAGTTCAAAGCATAAATTCTTCAGTGCTCAGCTTTCTTCACAGTCCAACTCTCACATCCATACATGACTACTGGAAAAACCATAGCTTTGACTATACAGACCTTTGTTGGCAAAGTAATGTCTCTGCTTTTGAATATGCTGTCTAGGTTGGTCATAACTTTCCTTCACAAATAACATAGTTACAACCAAAGTACAACGTTTCTACCAGAAAGAATACCTTTCCTTATAGAAGCCTTAGACACTGAGAGAATTTTCAAATTAATCCAAAGACACTGCCACCAAAACCAGAATCTGTCTTGTTGGATGCCCAACTAAATAAGCTCAATGAAGAAATTTAAATCCCTCATGAAATAACAATAGGAGCCTAGTTAGGGTTGTGCTTTTGGATGTGAGAAATTTGATGCAGAGAACTTTTAAGCCTAAAGACATAATTAACATATAAAAAGCTGAAAATTTAATGTTTATAACTCTATGAGTTTTAGAATAAGTGTGCTCATGAAGCCATCCCCAGCACCAAAGCCATAGACATATATCTATAATGTTTCAAAGTTTCCTATCATTTTATTATTATTATTATTTTGTGTGTTTTTATGTAAGAACACAACATAAAATCTACCCTCTTAGCAAATTTAAGCATACAAAGTGTATAGTTCACTATAGGCCCCCCAGCCCCTGAAAACTACTTTCTTTCTATATAACATGTTTTTCAGATTCCATGTGCAAGTAAGATCATATAGTATTTGTCTTCTTCTGTTTGACTTATTTCAATTATTGCCCTTGTTCTAAGGTCCATGCATGTTGCCACAAGAAAAGAAAAGAAAGTGAAATCGTTCAGTCATGTCAAACTCACTGCAACCCCATTCATGGGATTTTCCAGGCAAGAGTTCTGGAGTGGGTTGCCATTTCCTTCTCCAGTATATCTTCCTGACCCACGAATTGAACCCTGGTCTCCCACATTGCAAGCAGATGCTTTACCATCTGAGCCACCAGAGAAGCTATATGTTGTCACAAGTATCAGAATTTTCTTCTCTTTTTTGGGGCTGAATCATATTCTGTTGTGTACACATTTTCTTTATCATTCACCTGTTGATGGTCACTTAGACTGTTTCTGTGTCTTGGCTATTGTGAGTAATGCTACAGTGAGGGTGCATATGCCTCTTAAAGATGACCACTTCATTTCTTTTGGAACCATTCTCATAGATTGAATTGCTGGATCATATGGTAGTTCTGTTTGTAATTTTTTGAAGAACTTCCATACTGTTTTCCATGGTGGCTGCACTGATTTATATTTCTACCAACAATGTAAAAGTTTTCTCTTTTCTCCACATCTTCACTGCCATTTGTTATTAATATTAATATCTTTTATATTTGATAATAGTCATTCTGACTATGTGTGGTGAAATCTCATTGTGGTTTTCATTTGCATTTTCTGATGATTAATGATGTTAAGCCCACTTTTGGTCATTTGTATGTCTTCTTTGGAGATATACACTAATCCTTATCAAATATGATTTGCAAACATTTGTTTCCCTTTCCTTAAGCTGTCTCTGTATTTTTATGGTATATTTTGCTATTCAGAAGACTTTTAGTTTGATGTAGTCCTGCTTGTGTGTGTGTTTTTTTGTTTTGTTTTTTTTTTTAGTTTGTTGCCTCTGCTTTTGGTATACTATCCAAAAACATTGCCAAAAACCAATGTCAAACTTTTTCTTTATATTTTCTTCTATGAGTTTTATGGTTTCAGATCTTTTGTTTAGTTTAAGTCTTTAATCCATTATGAGTTGATTTTTGTACATGGCATTAGATAAAAGTCAAACTTTATTTTTCGAATATGGAGATCCAGTTTTCCCACCACCATTTATTGAGAGAGTATCCTTTCCTCATTGTGTACTCTTGGTACTTGTATTAAAAATTATATGTATATGTTACAAATAACTTATAAAGTATATTATATATGCATAGGTTTATTTCTGTGCTCTCTATTGTGTTCCATTGGTATATTCCAGACAATGTTTAAGAGCCTCCTTTTTCCTTGTGCTCCATATGTATATAAAACATACACATATGAGTATATATATATATATATATATATATATAAACATTATATATACAAAAAACAGCAGCACATAGTCAATATATGTATATTAAATGTTTGATGAGCTTTGTGGATTTCTGCATTGCTGTCTTTTATCTATTTCAGAAACAAAATGAGCCATTATCTCTTCAAATATTTCTTCTGCACATTTCCTCTCTAGTCTGTTTCTGGTACTCCCTTATATATTTGATCATTTGATATATTATGTGACACAGACTCCCCCTTTAATTTTTTTCATTATTTTTTCTATGCTTCAAATTGTGTAACTTTTGTTGTCCTTTCTTGAACTCACAATCAGTTATTCTGCTGTGACTTGTCTGTGACTTGGCAATTCTAATGAATTCATTTCACAAAATGTACTTTTTAACTCTAGAATTTTCATAACCTTCTTTTATAAGAGTTTTATTTACCTGCTTAAATTATTGCAACATTTACATCTTTATCAACTAACCATTTAATGTGTTTTTATTGATTATTGTAAAATCTTTTATTCTGTTAATTCCAACTCTTAGGTCTTCTGTGGTCTCCTGTTGACAATTGTATTCTCTTGAATATGTGCCCTGTTTTCTTGCTTCTTCACATGCTTGATATTTTTTCTTACTTTATGTGAGACGTCATGAATTATACATTGCAGATTTTTGTTATCTTCTTTTTCTCGAAGTGTGTTGAATTGTGAATCTGGCAGATGGTGAAATTATTGGCAGATCATTGTGATCTTGTTCAGACTTTTCTTTAGGCTTTCTAAAGGCACACCTACTACAATAGTCCTTTTAGTACTCTAGTACAATTTCATACTCTTAAGTTGTGCACACTCTCCACTCTGAAATGAAGTTTTCAAATGTTCACACAATTTCTGCTATGGTTGCATTGAAATGCCATATCTCCCCACAAAAATGTTACTTATGAAATCTTTGTTCTAGTCTAAGTCCCCTCCCCTAATAACTGATCTCTGTTAAACCTCTTTAGGGTTTTCCCTGCACATATGTTGCTGCAGGTTGGGAGAACTCAGTGTAGTAGTGCAAGAGGCAAAAAGATAGGACAATGAAAGATCACTCCCCAGGTAGGAAGGCAACCAATATGCTACTGGAGATCAGTGGAGAAATAACTCCAGAAAGAATGAAGAGTTGGAGCCAAAGCAAAAACAGCACCCAATTGTGGATGTGACTGGTGAGAGAAGTAAAGTCCAATTCTGTAAAGAGCAATATTGCATAGAAACCTGGAATGTCAGGTCAATGAACCAAGGCAAGCTGGAAGTGGTCAAACAGGAGATGGCAAGAGTAAACATCAACATTTTAGGAATCAGTGAACTAGAGATTACAGATACCAAGGTAATATTTCATGCAAAGATGGGTACAAAAAAGGACAGAAATGGTGTAGACCTAACAGAAGCAGAAGATATTAAGAAGAGGTGGCAAGAATACACAGAAGAACTATACAAAAAATATATCTTCATGACCCAGATGATCATGATGGTGTGATCACTCACCTAGAGCCAGAAATCCTGAAATGTGAAGTCAAGTGGGCCTTAGGAAGCATCACTATGAACATAGCTAGTGGAGGTGATGGAATTCCAGTTGAGCTATTTCAAATCCTAAAAGATGATGCTGTGAAAGTGCTGCACTCAACATGCCAGAAAATTTGGAAAAGTCAGCAGTGGCTACAGGACTGGAAAATGTCAGTTTTCATTCAAATCCAAAAGAAAGTCAATGCCAAAGAATTTTCAAACTACTGCAAAATTGCACTCATCTCACACAGTAGCAAAATAATGCTCAAGATTCTCCAAACCAGGCTTCAACAGTACATGAACCATGAACATCCAGATGTTCAAGCCAGATTTAGAGGAAGCAGAGAAACAAGAGATCAAGTTTTCAACATCCTTTTGGATCATCGAAAAAGCAAGAGAGTTCCAGAAGGACATCTACTTCTGCTTTACTGACTATGTCAAACCCTTTGACTGTGTGGATCACAACAAACTGTGGAAAATTCTCCAAGATGTGAATACTAGACAACCTGATCTGCCTCCTGAGAAATCTGTATGCAGGTCCAGAAGCAAGAATTAGAACTGGACATGGAACAATGGACTGGTTCCAAATAGGAAAAGGAGTACACCAAGGCTGTATATTGTCACCCTGCTTATTTAAGTTATATGCAGAGTACCTCATGAGAAATGCTGGACTCGATAAAGCACAAGCTGGAATCAAGATTGCCAGGAGAAATGTCAATAACCTCAGATATGCAGATGACATTACACTTATGGCAGAAAGCGAAGAACTAAAGAGCCTCTTGATGAAAGTGAAAGAGGAGAGTGAAAAAGTTGGCTTAAAACTCAACATTCAGATAACTAAGATCATGGCATCTGATCTCATCACTTCATGGCAAATAGATGGGGAAACAGTGAGAGACTTTATTTTGGGGGGCTCCAAAATCACTGCAGATGGTGACTGCAGCCATGAAATTACAAATGCTTGCTCCTTGGAAGAAAAATTGTGACCAAGCTAGACAGCATATTAAAAAGCAAAGACATTACTTTGCCAACAAAGGTCCATCTAGTCAAAGCTATGGTTTTTCCAGTAGTCATGTATGTATGTGAAAGTTGGACAAAAAAGAAAGTTGAGTGCTGAAGAATTGATGCTTTTGAACTTCGGTTTGGAGAAGACTCTTGAGAGTCCCTTGGACTACAAGGAGATCCAACCAGTCCATTCTAAAAGAAATCAATCCTGAATATTTATTGGAAGGACTGATGCTGAAGCTGAAACACCAATTCTTTGGCCACCTGATGCGAAGAGCAGAATCACTGAAAAAAAAAACCCTGATGGTGGGAAAACTTGAAGGCAGGAGAAGGGAACGACAGAGGAAGAGATTGTTGGATGGCATCACAGACATGAGTTTGAGTAAACTCTGGGAGTTGGTGATGGACAGGGAGGTGTGGCATGCTGCAGTCCATTGGGACGCAGAGAGTTGGACATGACTGAGTGACTGACTGAACTGAACTGATCCAGTTTAGGACTGAGTCAAATTCCTAGGAATTCTCTATCTAGATTTCTAGGGCTCCTTCTTTTAAGAGTCTTCCTCTCTAGAATCCTATCCTACAGAATCAAGCCACCTCACTGGTTTTGAAAATAAATATATGGTTCCTTGGCCCAGCATGTCTGCTTGGCTACAAAAGACTGGGGGGGAAATGTGTATACTTCCTATTCCTGACCTTAGAGAAATATTTCTATTTTTAGCCAATTAATAGGATACTGGCTTTAGATGTGAAGTTTCTGATAATTTACAGTGAACGATGTTGGATTCGTGATCTCCGAAGAAGATTTAGCTTCGGGACCAGGGACCAGATTTGATCACTCAAGAGCTTTTGTGTAGCAGAGTTTTATTAAAGTAAGAAAGGGACAGAGAAAGCTTCTGACATAGACATCAGAAGTGAGGTGGAGAGTGCCCATCTCACTAGTGTTAGCAAGGGAGTTATATACTTTTAAGTTAACTGTTATATTAAATCAAAAGAATGTTTCAAGTTTGTGAAATATTTACCAGACCAACTCTCACAATTTACATTTTAGGAAAACAGGATTAGAATTTAATGATAGAAAAATCCTACCAGACCCACTTCCATAATAAACATTCTAAAACATCAGGATTCAGTTCAGTTGCTCAGTTGTGTCCGACTCTTTGCAATGCCATGAATTGCAGCACTCCAAGCCTCCTTGTCCATCA
Source organism: Oryx dammah (assembly GCF_014754425.2). Taxonomy (NCBI): domain Eukaryota; kingdom Metazoa; phylum Chordata; class Mammalia; order Artiodactyla; family Bovidae; genus Oryx; species Oryx dammah. Next base: position 48,944,568 of record NW_024070185.1, on the reverse strand, counting down.
CCAACTCCTGGAGTTCACTCAGACTCACATCCATCGAGTCAGTGATGCCATCCAGCCATCTCATCCTCGGTTGGCCCCTTCTCCTCCTGCCCCCAACCCCTCCCAGCATCAGAGTCTTTTCCGATGAGTCAACTCTTCGCATGAGGTGGCCAAAGTACTGGAGTTTCAGCCTTAGCATCATTCCTTCCAACGAAATCCCAGGGTTGATCTCCTTCAGAATGGACTGGTTGCATCTCCTTGCTGTCCAAGGGACTCTCAAGAGTCTTCTCCAACACCACAGTTCAAAAGCAACAATTCTTCGGTGCCCAGCTTTCTTCACAGTCCAGCTCTCACATCCATACATGACCACAGGAAAAACCATAGCCTTGACTAGATGGACGTTAGTCGGCAAAGTAATGTCTCTGCTTTTGAATATACTATCCAGGTTGCTCATAACTTTTCTTCCAAGGAGTAACCGTCTTTTAATTTCATGGCTGCAATCACCATCTGCAGTGATTTTGGAGCCCCAAAAAATAAACTCTGTCACTGTTTCCACTGTTTCCTCATCTATTTCCCATGAAGTGATGGGGCCAGAGGCCTTGATCTTCGTTTTCAGAATGTTGAGCTTTAAGCCAACTTTTTCACTCTCCATTTTCACTTCCATTAAGAGGCGTTTTAGTTCCTCTTAACGTTCTGCCGTAAGGCTGGTGTCATCTGCATATCTGAGGTTATTGATATTTCTCCTGGCAATATTGATTCCAGCTTGTGCTTCTTCCAGCCCAGCATTTCTCATGATGTACTCTGCATATATGTTAAATAAGCAGGGTGACAATATACAGCCTGACATACTCCTTTTCCTATTTGGAACCAGTCTGTTGTTCCATGTCCAGTTCTAACTGTTGCTTCCTGACCTGCATACAGATTTCTCAAGAGGCAGGTCAGGTGGTCTGGTATTCCCATCTCTTTCAGAATTTTCCACAGTTTCTTGTGATCCACACAGTCAAAGTCTTTGGCATAGTCAATAAAGCAGAAATAGATGTTTTTCTGGAACTCTCTTGCTTTTCGTTGATCCAGCAGATGTTGGCAACTTGATCTCTAGTTCCTCTGCCTTTTCTAAAACCAGCTTGAACACCTGGAAGTTCATGCTTCCCGTATTGCTGAAGCGTGGCTTGGAGAATTTTGAGCGTTACTTTACTAGCATGTGAGATGAGTGCAATTGTGCAGTAGTTTGAACATTCTTTGGCATTGCCTTTCTTTGGGATTGGAATGAAAAACATCAGGATTAGTCAGATGGTATTTAGGAAGGAGAAATGTCCTCAAGCAGAATACATTGTTGTATAATCCCTAAAGTAAAAGTGAAAGTCACGCAGGGGTGTCTGACTCTTTGCAACCCCGAGGGCCTAGAGGAGCTATTCTATGTAAAAGGTCAGGAGGGAGGGCGGTGAGGAGATACTCCTCATCCAAGGTAAGGGGCAGCAACTGTGGTTTGCCTGAGCAGCCATGAAGAGAACCCCACGTCCAAGGTAAGAGAAACCCAAGTAAGACGGTAGGTGTTGCAAGAGGGCATCAGAGGGCAGACACACTGAAACCATAATCACAGAAAACTAGTCAGTTAATCACACTAGGACCACAGCCTTGTCTATCTCAATGAAAACAAGCCATGCCTGTGGGGCCACCCAAGACAGGCGGGTCGTGGTGGAGAGGTCTGAAAGAATGTGGTCCACTGGAGAAGGGAATGGCAAACCACTTCAGTATTCTTGCCTTGAGAACCCCATGAACAGTATGAAAAGGCAAAATGATAGGATACTGAAAGAGGAACTCCCCAGGTCAGTAGGTGCCCAATATGCTACTGGAGATTGGTGGAGAAATAACTCCAGAAAGAATGAAGGGATGGAGCCAAAGCAAAAACAATACCCAGTTGTGGATGTGATGGTGATAGAAGCAAGGTCTGATGCTGTAAAGAGCAATATTGCATAGGAACCTGGAATGTCAGGTCCATGAATCAAGGCAAATTGGAAGTGATCAAACAGGAGATGGCAAGAGTGAATGTCGACATTCTAGGAATCAGCGAACTAAAATGGACTGGAATGGGTGAATTTAACTCAGATGACCACTATATCTACTACTACAGGCAGGAATCCCTTAAAAGAAATGGAGTAGCCATCATGGTCAACAAAAGAGTCTGAAATGCAGTACTTGGATGCAATCTAAAAAACGACAGAATGATCTCTGTTTGTTTCCAAGGCAAACCATTTAATATCACAGTAATCCAAGTCTATGCCCAACCAGTAATGCTGAAGAAGCTGAAGTTGAAAACCTACAACTTTTAGAAGTAACACCCAAAAAAGATGTCCTTTTCATTATAGGGGACTGGAATGCAAAAGTAGGAGGTCAAGAAACACCTGGAGTAACAGGCAAATTAGGCCTTGGAATACAGAATGAAGCAGGGCAAAGACTAATAGAGTTTTGGCAAGAAAATGCACTGGCCATAGCAAACACCCTCTTCCAACAAAACAAGAGAAAACTCTACACAAGGATATCACCAGATGGTCAACACCGAAATCAGATTGATTATATTCTTTGCAGCCAAAGATGGAAAAGCTCTAAACAGTCAACAAAAACAAGACCAGGAGCTAACTGTGGCTCAGATCATGAACTCCTTATTGCCAAATTCAGACTTAAATTGAAGAAAGTAGGGAAAACCACTAGACCATTCAGGTATGATCTAAATCATAACCCTTATGATTCTACAGTGGAAGTGAGAAATAGATTTAAGGGACTAGATCTGATAGAAGGCCTGATGAACTATGGACTGAGATTTGTGACATTGTACAGGAGGCAGGGATCAAGACCATCCCCATGGAAAAGAAATGCAAAAAAGCAAAATGGCTGCCTGGGGAGGCCTTACAGATAGCTGTGAAAAGAGAAGCAAAAAGCAAAAGAGAAAGGGAAAGATATAAGCATCTGAATGCAGAGTTCCAAAGAACAGCAAGAATAGATAAGAAAGGCTTCCTCAACGACCAATGCAAGAAATAGCGGAAAACAACAGAATGGGAAAGACTAGAGATCACTTAAGAAAATTAGAGATACCAAGGTAACATTTCATGCAAAGATGGGCTCGATAAAGGACAGAAATGGTATGGACCTAACAGAAGCAGAAGATATTAAGATAGGTGGCAAGAATACACAGAAGAACTGTACAAAAACGATCTTCAAGACCAGATAATCAAGATGGTGTGATCATTCACCTAGAGCCAGACATCCTGGAATGTGAAGTCAAGTGGGCCTTAGGAAGCATCACTATGAACACAGCTAGTGGAGGTGATGGAATTCCAATTGAGCTATTTCAAATCCTGAAAGATGATGCTGTGAAAGTGCTACACTAAATATGCCAGCAAATTTGGAAAACTCAGCAGTGGCCCCAGAACTGGAAAAGATCAGTTTTCATTCCAATCCCAAAGAAAGGCAATGCCAAAGAATGTTCAAACTACCACACAATTGCACTCATCTCACATGCTAGTAAAGTAACGCTCAAAATTCTCCAAGCCACGCTTCAGCAATACATGAACCATAAACTTCCAGATGTTCAAGCTGGTTTTAGAAAAGGCAGAGGAACTAGAGATCAAGTTGCCAACATCTGCTGGATCAACGAAAAGCAAGAGAGTTCCAGAAAAACATCTATTTCTGCTTTATTGACTATGCCAAAGCCTTTGACTGTGTGGAGCACAAGAAACTGTGGAAAATTCTGAAAGAGATGGGAAAACCAGACCTCCTGACCTGCCTCTTGAGAAACCTATATGCAGGCCAGGAAGCAACAGTTAGAACTGGACATAGAACAACAGACTGGTTCCAAATAGGAAAAGGAGTATGTCAAGGCTGTATATTGTTACCCTGCTTATTTAACATATATGCAGTGTACATCATGAGAAACGCTGGGCTGGAAGGAGCACAAGCTGGAATCAAGATTGCCAGGAGAAATATCAATAACCTCAGATATGCAGATGACACCACCTTTATGGCAGAAAGTGAAGAGGAATTAAAAAGCCTCTTGATGAAAGTGAAAGTGGAGAATGAAAACGCTGGCTTAAAGCTCAGCATTCAGAAAACGAAGATCATGGTATCTGGTCCCATCACTTCATGAAAATAGATGGGGAAACAGTGGAAACAGCGTCAGACTTTATTTTGGGGGGGCTCTAAAATCACTGCAGATGGTGATTGCAGCCATGAAATTAAAAGACACTTATTCCTTGGAAGAAATGTTATGACCAACCTAGATAACTTATTGAAAAGCAGAGACATTACTTTGCCAGCAAAGGTCCGTCTAGTCAAGGCTACGGTTTTTCCTGTGGTCATGTATGGATGTGAGAGTTGGACTGTGAAGAAAGCTGAGCGCCAACGAATTGATGCTTTTGAACTGTGATGTTGGAGAAGATTCTTGAGAGTCCCTTGGACTGCAAGGAGATGCAACCAGTCCATTCTGAAGGAGATCAGCCCTGGGATTTCTTTGGAAGGAATGATGCTGAAGCTGAAACTGCAGTACTTTGGCCACCTCATGCGAAAAGTTGACTCATTGGAAAAGACTCTGATGCTGGGAGGGGTTGGGAGCAGGAGGAGAAGGGGACGACAGAGGATGGGATGGCTGGATGGCATCACTTACTTGATGGACGTGAGTCTGAGTGAACTCCAGGAGTTGTTGATGGACAGGGAGGCTTGGCGTGCTGCGATTCATGGCATCACAAAGAGTCGGACACAACTGAGCAACTGCACTGAACTGAACTGGACTCTACAGTGCATGGAATTCTCCAAACCAGAATACTGGAGTTAGGTAGCCTTTCCCTTCTCCAGGATATCTTCTCAACCCAGGGATGGAACCCAGGTCTCCCGCATTGCAGGTGGATTCTTTCCCCTCTGAGCCACAAGGGAAGCCCAAGAATCCTGGAATGGGTAGCCTACCCCTTCTCCAGCCATCTTCCCAACCAAGGAATCAAACCGGGGGCTCCTGCATTGCAGGCGTATTCTTTATCAACTAAGACTACAGAGTTTAAACTAAGTTGTGTAATCATCAGTTCCAGGCTTAAAGAAAAAAAAAAAAAAGAAAAACGTTTTATGTGACTAAGACTAAAGAATGTAGAGGAAAAAAAAAGTTTTTCTTTTCCTCTTCTTTGAGAAGCCCAGACCCCTTTCTCCTCAGAGACCCCCAGATTTCTTATCCACCTGCCTAGGAAGTGACTCTCTCAGTTTCTATATTTTACAAGGTTTATATTAATTCTTATAAATTTTAAAAAATAATGATTAAATATTATTTTTTAATTGCTTTACAACATCCCTGAGATAAGTATATGATTTCTCCCCTCAGATCTGCTAATATGGTTAATTAATTTGATAATTTTCCTAATGATTTTCCTGAGAATTAAACCATTCTTGCATTCACTAAAATATATTTTTCTTTGTCATGATGTACTATTTCCATAGCTACATTTTCTAATATTTTATTTAAGATTTTTACATCAATATTTCTCAGTGAGTTTGGTTTTTTTGAGTGTGTTTGTGCACTACATTTGTGAGTGGAAGAGAGCAGTATTATTCATGCTTTATAAAAATTATTTGGTTGTTTTCCTTTCCATGCTCTAGAATTCTTTTTTATTATTGTGATACTTTCTTCTTTGAAAATCTGGCAAAAATACATGTGAAGTTATGTGGGTTTATTATTTTGTGGATTAGTTGTTTTTTGGATATTAATCAATTTAAGATTTATATTTTAAATTGGGCATATTTTGGTTAGTTACATCATCTGGGGGTATTTTTCAATGATTTTTATTAATAAAATATATGTTTAAAATTATTAAAATTCTTGCTTCCCTGATAACTCAGTTGGTAAACAATCCGCCTGCAATGCAGTAACCCCGGTTTGATTCCTGGGTCCAGAAGATCCCCTGGAGAAAGGTTAGGCTACCCACTCCAGTATTCTTAGCTTTGGAATTAATTCATATGTTTCAATTCTTATTTCATCTTTAGCATTTGACTTATTTATATTTTTTACAAAACTTATAAAGTTTTTGCTTTTCCACGTTCTATCTGCAACCCCACAGAGTGTAACATGCCAGACTCGTCTGTCCTCCACTATCCCTGGAGTTGCTCAAACTCATGTCCATTGAGTCAGTGAAACTCGGTAGCATCATTGTCACCCACTTCTCCTTTTGCCTTCAGTCTTCCCTAGCATCAGAGTTTTTTTGAATAAGCTGGCTCTTTACAACAGGTGGCCAAAGTATTGGAGCTTCAGATTCAGCATAAGTACTTCCAGTGAATATTCAAGATTGATTTCTTTGAGAATTAACTGGTTTGACCTCCTTGTGGTCCAAGGGGCTGTCAAGAGTCTTCTCCAGTACCACAATTCAAAAGCATCAGTTCTTCAGCACTCAGTCTTCTTCATGGCCCAATTCACATCCATACATGACTACTGGAAAAACCATAGCTTTGACTATAATGACCTTTATTGGCAAAGTGATGTCTCAGCTTTTTAATATGCTCTCTAGGTTTGTCATGGCTTTCCTTACAAAGAGTAAGTATCTTTTTTAATTTTATGGCTGCAGTCACCATCCACAGTGATTTTAGAGGCCAAGAAAGTAAAATCTGTCACTGTTTCCACTTTTTCCCCTTCTGTTTGCCATGAAGTGATGGGACTGGATGCCATGATCTTAGTTTTTTGAATATTGAGTTTCAGGTCAGATTTTTCATTCCTCTTTCACCCTCATTGAGAGACTCTTTAGTTCCTCTTCACTTCAGAAATTTTTAAAGGTCATCTCAAAATCTATCTACCACAAATATTTTATTTAGAAATATTTTCCTGCTGGCTGCTCTTCTCACCAAAAGAGGCAATTATAGAGGCAATTATACATGAGTGCAATGAGTACTTCTGACTCCCATTATTTTTGTCTAAATACCACTCCTTAGTAAAGGAAAATAGAGGTTGTTATAGAAATTGCTTGTTCCAAATATGAAGCAGGGGAAGTACAAATAATACCACACCTTTTTTTTTTTTAACAAAAAATAAATAAGATTAATTAGGACACATCAAAAGGACAAAGAAACCAAGTTGAAAAGTCCCCATTGGCAAAATTTGGAACAAAAGTAATAATAGTCTTAAACAGTTCAGTTCAGTCACTCAGTCGTGTCCGACTCCTTGCAACCCCATGAATCGCAGAACGCCAGGCCTCCCTGTCCATCACCAACTCCCGGAGTTCACTCAGACTCACGTCCATCGAGTCAGTGATGCCATCCAGCCATCTCATCCTCTGTCACCTCCTTCTCCTCCTGCCCCCAATCCCTCCCAGCATCAGAGTCTTTTCCAATGAGTCAACCCTTCGCATGAGGTGGCCAAAGTACTGGAGTTTCAGCCTTAGCATCATTCCTTCCAAAGAAATCCCTGGGCTGATCTCCTTCAGAATGGATTGGTTGAATCTCTTTGCAGTCCAAGGGACTCTCAAGAGTCTTCCCCAACACCACAGTTCAAAAGCATCAATTCTTCGGCGCTCAGCCTTCTTCACAGTCCAACTCTCACATCCATACATGACCACAGGAAAAACCATAGCCTTGACTAAACGGACCTTAGTCAGCAAAGTAATGTCTCTTCTTTTGAAAATACTATCTAGGTTGGTCATAACTTTTCTTCCAAGGTCTTAATAGATTTTGCAATATGGAATATTCAAAAATCTTGAGTTTGCAGTAATACTACACAGTCAGAAGGAGAAGAGGAAAAAGGAAACACTCTTCTTAGATATAGAGATATAAATAAATGAACAGATATAGCTGCATTAATTTATGTATATATATGTATATGTGATTACATATGTAGTTGCATACAGATACAAATATATCCATTTAGGGAGATATGGTCCTTGTACTAGTCTCTTAACTTTTTAATAGATATGAATATTTCAAAAATAATAAGTCAGAGGAGGAGAAAGTGAAATTTTAAAACTCTTAGAAGAAAATATAGAATCATAGAGTCATAAAGGAAAATGCTAATCATAACTGAAAAATACATTAAATTTGATTAATTGAATTATATTAAAACAAAGAACTTTTATTAATAAAAATATGTTAAAGAAAGTAATACTAGAGTACAGATTGGAAGAAGATGTTTGAAACAGTTTCAGCCAAAAAAGGATAACTATTGCATATATAAAAAGAACTTATAGAAACCAAAGGAGTTAAAAAAAAAAAACTATTAAATTATATAGAAGAGGATCATGCCTAGGACTTTTCCTTACTGGAATTCACTTTATTTTTGGAGTAACAGAGAAATGCTTGCAAAGTATGAGTTAAATGTTATCTCAGAGGAAACTCTTTAGTTTTGAAATTTTTTTAATTTTTATATTCTATTTGCTATGTAGAATTTATATTCTAACATCAACTCTCCAGTCAGCTGCATTTAATAAATCTGAAAATTACCAGTAATTTACAGTAAACACCCTTATCAGAATGATGTCTAGTGGAAATCAACCACACTTCAGGTATCCAGAGAAGGAGATGATATATTACAAACCTACTGTTAGCTTTTTCCTTCCAATATAGAACAGAAGTCCTTTTAATAAAATAAGTTTCTCTGATATCTTCTATAGCAAGGAGGAAAAATAAAATGACTGCCTAAACCTCAAGAGCAATAATGGTCTCCATTTCCTTATATTTTCAATTCCTTCCCAGTTCTTGGCACACTTGGAAGCTCCACCAAGCCTTATTAATAAGGTAAAGCATTGAAAAATATGTATAAATGAACGATATGAATCTTTCCAGGCAATAAAACAGTGTTACCTCACTCCAAAGTATTGTAAAAAGCTTCCTCTGTTCTTCAATATAGTGAGTCAAAACCAAATTTTCATGCAGGGATACAGTAAGTCAAGGGGATTGCAATACTTCTGCTTTAGAGTAGCTGAAAATTTGCTTTAGAAAAGATTTTTTTATGTTTGATCTTAAAATAAATCTAACAATGTTTTATATGTAAGTTTTCATTTTGCCTACTCACTTTCCAGTCATCTGTCTATACTTTTGTATACAGAGTTATTAAATAGATTAAATATTACTCAGTTTGTAAAAATGTGGTCTAAAATATGAATCTTATAATTAATTAATATTAATTCAAAATAAGTTAAACTTTTGCATTACAACCATCCTCTATAGAATTAGATCTGTTCTCTTAAATTTTTCCAGATAAAATTAGCCAGTTTTGTTAACTGCCATTTTATACCTAGAAATAAAGTGTTTTTCCTTGTAAAATATGAGTTTAAAAATTTGGGGATTGATCATGGAAAATGAGCTGTCTGTGAGTTAGTAGTGGCTTGTACAAGCTTTATTCAAGTATCACTGATAGATTGAAGGCAGAGGAAGTATCTCACAGCAGAAGACCCTCTGAGGCTATCGCCTTGGGTCCATGGCATCCAGAAGGGTAGGAGAACAGGGAAACTCCTTTGGGAGAGGGAGATTGGCGAGGGAAGTTACCTGTCTAGGTGGTGTCACTCAGCTGCACTGTGGGGAATTTCTGTGTTAGAGAATTTTAATGGGCAGTTGTGTCTTGTTTTGCTTATTTGTTTGGTTTGGTTTATTTGTTTTTAATAGACCCGTGATTTATCTGTGACTATCAGATATGAAGTTCATCTTCCTGGAGTATGTATGCAGTGGGTTACAAATGTCTCTAAATCTGCTTTTTGAGGCTATATTTAAAACAACTAAATGTGTAAGAATTTGAGTTTGGATCCAGCAGGATTTTGAGCTCATGGATCTCAGGCTGCTTTGAAGAAATAAGTAACATAGAGCAAATATAAATGCCATTTTTGAAGGCCTTATGTAACAGTCTTCCAACATCAAGACTTGAAGAGAGTAAGATTTTTCCATTAATATAATATATTATGTTGTAATCCATTAACATGAAAAAAGTACCCATCCACCTTTGTAATAGCAGCAGCTCTTACCAGGCCTATTCCTACTGTGGGCAGGACTTGGAGAAAGTATAGAAATGGAAGCTTCTAGCCTACACTCTTCAAAGGAGTAAGCGTCTTTTAATTTCATGGCTGCAGTCACCATCCGTGGCCTGGCATGCTGCGATTCATGGGGTTGCAAAGAGTCGGACACGCCTGAGCGACTGAACTGAACTGAGCCTACACTCTGTTACCGTCTCTTTTGACCTTGTGTGCATGTGCAGGGGCTGTAGAAATTCCAAAAATGCACATCCAAGCTTTCTCACAGTAATTACCACTCCCAAAAAGCTATGACTTGGTCACCCCTCATACTGTGCATAGGGTTCGCAAGGCAAGAATACTGAAGTGATTTGCCATTCCCTTCTCCAGTGGACCACATTTTGTCAGAACTCTCCACTGTGACCCATCCATCCTGGGTGACCCTACATGGCATAGCTCACAGTTTCATTGAGTTAGACAAGACTGTGGTTCATGTAATCATTTTGATTAGTTTTCAGTGATTGTGGTTTTTTTTTTCATTCTGTCTGCCCTCTGATGGAGAAGGATAAGAGGCTCATGGAAGCTTCCTGATGGGAGAGACTGACTGTGGGGAAAACTCAGTCTTGTTCTGATAGGTGGGGCCATTCTCAGTAAATCTTTAATCCATTTTCCTGTTGATGAATGGGGCTGTGTTCCCTCTCTGTTGTTTGACCTGAGACAAAACTATGGTGGAGGTAATGAAGATAATGGTGACCTCTTTCAAAAGGTCCCATCATGCACTGCCACACTCAGTGCCCCCGACCCTGCAGCAGGGCACCCCTGACCCACACCTCCACCGGAGACTCCTGGACACTCATAGGCAAGACTAGGACACTCATAGTCTCTTGTGGGGTCACTGCTCCTTTCTCCTGGGTCCTATGCACACACAGTTCCATTTGTGCCCTCCAGAGCTGGTTTCCCCAGGCCTGTGCAAGTTCTGGAGCTCTATATTAGGGTTAATGGTGACCTCCTCCAAGAGGGCTTATGCCGTACCCAGGTCTGCTGCACCGAGAGCCCCTGCACCTGTGGCAGGCCACTGCTGATATGTGCCTCTGCAGGAGACACTCAGACACTCAAAGGCCGGTCTGACACTGTCTCTGTGGGGTCTCCTGGTGTGCACAAGGTTGTGTTAGAGCCTCCAAACATCTCTGGTGGGTATGGGGTTTGATTCTAAACACAATTTTACCTCTCCTACAAGCTTTCTGGAAGTGGTCAAGCAGGAGCTGGCAAGAGAGAGTATCAACATTTCAGGAATAAGTTAACTAAAATGGACTGGAATGGGCAAATTTAACTCCAATGACAATTATATTTTCTTACTGTAGGCAAGAATTCCTTAGAAGAAATGGAGTAGCCATCATAGTAAAAAAAAAAAAAAAAAGAGAGAGTCTGAAATGCAGTTTTAGGGTGCAATTTCAAAAAAGACCCAATGATCTCTGTTCATTTCTAAGGCAAATCCTTCAACATCACAGTAATCCAAGACTGTGCCCTGAACAGTAATGCTGAAGAAGCTGAAGTTGAACAGTTCTATGAAGACCTACAAGACCTTTTGGAACTAACACCCAAAAAAGATGTCCTTTTCATTAAAGGGGACTAGAATGCAAAAGTAGGAAGTCAAGAAATACCTGGAGTAACAGGCAAATATGGCTTGAAGTACAAAATGAAGCAGGGAAAAGGCTAAAAGAATTTTGCCAAGAGAATGCACTGGTCATAGAAAACACCCTCTTCCAACAACACAAGAGAAGTCTTTACACATGGGCATCACCAGATGGTCAATACTGAAATCAGATTGATTATATTCTTTGCAGCCAAAGATGGAGAAGCTCTATACAGTCAGCAAAAACAAGACTGGGAGCTGACTGTGGCTCAGATCATGAACTCCTTACTGCCAAATTCAGACTGAAATTGAAGAAAGTAGGAAAAACCACTAGACCATTCAGGTATGACCTAAATCAAATCCTTTATGATTATACAGTGGAAGTGAGAAATAGTTTCAAGGGATTAGATCTGATAGACAGAGTGCCTGAAGAACTATGGACAGAGGTTCATGACATTGTATAGGAGGCAGTGATCAAGACCATCCCCAAGAAAAATAAATGCAAAATGGCAAAATGGTTGTCTGAGGAGGGCTTACAAATAGCTGAGAAAAGAAGAGAAGCAAAAGGCAAAAGAGAAAAGGAAAAATACACCCACATGAATGCAAAGTTTCAAAGAATAGCAAGGAAAGATAAGAAAGCCTTCCTCAGTGATCAGTGCAAAGAAAGAGAGGAAAACACTAGAATGCGAAAGACTAGAGATCTCTCCAAAAAAAAATCAGAGATACCAAGGGAACATTTCATGCAAAGATGGGCAGAATAAAAGACAGAAATGGTATCAGCCTATTAGAAGCAGAAGATATTAAGAAGAGCTGGCAAGAATACACAGAAAGAAAGAAAGAAAGAAAGAAAGTGAAGTCGCTCAGCTGTGTCCGACTCTTTGCAATCCCATGGACTGTAGCCTGCCAAGTTCCTTCATCCATGGGAAAGGCAAGAGTACTGGAGTGGGTTGCCATTTCCTTCTCCAGAGGATCTTCCAGACCCAGGGTTCAAACCCAGGTCTCCCGCATTGTAAGCAGATGTGTTTACCCTCTGAGCCCAGAAGAACTATACAAAAAAGATTTTCATGACCCAGATAACCACAATGGTGTGAATACTCACCTAGAGCCAGACATCCTGGAATGTGAAGTCAAGTGGGCCTTAGGAAGCATCACTATGAACAAAGCTAGTGGAGGTGATGGAATTCAAGTAGAGCTATTTCAAATCCTAAAAAATGATGCTGTGAAAGTGCTGCACTCAGTATGTCAGAAAATCTGGAAAACTCAGCAGTGGCCACAGAACTGGAAAAGGTGAGTTTTCATTTCCATTTCAAAGAAAGGCAATGACAAAGAATGTCCAAACTACCACTCAATTGCATTTGTCTCACATGCTAGCAAAGTGATGCTCAAAAGACTTCAAGCCAGGCTTTAACAGTATGTGAACCTAGATCTTCCAGATATTCAAGCTGCATTTAGAAAAGGCAGAGTAACCAGAGATCAAATTGCCAATATCCACTGGATCATTGAAAAAGCAAGAGAGTTCCAGAAAAAACATCTACTTTTGCTTTATTGATTACACCAAAGCATTTGACTATGTGGATCACAACAAACTGTGGATAATTCTTAAAGAGATGGGAATACCAGACCACCTGACCTGCCTCCTGAGAAATCTGTATGCAGATCAAGAAGTTAGAACAGGACATGGAACAACAGACTGGTTCCAAATCAGGAAAGGAGTATGTCAAGGCTATATATTGTCACTCTGCTTATTTAACTTATATGCAAAATACATCATGCAAAATGCTGGGCTGGATGAAGCATAAGTTGGATTCAAGATTGCTGAGAGATCTATCAATAACCTCAGATACACAGATGACACTATCCTTATGGCAGAAAGCAAAGAACTAAAGAGCCTCTTGATGAAAGTGAAAGAGGAGAGTGAAAAAGCTGGCCTAAAACTCAACATTCTGAAAACTAAGATCATGGCATCCTGTCCCAGCACTTCATGGCAAGTAGATGGGGAAACAATGGAATCAGCAGCTGACTTTATCTTTTTGGGCTCCAAAATCACTGCAGATTGTGACTGCAGCCATGAAATTAAAAGGTGCTTGCTCCTTGAAAGAAAAGCTATGAAAAACCTAGACAGCATATTAAAAAGCAGAGACATTATTTTGCCAACAAAGGTCCATCTGTCAAGGCTATGGTTTTTCCAATAGTCATGTATGGATGTGACAGTTGGACTATAATAAAGTTGAGTGCTGAGGAATTGATGCTTTTGGACTGTGGTGCTGGAGAAGACTCTTGGAAGTCCCTTGGGCTGGAAACCAGTCAATCCTAAATGAAATCAGTCCTGAATATTCACTGTAAGGACAGGTGCTGAAGCTGAAACTCCAATACTTTGGCCACCTGATGCAAAGAACTGACTCATTTGAAAAGACCCTGCTGCTGGGATAGATTGAAGGTGGGAGGAAAAGGGGACGACAGAGGATGAGATGGTTGGATGGCATCACCGACCCAATGGACTTGAATTTGAGCAAGCTCTAGGAGTTGGTGATGGACAGGAAAGCCTGACGTGCTATAGTCTATGGGATCGCAAAGAGTCAGACATGACTGAGCAACAGAAATAAATTGAACTGGCTACTCCTCAGGCTTAAAGAAAGCACGTTGCTACCCTGTCAGCCTAAAAAGGGCAAACTTGATATAGGAGCCTGAAAGCGGGCTCAGAGTTGTTTGGACAAGGGACTAAAGTTTCTGGGTACTCAGATTATGGTCTGGAAGGGGAGGCACATTTCATTGGTCCCACTAATTCCTTGCCCCTTGGTGTACTAGCAAAGGGGCCCCTCTTCCCGTGTCTAGGGATATTACTTATTTCAGTGTACTTGCCACACAGAGACCTCAAAGAATAACTATTGAATGAACAAGTATGTTGGTGATGAAGGGAATAAATTCATGAACAAGAAGCATAAAGTTGATTGAAAGCAGGGATCCTGGTTCCACAAAGCATCATAAAAAATCCAGTTTAATAGTTAATGGACATGGGGCACAGTAGGAAAATGCAAGTATGTGGCTGTCTTTCCCCTGCAACAGTAGTGCTGGCCATTCTCTGGTGATGAAAGTCACATTAGATAAATCAATGATCCTTCATCCCATTGTAAATCACAAGTTCCAGAGTGCTATATTAAGAAATTGATCCTTCCATCCTGAAATGTCTCTCTAATAGAGACAGATCATCATTTCTTTGTCTATGTCATAGTCTTCCAGCATTATGTATATGTTTACAGGTTATTGCTATTCAATAACTCTGTCTTCAGCACACAGGTCTAAAGGATTAAAGGTCTTGATAGATGAAGACTAAAGATCAGTGTTAACACAATTGATTTTTCACTTTGCAAAACTTGTCTGGAAAAGAGTGAAACATTTTCCTGGGAAAGTGATTTGACATTTTTGCCTTGAGAAAATGCTTCTACTAAAATCACTGTTTGTAGTCTGATGGTACTTCGGGAAAAAAGGCACCAAGAAAACCATTTATTAGAAACTTAAAATTTGAATTTTGTGTCTGAGAGGGCATAGGTGCGTTAATTTTTCCTTATCAGTCTTTAAATTGAAGTTTTAAAATTTCTGTAGAAATGGTATTTTGCAGGTATTAGGTTGGAAACTTTGTTGGCTCTCTGAGGAAATTTATACTCTATAAGATTATATAATTTGTTCAAGATTACTCAACCAGACAGGACTCAAAAATCTTTATACTTTTAACTGTGTCAAGGGAAGGAATTTTGTATATGCTATAGTGTCACATATCTTTTGTTTTGTTTCTCTTTTTCTTAAGCCATATTGTCAGGGCTGCCATTATTTGGAGCTCCAGCTAGTTACCATAGGAACCTGAAAATGCCCCAGACTTTGTTTCCCACATTTTACTACAGTGAATGACAGTGGTCCGGGCAACTATGGTTCTGAGACAGGCCAGGAGATGAGCCAAACATCATGTTGAATACTTGAAATTTCCATTCCATCATTTTGCCAATTATATGTTGATCATGTGTCCCACATTCATTGACTCCCACTTCTTGATGTTTTTCTTTTCTTCTATTATTATGCCAGCTTTTTATGCTTTCATTGTAATAATGACAGTAATCAGCCTTAAACTTGCATCCTACTTGAAACATCCAAGCCACTTTAATACATATGGCATATGATCAATGTATATACAGCAGCCACTTTATATACATTTGCATAGGAAAAAAGTAAAGTTCAGAAAGGTTAAGGAATTGTCCAACCTTACCCAAGTAGGAAGTGGCAGAGTCATGCCTGACTCTTTGCAACCCCATGGACAATAGCCCACCAAGCTCCTGTGTCCATAAGATTTTCCAGGCAAGGATACTGTATTTGGTTGCCATTTCCTTCTCCAGGGGATCTTCCCAACCCAGGGATGGAACCTGGGTCTCCTGCACTGGAGGCAGATTCTTTACTGACTGAGCTATAAGGGAAGCCCAAGGGAATAGCTGGATAGAAGGCTCAAATTTCTGCAAGCAAATTTAAAGAATACTCTTGGACAAGGCCATTCTATGCTCTCAACGGCCACTGAATGAGCACACCTGGTAACCCTGGTGGGCAGAAATTTTCTGAGAAAAATAATTTTTAAGGAATTTTAAAGAATTTCTCTTTGAAAGTATTTTAATGATTTGAGAAAACACTTAGTGTAGATTTTACATTATAGTCCAAAAGTAATCTCAGTTCAGTCAGTTCAGTCCCTCAGTCATGTCCGACTCTTTGTGACCCCATGAGCTGCAGAATGCCATGCTTCTCAGTCCATCACCAACTCCTGGAGCCTACACAAACTCATGCCCATCGTGTCGGTGATGCCATCCAACCATCTCATCCTTTGTCATCCCCTTCTCCTCCTGCCTTCAATCTTTCCCAGCAATAGGGTTTTTTTCCAATGAGTTAATTCTTCACATCAGGTGGCCAAAGTATTGGAGTTTCAGCTTCAGCATCAGTCCTTCCAATGAATATTCAGGACTGATTTCCTTTAGAATGGACTGGTTGAATCTCCTTGCAGTCCAAGGGACTCTCAAGAGTCTTCTCCAACACCGCAGTTCAAAAACAATATTTCAGCACTCAGCTTTCTTTATAGTCCAACTCTCACATCCATACATGGCTACTTGAAAAACCATAGTTTGACTAGATGGACCTTTGTTGGCAAAGTAATGTCTGTGCTTTTAAATATGTTGTCTAGGTTGGCCATAGCTTTTCTTCCAAGGAGCAAGCATCTTTTCGTTTCATAGCTGCAGTCACCATCTGTAGTGATTTTGGAGTTCCAAAAAATAGTCTTCCACCATTTCCATTGTTTCCCCATCTATTTGCCATGAAGTGATTGGACCAGATGCTATGATCTTAGTTTTCTGAATGTTGAGTTTTAAGCCAACTTTTTCACTCTCCTCTTTCACTTTCATCAAGATGCTATTTAGTTCCTCTTCCCTTATTACCACAAGGGTGGTGTCACCTGAATATCTGAGGTTATTGACATTTCTCCAATATGTCAATCTTGATTCCAGCTTGTGTTTCATCCAGCCCAGCATTTTGCATGATGTACTGTGCATATAAGTTAAATAAACGGGGTGACAATATACAGGCTTTACATACTCCTTTCTCGATTTGGAACCAGTCTGTTCTATGTCCAGTTCTAGCTGTTGCTTCTTGACCTGCATACAGATTTCTCAGGAGGCAGGTCAGGTGGTCTGGCATTCCCATCTCTTTAAGAATTATTCAGTTTGTTGTGATCCACACAGTCAAAGGCTTTGGCATAGTCAATAAAGCAAAAGTAGATGTTTTACTGGAACTCTGTTGCTTTTTTGATCGTCCAGAGGATGTTGGCAATTTGATCTCTGGTTCCTCTGCCTTTTCTAAGTCCAGCTTGAACATCTGGAAGTTCATGGTTCACATACTGTTGAAGAGTGGCTTGAAGAATTTTGAGCATCACTTTGTTCACGTGTGAGGAGTGGTATGTGCAGTAGTTTGAACATTCTTTGTCATTGCCTTTCTTTCAAATTGGAAAGAAAACCCACCTTTTCCAGTCCTATGGCCATGTTGAGTTTTCCAGATTTGCTGGCATATTGAGTGCAGCACTTTCACAGCATCATCTTTTAAGGTTTGAAATAGCTCAATTGGAATTCCATCACCTCCACTAGCTTTATTCATAGTGATGCTTCCTAAGGCCCACTTGACTTTGCATTCCAGAATGTCTGTGTCTAGGTGAGTGATCACAGCATCATGATTATGTGTCTTGAAGATCTTTTTTGTACAGTTGTTTTGTGTATTCTTGCCACCTCTTCTTAATATCTTCTGCTTCAGTTAGGTCCATACCATTTCTGTCCTTTATTGTGCCCATCTTTGTATGAAATTTTCCCTTGGATCTCTAATTTTCTTGAAGAGATCTCTACAGTCTTTCGCATTCTATTGTTTTCTTTTATTTCTTTGCATATATTGCTGAGGAAGCCTTTCTTATCTCTCCTTCTTGTTCTTTGGAACTCTGCATTCAAGTGGGTATATCTTTCCTTTTCTCTTTTGCTTTTAGCTTCTCTTCTTTTCTCAACTATTTGTAAGGCCTCCTCAGACAACCACTTTACCTTTTTGCATTTCTTTTTTGGGGGGATGGTCTTGATCACTGTTTCCTGTACAATGTCACTCATGTCCACCCATAGTTCTTCATGCACTTTGTCTATGAGATCTAATCTCAGTATATTTCATTTCTAAAATATGATGGAAGCTAATTCCTGAGAGTCCTCTCAGGTTTGAAGTTGTTTATAAAGTTGAATGATACTTTATACATGAAGTCAACAATAAAGTCAGAAATTCACCATTCCCTTCCTTAACCAATAGCCAACCACAGCAACATCACATGAAGGCAATAAAAGCAATTGTATGAATAAAGCTATTTTCAAGGTATTTTACAAACTAAAACAAAATTAGAGACACATTACTTTGATTTAACCATTGCCTTCTCCAATGTTCCTCAGTGATCCTCTTTATAACCCCAGATTTTCAAAAATTCTGGTAAGACAAAAACGAATTTAACACCACAATCAAATCATAAAATTCAATTTTGCTACTATGAGCATATTTATACTTAACTTGAAATCGTATTATACTGTACCTTGGCTTCCCTTGATGCTCAGAAGTACAGAGACTACTCAGATGGTAGAGAATCTGCCTGCAATGCAGGAGACCTGGGTTCAATCCTTGGGTTGGGAAGATCCCCTGGAGAAGAGAATGGCAACCCACTCCAGTATTCTTGCCTGGGGAATTTCATGGACAGGGGAGCCTGGTGGGCTTCTTGGGTCACAAAGAGTTGGACATGACTGAGAAACTGAGACACATATACTAGTACATATTTTATTCTATCAGTCACTTCAGTTCAGTTGCTCACTCCTGTCCAACTCTGCAACCCGGTGAACTGCAGCACGCCAGGCCTCCCTGTCCATCACCAACTCCTGGAGTTCACCCAAACTCATGTCCATCTAGTTGGTGATGCCATCCAGCCATCTCATCCTCTGTCATCCCCTTTTCCTCCTGCCCCCAATCCCTCCCAGCATCAGAGTCTTTTCCAATGAGTCAGCTCTTTGCATGAGGTGGCCAAAGTACTGGAGTTTCAGCTTTAGCATCATTCCTTCCAAAGAAATCCCAGGGCTGATCTCCTTCAGAATGGACTGGTTGGATCTCGTTGCAGTCCAAGGGACTCTCAAGAGTCTTCTACAACACCACAGTTCAAAAGCATCAATTCTTTGGCGCTCAGCTTTCTTCACAGTCCAACTCTCCCATCCATACATGATCACTGGAAAAACCATAACCTTGACTAGATGGACCTTTGTTGGAAAAGTAATGTCTCTGCTTCTGAATATGCTGTCTAGGTTGGTCATAACTTTTCTTCCAAGGAGTAAGCGTCTTTTAATTTCATGGCTGCAATCACCATCTGCAGTGATTTTGGAGCCCCCCAAAATAAAGTCTGACACTGTTTCCACTGTTTCCTCTTCTATTTCCCATGAAGTGATGGGACCAGATGCTGTGATCTTAGTTTTTTGAATGTTGAGGTTTAAGCCAACTTTTTCACTCTCCACTTTCACTTCTGCCATAAGGGTGATGTTATCTGCATATCTGAGGTTATTGATATTTCTCCCAGCAATACTGATTCCAGCCTGTGCTTCTTCCAGCCCAGCATTTCCCACGATGTACTCTGTATATAAGTTAAATAAGCAGGGTGACAATATACAACCTTGACATACTCCTTTTCCTATTTGGAACCAGTCTGTTGTTCCATGTCCAGTTTAACTGTTGCTTCCTGACCTGTATATAGGTTTCTTAATAGGCAGGTTAGGCAGTCTAGTATTCCCATCTCTTTCTGAATTTTCCACAATTTATTGTGATCCACACAGTCAAAAGCTTTGGCATAGTCAATAAAGCAGAAATAGATATTTTTCTGTAACTCTCTTGCCTTTTCATTGATCCAGATGTTGGCAATTTGATCTCTGGTTCCTCTGCCTTTTCTAAACCAGCTTGAACATCTGGAAGTTCACAGCTCATGTATTGCTGAAACCTGGCTTGGAGAATTTTGAACATTACTTTACTAGCATGTGAGATGAGTGCAATTGTGTGGTAGTTTGAGCATTCTTTGGCATTGCCTTTCTTTTGGATTGGAATGAAAACTGACCTTTTCCAGTCCTGTGGCCACTGCTGAGTTTTCCAAATTTGTTGGCATATTGAGTGCAGCACTTTCACAGCATCATCTTTCAGGATTTGAAAGAGCTCAACTAGAATTCCATCACCTCCACTAGCTTTGTTCGTAGTGATGTTTTCTAAGGCCCACTTGACTTCACATTCCAGGATTTCTGGCTCTAGGTAAGTGATCACACCGACGTGATTATCTGTGTTGTGAAGATTTTTTTGTACAGTTCTGTGTATTCTTGCCACTTCTTAATATCTTCTGCTTCTGTTAGGTCCATACCATTTCTGTCCTTTATCGAGCCCATCTTTGCATGAATTATTCCCTTGGTATCTCTAATTTTCTTAAAGAGATCTCTAGTCTTTCCCATTCTAGTGTTTTCCTCTATTTCTTTGCACTGATTGCTGAGGAAGGCTTTTTTATCTCTTCTTGCTATTCTTTGGAACTCTGCATTCAGAAGCTTATATCTTTCCTTTTCTCCTTTTCTTTTTACTTCTTTTCTTTTCACAGCTATTTGTAAGGCCTCCCCAAACAGCCATTTTGCTTTTTTGCATTTCTTTTCCATGGGGATGGTCTTGATCCCTGTCTCCTGTACAATGTCAGGAACCTCAGTCCATAGTTCATCAGGCACTCTATCTATCAGATCTAGTCTCTTAAATCTATTTCTCACTTCTGCTGTATAATCATAAGGAATTTGATTTAGGTCATACCTGAATAGTCTAGTGGTTTTCCCTACTTTCTTCAATTTAAGTCTGAATTTGGCAATAAGGGTCATGGTGGAGAGGTCTGACAGAATGTGGTCCACTGGAGAAGGGAATAGCAAACCACTTCAGTATTCTTGCCTTGAGAACCCCATGAAAAGTATGAAAAGGCAAAATGATAGGATACTGAAAGAGGAACTCCCCAGGTCAGTAGGTGCCCAATATGCTACTGGAGATCAGTGAAGAAATAACTCCAGAAAGAATGAAGGGATGGAGCCAAAGCCAAAGCAAAAACAATACCCAGTTGTGGATGTGACTGGTGATAGAAGCAAGATCTGATGCTGTAAAGAGCAATATTGCATGCTGCTGCTGCTGCTGCAAAGTCTCTTCAGTCGTGTCCGACTCTGTGTAACCCCATAGACGTCAGCCCACCAGGCTCCCGCATCCCTGGGATTCTCCAGGCAAGAACACTGGAATGGGTTGCCATTTCCTTCTCCAATGGATGGAAGTGAAAAGTGAAAGTGAAGTCACTCAGTAGTGTCCGACTCTTAGCGACCCCATGGACTGCAGCCCAACAGGCTCCTCAGTCCATGGGATTTTCCAGGCAAGAGTCCATGAATCAAGGCAAATTGGAAGTGGTCAAACAGGACATGGCAAGAGTGAATGTCGACATTCTAGGAATCAGCGAACTAAAATGGACTGGAATGGGATTTAACTCAAGTGACCATTATATCTACTACTACGGGCAGGAATCCCTTAAAAGAAATGGAGTAGTCATCATGGTCAACAAAGAATCTGAAATGCAGTACTTGGATGCATTCTCAAAAATAAAAGAATGATTTCTGTTTGTTTCCAAGGCAAACCATTCAATATCACAGTAATCCAAGTCTATGCCCCAACCAGTAACGCTGAAGAAGCTGAAGTTGAATGGTTCTATGAGGACCTACAAGACCTTTTAGAACTAACACCCATAAAAGATGTCCTTTTCATTATAGGGGACTGGAATGCAAAAGTAATAAGTCAAGAAATACCTGAAGTAACAGGCAAATTTGGCCTTGGAATACGGAATGAAGCAGGGCAAAGGCTAATAAGGGTTTTGCCAAGAGAACGCACTGGTCATAGCAAACACCCTCTTCCAACAACACAGGAGAAGATTCTTCACATGGACATCATCAGATGGTCAACACCAAAATCAGACTGATTATATTCTTTGCAGCCAAAGATGAAGAAGCTCTATACAGTCAGCAAAAACAAGATGGGGAGCTGACTGTGACTCAGATCATGAACTCCTTATTGCCAAATTTATTCTATGCTATGAACTTAATTCATCTCATCTAGTCCCTTTGTGTCTTTCCAAACATGTGAGTTTTAGTAAACATTTAAGCTATCTGGTAAGGGCGTTAACTGTCCAGCTAGATTTAACTATTGGCAGCAGTCAAAAGACTAACCTACTGCTTCTCACCCTCCTCCCCCCAGAATGGTACTTGATCAAGATATGTGCATGTTGAGTATCTCACCATTTATTAATGTGTTTTGCAATATGGAATATGTACACAAATATAAATTATCATTGTTGTCATTACCTGTGTTTTCCTAGGTCTAAATTTGAAATCAGTTCCCATTACTAGTATAGGCATATGTCAGAGATATTTTAGATTTAGTTCCAGACTACTACAATAAAGTGAATATTGCAATAAAGTGAATTACATGATTTTTTTTGTTTCCCAGTGAAAAGAAGTTATATTACAATCTACTGCATTATCATAAGCATGTAATAACAGTATGTCTAAAGTAATATACATAGTTTAATTTTAAAACACCATATCGTTAAAAAGTCTAACTATCATCTGAGCCTTCAGTGACTCATTTTTGCAGGTGGACGGTCTTGCCTTGATGCTGGTTGTTGCTGACTGATCAGGGTGGTGATTGCTGAAGGCTGCGGTAGCTGTGGCAATCTCTTGAAATAAGACAACAGTGAAGTTTGCTGTGTCAATTGATTTTTTTTTTTTTCATGAACAGTTTTTGGTAGCATACAGTGCCATTTCCCACAGTAGAACTTGTTTAAAAATTGGAGTCACTCTTCTCAAATATTGCTGCTGTTTTAGCAACTAAATTTATGTAATTCCAAATCCTTTGTTATCATTTCAACAGTCTTCACAACATTCCAACCAGGAGTAGATTCCATTTCAAGAAACCATATTCTTTGCTCACTCATACAAAGCAATTTCTCATCCAATAGTTTTGTTAAGAGATTACAGCATTTCAGTTGCATCTTCAAGCTCCACTTCTAACTCCAGTTCTCTTGCTATTTCTACCACATCTGCAGTTACTTCCATTACTGATCTTGAATTCCTCAAATTCATCCATGAGAGTTGAAATCAACTTCTTTCAAATTCCTATTAACATTGATATCTTGACCTCTTCCCATGAATCACAAATACTCTTCCTGGCATCTATAACAGTGAATCCTTTCCAGTAGGTTTTCAGTTTACTTTGACCAGATCCATCAGAGGAATCACTATCTTTGGCAACTGAAAAGCTGTAATCTCTAGCTTTCAAACTGTCTCAACTTTCAACATGCCTTCCTCGCTAAGCTTAATTATTTCTTGCTTTTGTTTTAGAGTAGGAGACATGCAACCCTCCCCTCCAATTGAAAACTGAGAGGCCATTGTAGGGTTATTAACTGACCTAATTTCAATATTGTTGTATCTCGGGGAATAGGAAGGGTCAAGGACAGGGAGATAGGGGAGCAGCCAGTTGGTAGAACAGTCAGAATACACACAATATATATTGATTAGTTGTGCCATCTTATCTAGGTGTGGTTTATGGCACCCCAAAACAATTACAACAGTGAGATCAAAGATTTCAGGTCATCATGACAAATATAATAATGGAAAAGTGAAATACTGTGAGAATCACCAACATGTGACCCAGGGGCATGAAGAGAGCACATTCTGTTGGAAAAAATGGTGACGATAGACTTCCTAGACCCAGGGCTGTCACAAACCTTCAGTTTGTAAAAAAAAAAAAAAAAAAAAAAAAAAAACCATGCAGCATCAGCAAAGCACAATAAAGTGAAGTACAGTAGAATGAGGTATGCCTGTAATCCCCTTTCTTTTCCAGAATATCAGCCGTACTATTTATTAGAGATCATTGGAACCCCAACATATGCTAACAGATGTGTATTTTCATTTGGGATCCATTGAGGAGTGGGGGTTTGGAGAAGGCAATGGCACCCCACTCCAGTACTCTTCCCTGGAAAGCCCCATGGGTGGAGGAGCCTGGTGGGCTGCAGTCCATGGGGTCACAAAGAGTTGGACAGGACTGAGTGACTTCACTTTCACTTTTCACTTCCATCCATTGGAGAAGGAAATGGCAACCCACTCCAGTGTTCTTGCCTGGAGAATTGCAGGGATGGAGGAGCCTGGTAGGTTGCCATCTATGAGGTCACACAGAGTCGGACACAATTGAAGTGACTTAGCAGCAGCAGCAGCAGAAGAGTGGGGGTTAGTGACAAATCTCCATACCATGCCTATAATAAACCAAGCATTTTGTCAAGTGCAGAAGATACATGGACTGAACCCACACCATCTTGGAAATCTGAGTTTAGTCGGGAAACAAACATACAGTAAAGCAGTGTGATAAGTAATATGGTATGGAAGAACAAAGTGCTCTGAGGGCCTGTAGAAGAAACTGGACTAGAGAGTCAGAAAAGCCAGAGGAGACATAGAACTGGAGAACAAAAGGATGACCTGTGAGGAATGAGAGGAAGCATATTCTAGGCAGAAGGAAAAATGCCTAAACCTCCACCAAAGCATATGGCCTACAACATTCCACGATAAATTAAGTTCTGCTCTGGTCCCCTAGGTGATACCTGCTTTGAAAGTCTGACTTGCTTGTTAAGCAGCAATGAAGGCTAATTGCTTCTCTTTTTAAGGTATACAGATCACCAGCCCCACACCACAATGTTAACAGGCAATACCCATCTCTATGCTGCTCTAATACTCTGAACCCCTCCAGGTATCACACTGTTTTGGGCAGAGATGAGAAGTTTAGCAAGAAAGTCATCCAAGTAAAACCATGACATTGTCAGGATCATCTGGTTTACTCTGGCAAATACTATATTAAGTTACTGCTTAGCAATAACTTAATTTACTGCTAATAAATTTAGCAGTGGTTGAATGATCACCACATTCTTATTTTCCTCTGCCCTCTGAAAGTAACACACCTGATACTTTCCACCCATGTCTCCTTTTCACAAGTAGATATGAGGAAAGATTGAATCCAGTCAGTCTTTAAGGATCTTAAAATACTTGAGGGCCTTAGAATGTAAAGCTAGACAAGGTTATGCTTTGAAGCGATGTGAATTTACATTCTGATATTAGTTCCTTAAATATATATTTGTGTTGTTTTTATATCAATAAGATAGCTCAGAAAATTAGAGGGCTAAGTATGAGTATATAACTTTGAAAAGAAGTATGCATTTGTGTTTACTACATATCCTGTATACAATTAACTTGATTCTTGGGGGAAAAAGCCTGTAAATAGCAAGTCTCTTGTTTTTCTCAATAATAGAAAATTAAGAATGATACTTCCAGGCTAATAAATGTTATCCACACCAAAATAATATAGCAGGCAACTTGCACAGAATCTGGTGCTTGTCTTTCCAAAAGACCTTGCTCGACTTACGGCATATTCTGCTCAAAGGACAACATACAGGCAAAAAAAGAGACTCTGAGATTTAATACCCATTCCATTTCTTATGGGCTTGGTTTGCCTGCCATCTATAATTTCCATTTATTGCTTCCTTAATTGCCTGGGCATGACCTTATATTTTGTGACCTTTTCCTTTTTTTACTTTGGGGCTTTAAATGATTTGCACATATCATCTTTAATTGACACCTTAGTGTGACATCAGCAAAATAGAGAGGATGGATAGCACAGTCCACAAAGCATTATCCTTGCAACTACATTTTTAATACTTTGGAAAACAAATTAGCAGGAGATACTCAACTTTAAGCTTTTCTTGGCAATCTTTTCTAGGAGGGTGACTGTAGTACTGAAATTGGCTAGCACACCAAATCATCGAAAAAGGATATTTAACTTCAACCCCAAATTTAGCAAATGAGGTTCACATAGAGAACACTTTTCTTTATATGAGTCTCATTAGGAAGAGGTGAAAGTAGGGTTGAGAAACGATAACCCATTGTATATGTTGGAGATAATTGAGATAGAGAGCTGATATAGTCAGATACCTTATAGCACTCCTAGCAAGCTTAGATTTCACAAGAGCAGTCCTCTTTTGGTGTTGAGGACACTGAAGCCTGATAGCTTTCTCAGCATCACAGTTAGACACTGATTTAACATAATTAATGCAGATGTAAATGTAAATGATTAGAACACACAAAGACCCATAAGGAAGAAATGGCATTACTTTGTTATGAGAGAGAGTTGCTGAATGATTTTGCTGTTTTATTGTATAAAAATCAGGAGAAAAAGAGGCAGTTCCAATGACTGAAGAAGTAAGAGATATTAAAGATAACTTAGATCCTTTGGCTTTCTCATTCCTTGTCAGATGTCTAAATCCCCTCTATTAATTCTATGTAAACAATTCTACTTTAGAATTAATATGTAGTTATCCAAGTTATACTTGGATATCTCTGGTAATGGAGAATATACTATTTCAGAGTCATACATTTCATCTGAATTAGCCCAAATCAATTTCCTTGCAAGTTCTTTCCTTGCAGAAGCAGACTTGTAGATTGGACAGTGAAATGATAACCATAGATGTATAGATATATTTAGTCATCTATAATAGAAAAATGTATCAGAATCAGATATAAGGTCAAAGAATTCAATACCTTTACTATGAAATATGCAAAACCAAAAAGTGAATTAAAATGATCTTCAACTATTCAACTGTTAAGTATTGCAATTGCGTTAGTCACTTTATCAGTTTTGCATGATAACCTGGACATATATATATATACATGATCAAATTCAGCAAGAAGTTAATAACAGCAGTAGAATTTTAGATCTATAGCTAATATTCTTTCCTTATGTTACAGTGACACATACTTTTAATAGTTTTGAACCAAAAAATTCTTATATATAAGAAAAAGTCAACAGTATTATTTCCCTTCTAGTAAAGCAGTTATTTATCTTAGACTGTTCAGTGGTAGAATAAGATAGTCTAAAGAAGGTACAGATGGAGGAGTGATAAGTGCTAGCGTAAATGAGAAACATCTCATGGCAAAAATGCTGAAGCCACACACAATAGAGAAAGATGTTTATGAAACACAATCAATGACCTTGTCTTGAATTCCGTGTCTGAAAGAAAGGCATTCTTAGCAGAGGCTTCACCCAGAAACCATCTTTCATCTATTGTCAGTGCTAAACTTTCCATGATAAGGAGTCAAATTCAACTTTGAGTGAATGAGATTGTACTCTTTAGCTAATAATACAAATATATGTATAAACTGATAAAGTATATATATATATATATATATGGAGATCTAACCAGTCCATTCTAAAGGAGATCAGCCCTGGATGTTCTTTGGAAGGAATGATGCTAAAGCTGAAACTCGAGTACTTTGGCCACCTCATGCGAAAAGTTGACTCATTGGAAAAGACTCTGATGCTGGGAGGGATTGGGGGCAGGAGGAGAAGGGAGTGACAGAGGATGAGATGGCTGGATGGCATCACTGACTTGATGGACGTGAGTTTGAGTGAACTCTGGGAGTTGGTGATGGACAAGGAGGCCTGGCGTGCTGCAATTCATGGGGTCGCAGAGTCAAACACGACTCTGCAACTGAACTGAACTGAACTGAACTGATGATGTCTCTTGAGGTTCAAGACTGTGATATAGGAGGATCCTGAACTCACGTCTTCCCATGGACACAGTGTTTCTACATACAAAATTCTTTCTTCTGAAAAAAAATCTAAAGGCTGGCTGAGCAATGACTACACATGAGGCAAATGAGAAAACACACACACATACACACACACACACATACACACACACACACATACACACACACACACATACACACACACACACAT
>NW_024070185.1:48738687-48916544 GCF_014754425.2 Oryx dammah | reverse complement strand
CACACACACACACATACACACACACACACATACACACACACACACATCTAAAGGGTAGAAGAGGCTGGGCCACAATGTCACCATAAACCCTACCTCCAGCACAGCAGTCCATAATCAGAAAGGAGCTTATAACTCCCCAAGTTTTGCCCTGAGGAGCAAAATGTTTGAACACAACATTCGGTTCCCCAACTCTTAAGACCCACACCTGAGAGAGGAATGACCTCAAACATCTATCTTTGAAAACCAACAAGCCTTCTGTCCATGTGACACCCATGACTTCAGCAGTCTGAGGAATAGTCTTAAAGTGTTCATCTGCTCAGATTCACTTTCTCCAGGCCCCAATGCAAAGGCAGCCAACTGCACCCAGACTATAAGTGAGAAAGGGCTGTTTACTTATATTAAAGCATTGCCCTGAAGGGCAGGGACCTAATGTAACACAAAAAGGAGCTTGGTGGAACGGTCACAAATGACAAAATTTGGTCAACAATTTTTATTCTACATGTTATCTTTGTGAGATTTTTGTACCAAGGATATGCAGTTGTAGTAAAAGAAAACAAACAAGTAAGAAAACTTTCAATTTCTATCCTTTGGAAAAACTTTGAATAAGATTGGAGGGATTTTCCTTAATGCTTGCTTGATGTATAAAACAACAGATGTGTGTGTGTGTGTGTGTGTGTGTGTGTGTGTGTGTGTGTGTGTATGCTTATGCATGTCTGTGTATACAAAGATTTTTACCCCAACATTTTAATTATAATAAATATCAAACA
This sequence comes from Oryx dammah, assembly GCF_014754425.2. Taxonomy (NCBI): domain Eukaryota; kingdom Metazoa; phylum Chordata; class Mammalia; order Artiodactyla; family Bovidae; genus Oryx; species Oryx dammah. The sequence continues at coordinate 48,915,777 of NW_024070185.1, read as the reverse complement.
CATGGCAAAATAGAAAAATTTTGCAATGGACCCTCTCTTACCTTTAAAATATCATTGTGTTTTTTATAATACATAGTTTTTCATCTATTGTTATGACAAAATATCTGATACTGCTTAAATGTTTAAATGTTTAAAGCCTAACTTTTCTAAAGTTAGATTTGGTAAATTACAGGTTTAGGAAAACTTACCCATTTTATTTGAAACCATCAAAAATTTTGATAACTCACTTATAATAATATTCTCATTATCTCTTTAATGTTTGTAACATATGTATTAATGTTTCATTTTTCATTATTGATGTGATTTTTAATTATTCCTGCTCTTTCTTTCTCAATATCTCCAGAGTTTTCTCAATTGTGTTATTTGTTTAAAAGAAGCTTAATTTGGCACTCCAGAGCTACTCAAATAGAAATTTGGGGATGGTATCCAAAATCAGTTTTAACAAGCCCTATACAGGTTATATGGTAGGTGCCCAATATGCTCTTTCTCCATGACCAGTGGAGAAATAACACCAGAAAGAATGAAGGGATAGAGCCAAAGCAAAAACAACACCCAGTTGTGGATGTGACTAGTGATAGAAGCAAGGTCTGATGCTGTAAAGAACAATATTGCATAGGAACCTGGAATGTTAGGTCCATGAATCAAGGTAGATTAGAAGTGGTCAAACAGGAGATGGCAAGAGTGAACGTCGACATTCCAGGAATTAGTGAACTAAAATGGACTGAAATGGGTGAATTTCACTCAGATGATCATTATATCTATTACCGTGGGCACAAATTCCTTAGAAGAAATAGAGTAGCCATCATAGTCAACAAAAGAGTCTGAAATGCAGTACTTGGATGCAATCTCAAAAACGACAAAATGATCTCTGTTCATTTCCAAGGCAAGCCATTCAATATCATGGTAATCCAAATCTATTTCCCGACCAGTAATGCTGAAGAAGCTGAAGTTGAATGGTTCTGTGAAGACCTACAAAACCTTTTGGAACTAACATCCAAAAAAGATGTCCACTTCATTATCGGGACTGGAATGCAAAGGTAGGAAATCAAGACACACCTGAACTAACAGACAAATTTGGCCTTGGAATACGGGATGAAGCAGGGCAAAGGCTAATAGAGGTTTGCCAAGAGGACACACTGGTCATAACAAACAGCCTCTTCCAAAAACACAAGAGAAGACTCTACACATGGACATCACCAGATGGCCAACACCGATATCAGACTGATTATATTCTTTGCAGCCAGGATGGAGAAGCTCTATACAGTCAGCAAAAATAAGACTGGGAGCTGATGGTGGCTCAAATCATAAACACCGTATTGCCAAATTCAGACTGAAATTGAAGGAAGTAGGAAAAACCACTAGACCATTCTGGTATGACCTAACAAATCCCTTTTGATTATACAGTGGAAGTAAAAATAGATTTAAGGGATTAGATCTGATAGAATGCCTGATGAACTAAGGATGGAGGGTCATGATATTGTACAGGAGGCAGGGATCAAGAACTTCCACAAGAAAAAGAAATGTGAAAAGGCAAAATGGGTGTCTCAGGAATCCTTAAAAATAGCTGTGATGAGAAGAGAACCGAAAAGTAAAGGAGAAAAAGAAAGATATACCCATTTGAATGCAGAGTTCCAAAGAATAGCAAGGAGAGATAAGAAAGCCTTCCTCAGTGATCAATGTAGAGAAATAGCAGAAAACAACAGAATGGGAAAGACTAGAGATCTCTTCAAGAAAATTAGAAATACCAAGGGAACATTTCATGCAGGGATGGGCAAAATAAAGGACAAAAATGGTATGGACCTAACAGAAGCAGAAGATATCAAGAAGAAGTGGCAAGAATACACAGAAGAAGTGTACAAAAAAGATCTCCACCACCCAGATAATCACGAAGGTATGATCACTCACCTAAAGTCAGACATCCTGGAATGTGAAGTCAAGTGGGCCTTAGGAAGCATCACTATGAACAAAGCTAGTGGAGGTGATGGAATTCCAGATGAGCTATTTCAAATCCTGAAAGATGATGCTGCGAAAGTGCTACACTCAATATGTCAGCAAATTTGGAAACCTCAGCAGCGGCCACAGGACTGGAAAATGTCAGTTTTCGTTCCAATCCCAAAGAAATCAATGCCAAAGAATGCTCAAACTACTACACAATTGCACTCATCTCACATGCTAGTAAAGTAATGCTCAAAATTCACTAGCCGGGCTTCAGCAATATGGGAACTGTGAACTTCAGATGTTCAAGCTGGCTTTAGAAAAGGCAGAAGAACCAGAGATCAAATTGCCAACATGTGCTGGATCACAGAAAAAGCAAGAGAGTACCAGAAAAACATTACTGACTATGCCAAAGCCTTCGACTGTGTGGATCACAATAAACTGTGGAAAATTCTGAAAGAGATGGGAATACCAGACCACCTGATTGGCTCTTGAGAAACCTATATGCAGGTCAGGAAGTAACAGTTAGAACTGGACATGGAACAACAGTTCATTTCAGTTCAGTAGCTCAGTCGTGTTCAACTCTTTGTGACCCCAAGAATCGCAGCACGCCAGGCCTTCCTGTCCATCACCAACTCCTGGAGTTAACTCAAACTCACGTCTATCGAGTCAGTGATGCCATCCAGCCATCTCATCCTCGGTCATCCCCTTCTCCTTCTGCCCCCAATCCCTCCCAGAATCAGAGTCTTTTCCAATGAGTCAACTCTTTGCATGAAGTGGCCAAAGTACTGGAGTTTCAGCTTTAGCATCATTCCTTCCAAAGAAATCCCAGAGTTGATCTTCAGAATGGACTGGTTGGATCTCCTTGCTGTCCAAGGGATTCTCAAGAGTCTTCTCCAACATCACAGTTCAAAAGCATCAATTCTTCGGTGCTCAGCCTTCTTCACAGTCCAACTCATACATTCATACATGAACACAGGAAAAACCATAGCCTTGACTAGATAGACCTTAGTCGGCAAAGTAATGTCTCTGCTTTTGAATATACTATCTAGGTTGGTCATAACTTTTCTTCCAAGGAGTAAGCGTCCTTTAATTTCATGGCTGCAATCACATCTGCAGTGATTTTGGAGCCCCCCAAAATAAAGTCTGACACTGCTTCCACTGTTTCCCCATCTATTTCCCATGAAGTGATGGGACAGATGCCATGATCTTCGTTTTCTGAATGTTGAGCTTTAAGCCAACTTTTTCACCCTCCTCTTTCACTTTCATCAAAAGGCTTTTTAGCTCCTCTTCCCTTTCTGCCACAAGGGTGGTGTCATCTGCATATCTGAGGTGATTGATATTTCTCCTGGCAATCTTGATTCCAGCTTGTGTTTCTTCCAGTCCAGTGTTTCTCATGATGTACTCTGCATAGAAGTTAAATAAGCAGGGTGACAATATACAGCCTTGATGTACTCCTTTTCCTATGTGAAACCAGTCTGTTGTTCCATGTCCAGTTCTAACTGTTGCTTCCTGACCTGCATACAGATTTCTCAAGAGGCAGGTCAGGTGGTCTGGTATTCCCATCTCTTTCAGAATTTTCCACAGTTTCTTGTGATCCACACAGTCAAAGGCTTTGGCACACTCAATAAAGCAGAAATAGATGTTTTTCTGGAACTCTCTTGCTTTTTCTGTGATCCAGCAGATGTTGGCAATTTGATCTCTGGTTCCTCTTCCTTTTCTAAAACCAGCTTGAACATCTGGAAGTTCATGGTTCACGTATTGCTGAAGCCTGGCTTGGAGAATTTTGAGCATTACTTTACTAGCATGTGAGATGAGTGCAATTGTGCAGTAGTTTGAGCAATTTTTGGCAAAGCTTTTCTTTGGGATTGGAATGAAAACTGACCTTTTCCAGTCCTGTAGCCACTGCTGAGTTTTCAAATTTGCTGGCATATTGAGTGCAGCACTTTGACAGCATCATCTTTCAGGATTTGAAATAGCTCAATTGGAATTCCATCACCTCCACTAGCTTTGTTCATAGTGATGCTTCCTAAGGCCCACTTGACTTCACATTCCAGAATGTCTGGCTCTAGGTGTGTGACCACACCATCGTGATTATCTGGGTCATGAAGATCTTTTTTGTACAGTTCTGTGTATCCTTGCCACCTCTTCTTCAGAGTTTCTGCTTCTGTTAAGTCCATACCATTTCTGTCCTTTATCGAGCCCATCTTTGCATGAATTATTCCCTTGGTATCTCTAATTTTCTTGAAGAGATCTCTAGTCTTTCCCATTCTGTTGTTTTCCGCTATTTCTTTGCATTGATCGCTGAGGAAGGCTTTCTTATCTCTTCTTGCTATTCTTTGGAACTCTGCATTCAGATGCTTATCTTTCCTTTTGTCCTTTGCTTTTCGGTTCTCTTCTCTTCACAGCTATTTGTAAGGCCTCCCCAGACAGCCATTTTGCTTTTTTGCATTTCTTTTCCATGGGGATAGTCTTGATCCCTGTCTCCTGTACAATGTCAGGAACCTCATTTCATAGTTCATCAGGCACTCTATCTATCAGGTCTAGGTCCTTAAATCTATTTCTCACTTCCACGGTATAATCATAAGGGATTTGATTTAGGTCATACCTGAATGGTCTAGCAGTTTTCCCTACTTTCTTCAATTTAAGTCTGAATTTGGTAATAAGGAGTTCATGATCTGAGCCACAGTCAACTCCTGGTCTTGTTTTTGTTGACTGTATAGAGCTTCTCCATCTTTGGCTCCAAAGAATATAATCAATCTGATTTCGGTGTTGACCATCTGGTGATGTCCATGTGTAGAGTCTTCTCCTGTGTTGTTGGAAGAGGGTGTTTGCTATGACCAGTGCATTTTCTTGGCAAAACTATTAGTTTTAGTTTCCTGAGGTCAAGCACTAAGCGTGGGTGGCTGCGACCGGCACACTAAGCACAGCTGAGAGGAGCTACCCCACGTCTGAGGTCAGGGGCAGAAGCCGAGAGGACCCCCTGCCCGAAGGGCAGTGTTCAAGAGGAGTTACCCCACATCCGAGGTCAGGGGAATCAGCCGAGAGTGCCAGGCTGCGATGTTGAAGGAATGGCCGAGAGGAGCTACTCTGTGTCCAAGGTCAGGGGCAGCGGCAGGGAGGAGCAACCCCACGTCCAAGGAGTGGTGGCTGTGCGGGAGCAGGAGGGCCTAGAGGAGCTATCCCACGTTGAAAGTCAGGAAGGGCGGTGGTGAGGAGATACCCTTCGTCCAAGGTAAGGAGCAGTGGCTGCACTTTGCTGGAGCAGCCATGAAGAGATACCCCACGCCCAAGGTAAGAGAAACCCAAGTAAGATGGTAGGTGTTGCAAGAGGGCATCAGAGGGCAGACGCACTGAAACCATGCTCACAGAAAACTAGTCAATCTAATCACACTAGGACCACAGCCTTGTCTAACTCAATGAAACTAAGCCATGCCCATGGGGCAACCCAAGAAGGACGGGTCATGGTGGAGAGGTCTGATGGAATGTGGTCCACTGGAGAAGGGAATGGCAAACCACTTCAGTATTCTTGCCTTGAGAACCTCATGAACAGTATGAAAAGGCAAAATGATAGGATACTGAAAGAGGAACTCCCCAGGTCAGTAGGTGCCCAATATGCTACTGGAGATCAGTGGAGAAATAAGTCCAGAAAGAATGAAGGGATGGAGCCAAAGTGAAAACAATAGCCAGCTGTGGATGTGACTAGTGATAGAAGCAAGGTCTGATGCTGTAAAGAGCAATATTGCATAAGAACCTGGAATGTCAAGTCCATGAATCAAGGCAAATTGGAAGTGGTCAAACAAGAGATGGCAAGAGTGAACGTCAACATTCTAGGAATTAGCGAACTAAAATGGACTGGAATGGGTGAATTTAACTCAGATGACCATTATATCTACTACTGTGGAAAGGAATCTCTCAGAAGAAATGGAGTAGGCATCATGGTCAACAAGAGTCCGAAATGCACTACTTGGATGCAGTCTCAAAAATGACAGAATGATCTCTGTTTGTCTCCAAGGCAAACCATTCAGTATCACAGTAATCCAAGTCTATGCCCCAACCAGTAACGCTGAAGAAGCTGAAGTTGAACGGTTCTATGAAAACCTACAAGACCTTTTAGAACTAACACCCGAAAAAGCCCTTTTCATTATAGGGGACTGGAATGCAAAAGTAGGAAGTCAAGAAACACCTGGAATAACAGGCAAATTTGGCCTTGGAATGTGGAATGAAGCAGGACAAAGACTATAATAGAGTTTTGCCAAGAACATGCAGTGGTCATGGAACCACAGACTGGTTCCAAATAGGAAAAGGAGTACGTCAAGGCTGTATATTGTCACTCTGCTTATTTAACTTATATGCAGAGTACATCATGAGAAACACTGGACTGGAAGAAGCACAAGCTGGAATCAAGATTGCCGGGAGAAATATCAGTAACTTCAGATATGCAGATGACACCACCGTTATGGCAGGAAAGTGAAGAGGAACTAAAAAGCCTCTTGATGAAAGTAAAAGAAGAGAGTGAAAAAGTTGGCTTAAAGCTCAACATTCAGAAAACTAAGATCATAGCATCTGGTCCCATCACTTCATGGCAAATATTTGGGGAAACAGTGGAAACAGTGGTTGACTTTAATTTTCTGGGGTCCAAGATCACTGCAGATGGTGATTGCAGCCAGGAAATTAAAAGACACTCCTTGGAAGGAAAGTTATGACCAACCTAGATAGCATATTGAAAAGCAGAGACATTACTTTGCCAACCAAGTTCCGTCTAGTCAAGGCTATGATTTTTCCAGTGGTCATGTATGGATGTGACAGTTGGACTATAAAGAAAGCTGGGTACCGAGGAATTGATGCTTTTGAACTGTGGTATTGGAGAAGACTCTTGAGAGTCCCTTGGACTGCAAAGAGATCCAAGCAGTCCATTCTAAAGGAGATCAGTCTTGGGTGTTCATTGGAAGGACTGATGCTAAGGCTGAAACTCCAATACTTTGGCCACCTGATGCAAAGAGCTGACTCATTTGAAAAGACCGTGATGCTGCGAAAGATTGAGGGCTGGAGGAGAAGGGGACAACAGGGGATGAGAGGGATGGATGACATCACCGACTCAATGAACATGAGATTGGGTAAACACTGGGAATTGGTGATGGACAGGGAGGAAGGCATGTTGTTTTTCATGGGGTCGCAAAGATTTGGACACGACTGAGCAACTCAACTGAACTGATATAGGTTATCATATGCAATTGATCCCTTTTTTTCTATTTTTTTCTTTATTTCATTTATTATATTGTCTTTCCTCAAATTTTCTTTGGCTTTATTTTTCTCATCTTTTTCTAACTTCCTCAATAAATTATCAACTCATCAATTTTCAGCCATTCTTTTTCTTTCATATACACTGAAGGCTATAGATTTCTTTATATATTGCTTTACATTCGTCTACAGTTTTGTTATTTTTAACAGCAAAATATTTTCTATTTTTTACTAACATTGATTCTTAGATACATTTTTTTCTTAATTTTTAAATCTTCTTATTTTGAAATAATTATAAATAGATTTACAAGAAGCTGCAAAGAAAATAGAGAAGTACTATGTATATGTACCCTTCAAGCACTTTCTCTCAATGATCATATCTAATGCAACTTGGGAACCATATGAAAACCAGGAAACTGACATTTATATAATATGTGATTAGTTCTGTGTATTTTTTATCCCATATGTATATATCTATATCTAATTGTATAGTGATGCATTGTAATCATGATATGGTAATATTCTTTCACAAAAAAAGATCTCCATCTTTCTACTTCTTTATAAATATACCCACCTCTAGTCCCCTACCATCTTTAACCGTGACAACCACTTATCTATTTTCCATCTCTGTAATTTTGTCTTTTGAGAATGTTATGTGAAGGGAATACAATATGTGGCCTTTGAGGTTAACATATTTTTACTGAAAATAATGCCCTGTGATCCATCCAAGTTGTTGCCTGTATCAATAGTTTATTCCTTTGTATTGCTCAATAGCATCCCCTGGTATGGATGCACCATAGTTTGTTTAACCATTAAGCTATTAGAAGATTGTATCCCAGACAGTTTGAGTATTGTGTTCTGAGACTCTGGCTCTCATTTCAATCTTTTATTTTAGCAGACAGTTTCTGATACTGTAATATTGAGAGAAAGGAGTGAGACAATCTTTCCAATTCTAGGAGGAGTGGATATTCATATTCTCTACCTAGCTTCCTTTGTATCTACTGGGGTAAAAAGTTGCAGAGGTGGAAGTTCAGACTCCCCATTAGAACTTTGCTTACACTGCCCTAACTGGGGAGGACACTTTATTACAGCTGCTGACATGATAAGCACTGACACTACTATGTTTGTGTCAAGGGGCAGTGAGGTTGTGTCTTATCTCCAGGCTGGGATGAAAGTCTTACATTCCCACTAGGCCTTTTCTAATCACTCTGAAGGAAGAAAAGAGGGATGCCATATTAAAGTAGGACAAGAGTAAAAACCTAGGCTCTTCACTTGGCCTTAGCTGTAGGGTGGAGGTAGAATCCATGGTATTTGCAAGAGGAGGGCAATTGTCTAAAAATTGTCTACCTTATTAGTCTTTCCCTTTCCTTGGTCCTTTGTCTAAGGAGAACAGGCTTTCCCTAAAGTTTGTCTGTGCCTATTTGCATTTCTAGCTTTTCCAGCATCTAGTCTTGGATATATTAGGCAAAAATCTCAAGAAATCCACTGACAGGTCATTCATCAGGATCCAAGGATCTTAACTAGTTTACCTTCTCTCTACCTTTCAGAGTCTTAAGTTTGTTTTATATGTACAATGTGCATAGATTTTAGTTGTACTGCTACTGCTACTGCTAAGTCGCTTCAGTCGTGTCCGACTCTGTGCGACCCCATAAACAGCAGTAGGAGAAATAGGGAAAAGTGTACTCAATCTGTTTTGTCTTGGAAATGAAAGTTCAAATACATTGTTTTAGAAAATGTATTTTTTGCTTTACAAAGGTAATAAGACAAAAAGAGAAGTAAAATAAACAACAACAACAAAAAAAAAACATGTAGATTGGGAGAAAAAAGGAAATAAAACTTCCCCTATCCACAGACAACATGATCATCTAAGTAGAAAATCCTCAAGAATCTATAATCAATTATGGAACTAATGGGTTTAGTAAGGTCCTAAGTCACAAGGTCAACACATGGCAAATGAATCTTATTTCTAGGCACTAGCTATACAAACTTAGAATATAAAAACTATTCTACAAAAACAAAATCTGTAAAATATCATAAAAATGCAATAATTTCCAAAAATGTAAATACTTATTTATAAATATAACAAAGTAATAATAGGACTTATATGATGAAATATGTAATGAATGAAATAAATAAAGTTCTAAGTAAATGACCATCCCTACCATTTTTGTTTATTGACTCAATTTATTAAAGATGCTAATTTTCTCCACATTGTTCTGTAGATTTTAATACAACTCTTATCAAAATCTATGAAATATTTTTCTCAGATTAAACCTGACAGCTCTAAAATTTATAGGGAAAAGGAAAGGAATTAGAATAGCTAAAAGAATTTGGAAAGACAAACATAAATTTGGAGGAATTACTCTGCTAATGTTAAGGCTTATTATAAATCTACAGTAATCAAGTCTGTATGGTATTGATGAAGAAATAGACACATAGATAAAGGAACAGAACAGAGGTTCTAAAGATAGATCAACATAAATATGACCAATTGATTTTTGACAAAGATACAAGATCAATTCAATGAATAAAGGCTAGTCGTTTCAGCAAGTTGTACTGAAACAGCTAGAAGTTCATAGGCTAGAGAAATGAATCTTGTAAATTTTACACCTTATATAGAAATTAACTCAAAGTGAATCATGTATCTAAATATAAAAATATAACACTTTTAGAAGGGACATGGGAAAAAATCTATGTGACTTTGGGTTTGGTATTGAGTTGTTAGACATGCTACCAAAAACATAATTCATAAAAGAAAAAAATGATAAATTAGACTTCACCGGGGGTGGGGGGGTGGGACACACAATGAAAGACATTGTCAAGAGAATGAAATGGCAAGCCAAGAAATGAGAGAAAATATTTTTACATTACATATCCACAAAGAACAGGTATCCAGAATACATAAAGTACACTTGAAACTCAAAAATAAGAAAACATAATCTAACTGAAAAATTAGAAAAAAGCAGGAATAGCCACTTCACTGAAGAAGACATAAGAATGACAGATGTTCAACATTAACAGCCATCAGGGATATGCAAAACGAAACCATGATTAGATTCCACTATACAACTATTAGAAGAGCTTAAATAAAGGAACAAAGTTCTGGTTAGTATTCAGAGCAACTGGAACTCTCAGAACATTGCTAGTGGGAATACAAAAAGGTATAGCAGTTTCTGAGAATATTAAACATATACTTACCATATGACCCAGCAGCCTCACTCCTGGGCATCTTCTCTAGAGAAATAAAAATGCATGCTTATGCAATAACCTGAACACAAGTATTCATAGCAGCTCTATTGATAATTGATAAAGCTATCATCAACCCAAATATTCTTCAAGGATAGAATAGAGAAACAAATTGTAGTTTGTTGTTGTTATGTTGCTGTGTAATTGCTAAATCATGTCCAGTTCTTTTGCAACCCCGTGGACCTTACCCTCCAGGCTCCTCTGTCTATGTGATTTCCAAGGCAAGAATATTGAAGTGAGTTGCCATTTCCTTCTCCAGAGGATCTTCCCAACACAGGGATCAAATTTGCATCTCCTGCTTGGCAGGCAGATTCTTTACCACTGAGCCACCTGGTTTATTTGTCCATATAATAGAGTACTATTCAATAAGAAAAAAGAATGAACTTTTGAAATATGCAAGACTTTGGATGTATCTCAAGTGTTTATACCAAGTAAAAGAAGTCAATTTCAAAAGATGTGATTCCATTATTACGACATTCTAGAAAAGTCAAACCTAAGGGGATTACCTGGGTTTCCCAGTGCCTCAGAGGTAAAGAATGTGCCTGCAATGCAGGGGCTGGGAGTTCTGTCTCTGGGTCAGGAAGACCCTCTGGGGAAGGAAATGGTAACCCACTCTGGTATTCTTGCCTGGGAAACCCCATTAACAAAGGAACCTGGCTATGATTCATGGGGTTGAAAAACATTCAGACCTGACTTAGTAACTAAACAACAACAACAATAAGGATACAGAAGTGATCAGTGATTACCAGGGATTATGAGAAATAAAAAGGTGTGATTTTAAAGATTTTCATTCAAGGAAGATTTTTGAGGATGGATGGGACTATCCTGTGCATGTTTTTGATGTGCTAACAAAATCTATATGTCAAAATTTATAGATACACTTTGAGGAGAGAAAAAGTTTTACACAAGGACAGAAAAGTCCATTTTACTTCAAAATGATTTTTTAATTAATATATTAATTTCTCAATTCTAAAATGTCTTTTGATGTTTTTAATTATCTTTTTTTTTAACTGGCTTAATTGAATTTTGCTCAGAGGAATATTTTGTAATGAAATCAATTCATTAGAATTTATGGAGACTTGCTTTATGACTAGTGTATCACAATACTTTCAAATAATCTGTGTATATTGAAAGAATGTATATCTTGTAAATGCTTAAGATAGAAATATACACATATCTTTCATTGGATCAGTTTTGTTAATTATGTAGTTCAATGTTCTATTTAATTTTGTAGTTGTTGCTTCTCTATGTTAGAGAGAAATAATATTTTTTTTCCTTTTCATACGTTGGGCAAGGTAATTAAGTGTCATACAAATGTAGAAATTATATGTCTACCTGGCAATTAGAATCTTTGCTCAGTAGGAAACAATCCTTCTTATCTCTAGTAGTTTTATTGTTTACTTTTAAGTTTTCTTGGCTTGAAATTGCTATATCTGCACTAGAATTATTAAATTAGAGTTTACATAGTATATATATATTTCTATCCTTTTAATTTCCACTATTCTCTTTTAAATACCTTTCTTAAAATAACGTATGCTTGAGTTTCATTTTATTTCCAATCTGCTAATCTTGTCATTTAACGGATAATTTAGACCTTTTACATTCAGTGTAATTTCTAATACCTTAAACTCATTTTCTGCCTATTTACTTTTGTGTGTATTAGTATATCTGTTCTAGTTTGCTTTTCTATTCTTATTTATGATTATTTGTTATAATTCCATTTTTCTTCTTTCATTTGGAATTTATAAATTTTCTATATGATATTTTAGTGATTACCCTTGAAATTGCAATATGCAATTAAATCATCAATGTCATAGTCCATGCAGGTTGCTGCACCAAAATACAACAGACTAGGTAGCTTATGAACAATAGTAATTTGTTTTACACACTTCTGGAGGCTGAAAGTCTGACATTAAAGTGTCAGGATGATCAGATTCTGTGTCTGTACTTCCCAGTTGATAACTGGAAAGTTGACTTTTTGCTATTACCTCACACAGCAGAAAGAGCAAAGGAAATTTTTCTGGGTCTCTTTTATAAGGTCACTAATTCCATAATTGAGGACTCTGCCTCCTGATCTAATCACCTCCCAAAGACCCTCCTTCCCAGTACTGTCATGAAGCATAAAATTTCAACACATGAATATTGGGGGGAATACAAACATTCAGGGCATAGTAAATATACATATTCTTTGGCCCAGCATCTTATTATTTATAATTTATTTTCAGGAATAAGCACAAATACATAATAATAAAGTTTTTAATCACAGCCCAGTTTAATGGGCTGAAAACTGAAAACAAAGTTTAAATATCTGATATACAGAGGTTAGTTTAAAAAAAACTCATGGAAAAATAATATTCATCCATTTAAAATTATATTTTAAAGAGTAAACAAAGAAATAACATCACAATAGAGCATTAAAAGAAAGAGTGGAGAACTCAGTACATTTTATTACATGTGTATGTATGATCATGTGTATATGTATCTGTGAGTTTACATATATGTATATGTCCATTTATAATATGAAGATCATAGGAAAAATATTGCTGATAGTAGCTGTAGCATGATCTTAAGACTGACAAAGTTTTTTCTGTTTATCAGTATTTTAATTATTTTCTATGAGAATGTATTTTTGCAGCAACAGAAACAATCAAAAAAACACTGATAAGTCTTGAGAAAGAAGAATGGAGCTGTAGGAATCAACCTTCTTGACTTCAGATTATACTACAAAGCTACAGGCATCAACACAGTATGGTACTGGCACAAAAGCAGAAATACAGACCAATGGAACAAGATAGAAAGCCCAGAAACAAAACCCATGCACCTATGGGTACCTTATTTTTGACAAAGGAGGCAAGAATATACAATGGGGCAAAGACAGTCTTTTCAATAAATGGTGCTGGGAAAACTGAACAGCTACATGTTAAAGAATGAAATTGGAACATTTCCTAACACCATACAAAAAAACAAACTCAAAATGTATTAAAGACCTAACTATAAGACCAGAAACTATAAAACTCTTAGAGGAAAACAGGCAGAACACTCAATGACATAAATCAAAGCAAGATCCTCTACAACCCATCTCCTAGAGTAGTGGAAATAAAAACAAAAGGAAACAAATGGGATCTGATTAACTTAAAAGCTTTTGCACAGCAAAGGAAACTATAAGTAATGTGGAAAGACAACTCTCAGAATAGGAGAAAATAATAGCAAGTGAAACAACTGACAAAGAATTAATTTCCAAAATATACAAGCAGCTCATACAACTCAATGCCAGAAAAACAAACAACCCAATCAAAAAGTGGGAAAAAGACCTAAACAGACATTTCTCAAAAGAAGGCATACAAATGGCTAACAAACACTTGAAAGATGCTCAACATCACTCATTATTCAGCTCAGTTCAGTTCAGTTGCTCAGTCATGTCCTACTCTTTGCAACCCCATGAATCGCAGCACACCAGGCCTCCCTGTCCATCACCATCTCCCAGAGTTCACTCAGACTCACATCCATTGAGTCCGTGATGCCATCCAGCCATCTCATCCTCTGTCGTCCCCTTCTCCTCCTGCCTCCAATCCCTCCCAGCATCAGAGTCTTTTCCAATGAGTCAGGTCTTCGCATAAGGTGGCCAAAGTATTGGAGTTTCAGCTTTAGTATCATTCTTTCCAAAGAAATCCCAGGGCTGATCTCCTTCAGAATGGACCAGTTGGATCTCCTTGCAGTCCAAGGGACTCTCAAGAGTCTTCTACAACACCACAGCTCAAAAGCATCAACTCTTCAGTGCTCAGCTTTCTTCACAGTCCAACTCTCACATCCATACATGACCACAGGAAAAACCATAGCCTTGACTAGATGGACATTTGTTGGCAAAGTAATGTCTCTGCTTTTCAATATGCTATCTAAGTTGGTCATAACTTTCCTTCCAAGGAGTAAGCATCTTTTAATTTCATGGCTGCAGTCACCATCTGCAGTGATTTTGGAGCTCAAAAAAATAAAGTCTGACACTATTTCCCCATCTATTTACCATGAAGTGATGGGACCAGACGCCATGATCTTCACTCATTATTAGAGAAATGTAAATCAAAACTATAATGAGATATCATCTCACACTGGTCAGAAAGGCCTTCATCAAAATGTCTACAAACAATAAATGCTGGAGAGGGTGTGGAGGAAAGGGAATGCTCTTGCACTGTTGGTGGGAATGAAAATTGATACAGTCATTATGGAAGACAGTATGGGGATTCCTTAAAAAACTAGAAATAAAATCATTATATGACCCAGCAATCCCACTCCTAGGCATATACCCTGAGGAAACCAAAATTCAAAGAAAAACATGTATCCCATTGTTCATTACAGCAGTATTTACAATAGCTAGAACATGGAAGCAGCCTAGATGTCCATCGACAGATGAATGGATAAAGAAGTTGTGGTACATATACACAATGATATATTACTCAGCCATAAAAAGGAACACATTTGAGTCAGTTCTAATGAGGTGGATGAACCTAGAACCTGTTTTACTGAGTGAAGTGAGTCAGAAAGAGAAAAATAAATACCATATTCTAACACATATATACAGAATCTAGAAAAATGGTACTGAAGAATTTATTTACAGGGAAGTAATGGAGAAGACTCTTGAGAGTCCCTTGGACTGCAAGGAGACCCAACCAGTCCATTCTGAAGATTAGCCCTGGGATTTCTTTGGAAGGAATGATACTAAAGCTGAAACTCCAGTACTTTGGCCAGCTCACGTGAAGAGTTGACTCATTGGAAAAGACTCTGACGCTGGGAGGGATTGGGGCCAGGAGGAGAAGGGGACGACAGAGGATGAGATGGCTGGATGGCATCACGGACTCGATGGATGTGAGTCTGAGTGAACTCTGGGAGATGGTGATGGACAGGGAGGCCTGGTGTGCTGCGATTCATGGGGTCGCAAAGAGTCGGACATGACTGAGCGACTGAACTGAACTGAATGGAGAAACAGACATAGAGAATGGATTCATGGACGTGGTGAAAGGGGAGGAGAGGGTGAGATGTATGGAAAGGGTAACATGGAAACTTACATTGCCCTATGTAAAATAGACAGCCAATGGGAATTTGCTGTATGGCTCAGGAAACTCAAACAGGGGCTCTGTATCAACCTAGAGAGGTAGGATAGGGAGGGAGATGGAAGGGAGGTTCAATAGGGAGAGGATATATGTATGCCTATGGCTGATTCATGTTGAGGTTTGACAGAAAACAGCAAAAACTTGTAAAGCAATTATCCTTCAGTTAAAGCAAACAAACAAACACTGCTAGGAAATATAGACCACAGAACAGTATTAGCAGTAAGAATTTAATTAAAGAACTTTATTCTATCTCTGCTATGATTATAGAATCTAGAAATTACATATATATTTGAAAAATATCTTTCTAAAAATGCATAAAATTAATTTAATATGATCTTCAATTGTGTTACTTTTTTTTCCTAACAAAAATAATTACCTTTCCTAAAAAATAAAGTAAAAAGCACAAACTTCACTGACAGAAACTGTGATGACAGCCCGAGCAATAAAAGAGGAAATTGTATGGATCCAGTATAATCCAACTTCAAATACAGAGTTTCTCACTGCACATATCCAGTTGTGTTTGTCAGATACAAACTGTTATTGCTATGATTAGCCAACAAGTAAATCCCTGAAAAATGAGCATGCCAGAGGGTGCTCTCTCCGTCATCTTTGGCTCAGCCCTGCCATTAATCTCAGGAAAGACTTCTCTGTGATCTTGCAGCCCTGTTCATGTGCTGTAACCTTGAGCTACAGGCTGTGACATTGGAGTAAGAACACAACACAAGTAAACATGCCCAAGTCATTCTCAGCATAGAATGAATGAAAGCCTTTGGAAATGAGTGTGGCTTGAAACAATGTTCTTTGATTTCTTTTGTGCTTTTGTCCTTGTCCTAAAGGATGGTAGTGTGAAAGTAGACTACCTCTAACCTGATTCATCTGAATGTTGAAAGAGATTGGTTATAGATTTCCGGTTTATCCTCAGAATTGTCAGTGTACTATCTAGAAGCAGTCTATGCTAATTTTTCAGTGGCAGTTATCTTAAAAAAAAAAAAAAAACATTTCCCATTAGTGGATTCTGTATTTTTCTTATATGGTAAAAAATTACTTAAATACAAAGCTAAACACCTTCTGTGATGGGCAGATGACAAGGAGCCCCTGCTGACTTCCCAGTTCCTGGTATTCACTTCTTTGTATACTCTCCCTGTGGTGGTTAGATTTATATGTCAGTTTGCCTAAGCTATGGTACTCCATTATTTAGCCAAACGTTAATCTAAGTGTTGCTGATAGGGTATTTTGTAGATGTGGTTAATATCTGCAATCAGTTGACTATGAATAAAAGAGATTACCTTCAAAATGTGGGTGAGCTTTACCTAAACAGATGAGGACTTTGAGCTAAAGCAACAACAACAAAACTGAGATTTTTCAGAGAAGAAATTGTGTCTGAAGACTGGTGTCAACTCCTGAGTTTCCATCTTGCTAGCCGGCCTGTAGATTTCAGACTTGCCACCGCCCCCACAATCATATAAACCAATTTCTTAAAGTAAATTTCTTCTCTATATGTATGTCTTATTGGTTCTGTCTCTGTGGAGAATGCTAATACAGTGTGTACATAAAAATAATTTTTATTTTTAATAATGGCATTATAACACATAAACAGTGTCCCATGTCTTCTTTACTAATTTATAATGTGGCTTATAAAACTTTTTGTACATCAGAATATACAAATCTACCTTATTATTTTTACAAATGTTCAGTGGCCATTACCTATACAAACCATAATGTATTCATGAGCATGATTAAAAATGCAAGTGTAGTAAGTTTTCCAGCCTTTAGTTTTCAACTTTCCATCTTAACTGTGATTTAGTTAATCCAATGTAGAGCTGAAAGCTTTAAGACAGTACATTTAAAGTTTTGAAATAGCTTACATGAAATAATTAAACATAATGCTCTCTTCGTTTCATTTTCCCTGGAACAAAATGGAAGCCGAGTATTCTGGGAAGAGTCAAAATTTCATTTTTTCCCTCTGTTATGACCTAGCTTTGAATCTTATCCCAGGGGGTGTCTGGCTCAGAGGATGTTCTTTGCTTTGCAAATATTTGCTTTGTCTCACCAAAGTTGTAGTTTTATCCACAAGATCTATACTCTCTGTCTTTATGTTGAGACACTACATAAAACTTTGTTGAAATCATTTATATTTTCTCTTTCTATTAATACTGTTATGCAAATATAAAGATAATTTTTATAAAATATTTTAAAATTAGAGAAGTGTATTGCAGTTGGGATAAAAAAAATAATCTTGAATAATCAGGAAGCACTTAGTTTAAGGAAAGGTGCTTCATTCAGTAACATTTAAGATAAGAAAATTGTATAAAAGTTTTTAAAAAATGGATATCTTCCAATACATGAATTTATTACAACCTGAGACTAGAACTATCCTATTGTGCCTATAGTGCTATGATTATACTATTTTCTTTCTTACCAAGAGATCCCATTTTTATATTTCAGTTTCAGAGTAATAATAGCTACCATATGTAAAATATACTTTCTTGAGTGTCCTAATACCATTTGTTACAAAAAGGAAATATAAAACTGAACAACAAAATATACATGTTACAAGCTTTCCACACTCTTGTACAAGAGAGGATAGTTGAGTTCTCTGTAATAAGGCTTTGTAATGATGGCAAAGTGAGGCAGACCAATTCTCTTTTTATGAAAGTCTGAAACTCAGTAACCCCAGACTCCCAGTCCTGTAGCTTTTGCTTGGTAGTATTAATCTTACTTGTGAATTCAAAATGGCAAAGAGGATTTTTTTGTAAGTGTAAACATAAGTGTAAATTCTATGTGTAAGGTTAAAGTCAGCAGGAACTTTGTATAAGCAATTGAGGGTGGGGCTGCCCATGAAGAGGCAAAATCAAGACAGCGATGTCATGAATAGGAAGCAAAAATGCAGTACAAATTTGAAAAAATGAAGTACAGACTTAAAAGGAGAAAATAGTTACAGAGTTTGCTGAC
The DNA here is from genome assembly GCF_014754425.2 of Oryx dammah. Classification (NCBI taxonomy): domain Eukaryota; kingdom Metazoa; phylum Chordata; class Mammalia; order Artiodactyla; family Bovidae; genus Oryx; species Oryx dammah. The sequence goes on along the minus strand of NW_024070185.1, from coordinate 48,897,301 downwards.
ATGAGAGAATAGAAGACTTGCAGAGTAGTTGTTTTGATGGTTCAGAAATTTGTTAACAAACTAAAAGTTTACCTGCTGCCTCACAGTGGTGGGAAGGTAGACATACAAGAGTTGGTTGCTCAGTCCTTTCTGACTCTTTGCAACCCCATGGACTATAGACCTCCAGGCTCCTCTGTCCATGGGATTCTCCCAATAAGAATACTGAAGTGGGTAGCCATTCCATTCTCTAAGGGAACTTCCTGATCCAGGGATCATATCCAGGTCTCCTGCATTGCAGACTCTTTACTGTTTGACCCACTAGGAAGGTAGATAATACTGTTTAAAGGATTTGTACAAAAATGCTTTTTATCCTGGTACTTCCTTTTAAGATGTCTCAAACCTAAAAAGTTAAACTTGGGAGAATGCTTTTGATCTATTTCCAAGATGCTGTTTGTATAATCTAGTGTCTGGAATGTAAGAATTATTTATTAAATGCTAATTTAGTGAATTTTCACTAAAGTGTACAGGAACTGTGGAAAATTCTTAAAGAGATGTACAGATAAGCTAGGGAAGTATTTTCCTGATTGATAGCCATTAAAAAAAAAAGAAAGAAAAATTATACAATCATCAAAATTATTTGGCATTATTTACCTGGTGTTTTAGAAGAACATAAGACTCTAGGCTGATATTTTGGACCCTCTGTTCCAACTAGATGATAGAAGTTAGAAGATTTTCTCAATTAAAACCATACCTGTACACTTTTACATAATAGCACTGTTACTCTCTGATTTTGGTGTTAAAACTCATGCTTCTTGTTCTCTCCCTCTTTATAAACTGGAGAAATATAGTCTAGAGTCTTCAGCAACAGAAATATATACCTATAGAAATTAAAACATAAGTGTCTAAACATTTTTTTACTTTTTGTGCTACATTAATTGTTTGATATTTTAATAAAGATAGCATTTAGAAACTAAATTTGAACTGGAAATTGTACTTGACTCCATTGTGCATATCATTAGAGAGAACTGAAGAATGTAGCCAGTCAACTTTTACCTCCTTTGTGCTAAATCCAGATGTCTTCTTGCTCTTCACATTAATCTTGAAGACCAGTTCGCTTTAAGCCAATGCTTCTCAACTTTGCTTCATGCCTCATTGCCTTTCATATTCTTAGTACATAATCATCAGTCACATCAATAGAATAGGGACACAAGCCCCAAAGTGTAGTTGAGAATTACTACTAAAAACAGTGAGAGTAACATCTCACTTCAGTCGCTCAGTCATGTCCAACTCATTGTGACCCAATGGACTGCAGCACGTCATGCCTCCCTGTTCATCACCAACTCCTAGAGTTTACTCAAACTTATGTCCATTGAGTCTGTGATGCCATCCAACCATTTCATCATCTGTCGTCCCCTTCTCCTCCAACCTTCAATCCTTCCCAGCATCAGGGTCTTCTCAAATGAGTCAGTTCTTCATATCAGGTGGCCAAAATATTGGAGTTTCAGCTTCAGCATCAGTCCTTCCAATGAATATTCAGGACTAATTTCCTGTAGAATGGACTAGGTGGATCTCCCTGCTGTTCAAGGGACTCTCAAGAATCTTCTCAAATATCACAATTCAAAAGCATCAGTTCTTCAGCACTCAGCTTTCTTTATAGTCCAACTCTCAGATCCATACATGACTACTTAAAAAATCATAGCTTTGACTAGATGGACTTTGTTGGCAAAGTAATGTCTCTGATTTTTAATATGCAGTCTAGGTTGGTCATAATTTTTCTTCCAAGGAGCAAGAGTCTTTTAATTTCATTGCTGCAGTCACCATCTGCAGTGATTTTGGAGCCCCCCAAAATAAAGCCTTTCACTGTTTCCATTGTTTCCCCATCTATTTGCCATGAAGTGATGGGACTAGATGCCATGATCTTAGTTTTCTGAATGTTGAGTTTTAAGCCAAGTTTTTCACTCTCCTCTTTCATTTTCATTAAGAGCTTCTTTAGTTCTTCTTCACTTTCTGCCATAAGGGTGGTGTCATCTGCATATCTGAAGTTATTGATATTTCTCCCAGAAATCTTGATTCCAGCTTGTGTTTCTTCCAGTCCAGCATTTCTCATGATGTACTTTGCATATAAGTTAAATAAACACAGTGACAATATACAGCCTTTACGTACTCTTTTCCCAATTTGGAACCAGTCTGTTGTTTCATGTCCAGTTCTAAATGTTGCTTCCTGACTTGCACACAGATTTCTGAGGAGGTGGGTCAGGTGGTCTGGTAGTCCCATCTCTTTAAGAGACATTTCCATTGTTTTTGGAAGCCCCAGCAAGAAGGTAGGTGCTGGAGTGACGGCTGTGTAGCATTAGAGCAGCAGCTGTGTGGAGCTGGAGTGACTTTGAAGAGCTCCAGCAACATGGTATGAGGGGCAAAATCACATGTAGAATCAAACCCATACCTTCCAGAGATAGTCAGAGGGCTCAAACACACCTTGTGCACACCAGGACACAGAGACCCCACAGAGACTGAGACAGACTGTATTTGAGTGTCTCCTGAGGAGGTATGAGGCAGAAGTACACTTGCTGCAGGAGCAGGTGTTCTGGGGGCAGTAGACCTGGGTATGGCATAAGCCCATTTGGAGGAGGTCACCATTAACCCCACCATAGAGCCACAAAAACTTACACAGGTCAGGGGAAACAGACTCTTGGAGGGCACAAACAAAACCTGTGTGCACTAGGACCAAGGAGAAAGGAGCAGTGAACCTACAAGAGACTGACCTAGCCTTGCCCATGAGTGTCTAAGAGTCTCCAGTGAAGGTGTGGGTTGGTGATGGCTTGCTGCAAGGTTGGGAGCACTGAGAGTAACAGTACATGCATGGGATCTTTGAAGGAGGTCACCATTATTTTCATTACCTCCACTGTAGTTTAGACTCAGGTCAAATAACAGGGAAGGAACCCAGCCTCACCCATAAAGAGAACTTGGGTTAAAGATTAGAGCATGGCTTCATTAGAACAAGACTCAGTTTTCCCCTCAGTCAGTCTCTCACATCATGAAGCTTCCATAAGCCTCTTTTCCTTCTCCATCAGAGGGCAGACAGAATGAAAACAACAGGAAACTAACCAACCTGATCACATGGACCACAGCTTTGTCTAACTCAATGAAACTATGAGCCCTGCCATGTAGGGCCACCCAAGATGGCTAGATCATGGTTGAAAGTTCTGACAAAATGTTGTCCACTGGAGAAGGAAATGGCAAACCACTTCGATATTCTTACCTTGAGAACCCCATGAACAGTATGAAAAGGCAAAAAGATAGGACAATGAATGATGAACTCTCCAGGTCGGTAGGTGCCCAATATGCTACTGGAGATCAGTGGAGAAATAACTCCAGAAAGAAGGAAGAGACAGAGCTAAAGCAAAAACAGCACCCAGTTGTAGATGCAACTTGGATGGAAATAAAGTCTGATACTATTCATTTCCAAGGCAAACCATTCAATATCACAGTAAGCCAAGTCTATGCCCCAACCAGTAATGCTGAAGAAGCTGAAGTTGAATGGATCTATGAAGACCTACAAGACCTTCTAGAACTAACCCCCCCCAAAAGATGTCTTTTTCATTATAGGGGACTGGAATGCAAAAGTAGGAAGTCAAGAAACATCTGGAGAAACAAGAAAATTTGGCATTGGAGAATAGAATGAGCCATGGCAAAGGCTAATAGAGTTTTTAAAAGATTACACACCAGTCATAGCAAACATCCTCTTCCAACAATACAAGAGAAGACTACACAAGGACATCACCAGATGGTCAATACCAAAATCAGATTGATTATATTATTTGCAGCCTAAGATGGAGAAGCTCTATGCAGTCAGCAAAAACAAAACCAGGAGCTGACTGTGGCTCGGATCATGACCTTCTTATTGCCAAATTCAGACTTAAATTGAAGAAAGTGGGGAAAACCACTAGACCATTCAGGTATGACCTAAATCAAATCTCCTACCATTATACAGTAAAAGTGACAAGTAGATTCAAGGGATTAAATCTGATAGACAGAGTGCCTGAAGAACTATGGATGGGGATTCATGATATTGTACAGGAGGCAGTGATCAAGACCGTCCCCATGAAAAAGAAATGCAAAAAGGCAAAATGGTTGTCTGAGACCTTACAAATAGCTATGAAAAGAAGAGAAGTGAAAGGCAAAAGAGAAAAGGAAAGATATACTCATTTGAATACAGAGTTCCAAATAATAGCAAGAAGAGATAAGAAAGGCTCCCTCAATGATCACTGGAAAGAAATAGAGGAAAACAATAGAGTGGGAAAGACTAGAGATATCTTCAAGAAAATTAGAGATATCAAGGGGACATTTCATGCAAAGATGGGCTCGATAAAGGACAGAAATGGTATGGACCTAACAGAAGAAGAAGATATTAAGATAGGTGGCAAGAATACACAGAAGAACTGTACAAAAACGATCTTCAAGACCAGATAATCAAGATGGTGTGATCATTCACCTAGAGCCAGACATCCTGGAATGTGAAGTCAAGTGGGCCTTAGGAAGCATCACTATGAACACAGCTAGTGGAGGTGATGGAATTCCAGTTGAGCTATTTCAAATCCTGAAAGATGATGCTGTGAAAGTGCTACACTAAATATGCCAGCAAATTTGGAAAACTCAGCAGTGGCCACAGGACTGGAAAAGATCAGTTTTCATTCCAATCCCAAAGAAAGGCAATGCCAAAGAATGCTCAAACTACCACACAATTGCACTAATCTCACACACTAGTAATGCTCAAAATCCTCCAACTCAGGCTTCAACAGTACATGAACCATGAACTTCCAGATGTTCAAGATGGTTTTAGAAAAGGCAGAGAAACAGAGATCAAATTGCCAACATCCTCTGGATCCTCAGAAAAGCAAGAGCGTATTTCATATGGACCAAATTTCAACTATTGATATGATCTAGATATGGGAAACCCAATATTCAAAATTTCTTTTCTGTTTTTATTTCAGTGCTGTGTCCGATTTTTTATCTAAACTACCTGATTCTGAAAGACAATTTGAAGTAGCCTATGCAATGAAATCATTTCAACAATATAAAGGTAGCCAAAGGAAGTTAGAATAGAAGAAAAGTAAAATTAGTAAAACAAATATTCCCCAATTTATCTATAGATTAAATCAATATTAATCCACTCCCCAGCAGACACTTAATAGAAACAGAAAAGTACATTATAACTATATGTAGAAATGTGAAGAACTTAAAATAGCTAAAATAATTTGGAAAAAATAAGACTAAATTTGAAAGATTTGCACCACTTAAATGGAAGATTCATCATAAAGGTCAATAATCATGACAATATAGCACTGGCATAAAGATAAGACATAAGTGAATGGAACAGAATAGAAAGACCAGAAATAAAACTACATACATACAGCCAACAGGCTTTTGACATAGTCAGTGGGTAAAAATAATCTTTTCAACAGATTGTAGAAATTTGAAATATCTAGAAATACCTCTAAAAATATGAGGTATTTATTGTACATCTAATATGTGCTTGCTCCTATTCGGAGTAAAGATACAGCAGAAAAGAGACACAGTTCCTGGTCTCATAAACATATTTCATGTAGAAGAAAGGCAGCCAGTAAGTAAACAAGCAGATGCATTATATAACCTTAGGTATTAAAAAATTCCATAAGAAAATCATAATTAGATTAAAAGTAATAATGCATCAAATGAATTATCATAAAGAATTTCCTTTGTAAGTGAACTGTGTTCATGATGTATGATATGCCTACTAAGGAAATGAAGTTACACACAGGCAAAAATCCATGGAGAATAAACATATAAAGTAAGTAGAAACAAAACCCTGAAATAAGTAAGCTATTGAAGTAGATTGGGTCAACTATGTAAATTTACCTTAAAAGACCAGGTCCTCAGACACTCAGAAAGACAATACTGAAATATAAGGAAAAGAGATAATGCTTAAGTCAAATATATTGGATGGTGATGAAAAAAATCTATGTTCTCCTATCCCTTAAAACACACACATACACACAAGCAGAATTTTGATGAGCCACATGTATAAAATTACCAATGAAAGTAGACCAATTATGAAATTCATTGAAAAGTTTTGTTTTTGTTCTAGAGATTTAGAAAATTCTGTGAATAATAAACATGAGATCTGCTTTTTTATTGTTTTAGTTCAGTTCAGTTCAGTTCAGTCGCTCAGTCATGTCCAACTCTTTAAGACCCATGAATTGCAGCATGCCAGACCACCCTGTCCATCACCAACTCCCAGAGTTCACCCAGAGTCATGTGCATTGAGTCTGTGATGCCATCCAGCCATCTCATCCTCTGTCATCCCCTTCTCCTGCCCCCGATACCTCCCAGCATCAGAGTCTTTTCCAATGAGTCAACTCTTCGCATAAGATGGCCAAAGTATTGGAGTTTCAGCTTTAGCATCAGTCTTTCCAATGAACACCAAGATTGATCTCCTTTAGGATGGACTGGTTGGATCTCCTTGCAGTCCAAGGGACTCTCAAGAGTCTTCTCCAACACCACAGTTCAAAAGCATCAATTCTTTGGCGCTCAGCCTTCTTCACAGTCCAACTCTCACATCCATACATGACCACTGGAAAAAACATAGCCTTGACTAGATGGACCTTTGCTGGCAAAGTAATGTCTCTGCTTTTCAATATACTATCTAGTTTGGTCATAACTTTCTTTCCAAGGAGTAAGCGTCTTTTAATTTCATGGCTGCAATCACCATCTGCAGTGATTTTGGAGCCCAGAAAAATAAAGTCAGCCACTGTTTCCACTGTTTCCCCATCTATTTCCCATTGTTTAGAACTTTTAAATTAATATATTTTCAAAGTATAAAGAAAAAAGTGGATGAATTAATGAAACATGAGCCAACAAAAAACCAATTGAACACATATAGGAATACTGATTTATTTCAGGCACTGAATAAAACATTTGCATGTGTTATTTCAATTATACTTGGTGGCTCAGGGGTCAAAGAATATGCCCACCAATGCCTGCCAATGCAAGAAACTTTGGTTTGATCCCTGGATTAGGAAGATCACCTGGAAGAGAAAATGCCAACCCACTCCAGTATTCTTGTCTGGGAAACCCCATTGAAAAAGGAGCCTGGTGGGTTACAGTCATGGGGTTGCAAAGAGTTGATATGACTTAATGATTAAACACGCATTATATATAGAGGGAAAAGGGAAAAACAATGGCACATATCAGTGACATAACATGTAGATGTCTGTGAATCTAAACATTTCTTTCATTTATTTTTTATGGAAAAAGTGAACACAAACTGAGCATTTATTAAGTGATGTTTATTTCTATAAATGTGTCCTACTGGGAGAATAGGGGCATGCGACCCAATTCTTAGTCCCAGAGCTTGTGATTGCTTTTGAGTTCTCACAGACTTCCTTTTTTACCAATTTTTTAAAAATTGTATTGAATAAAAACAGATTTTTTTTAAAGGTGAAGATTTAAACATAAAAAGATAACATGCCATATCAATGGAAGGGTGAATAAAGGAAAACACTTTGTGAATCTTTACTATTGATTTGGACATATCTTTGTATCATATAAACCTCCAAGGCAGACTAGAGACTGGATCAGAGCTGGATATAATGTACTAAATTTTGGTTGCAGAAATTAAGGGTAAAATATTTGTCTTCATGGGGACAGATCCATTACTGCACTTTTCAAAATGTCAAGGCTACATCTGAAAAGTAATTGCAATTTTCTCCCATTTTATAAAGATAATTCCCTGTTTGTACTTTACACATAAAAACCTGTGACTTAAAAAAGTTTCTTCACGCTATTAAGATGGGCTTCCCAGGTGGCGCTAGTGGTAAAAAAACATCCCTACCAATGCAAGAGACATAAGAGACTTGGATTTAATCCCTGGGTCAGGAAGATCCCTTGGAGGAAGGCAGGACAACCTACTCCACCATTTTCACCTGGAGAATCCCATGGACAAAGGAGACTGGCAGGCTACAGTCCATAGGGTCACAAAGAGTTGGATATGACTGAATCGACTTAGCATACCCTCACAACATGGCTTAAAGTACAGCATATGTATTTTTTTTAATCTCCAGATTCAAGAAAAGCATAGTATTATTATTTAGTAATACTTTGTTCTTTGACCACTTAGTTTTTTAGGAGCCATTATTAAGTAAGAAATATTTTTTGGAAATGATAATCCATAGGAAAAGGAAATCACATTCCTGGACAAATAATTTATATTTGTGTGTATTTGATACACATTAAGTAAATCTTAATTATGAATATAATAAGAGTGGAGCTAAGCATTGCAATTTATATTCAAAACTATTAAATCATCAAACTTTATTGTGGTAGGAATGGTAAAATTATTAGTAGCTATTTGGAGGTAGATATTACATAGTAATGTTTCATGAGATGGACTGGTAAATAATAAAATAAAATTCTCATAAAGAAGACATAAATTTACATCACAACTTTGAAAAATATTAAAATGTGAAAGAAAGAAGGTATCTTAGCACTGAAAAAATATTGTATTTCTAATTTTAGTCCTAGAGATTACATCATCAACTTGGCTTAATATAATCTCTCACAACATAACGCAAAACAAGTAATTTGTTATGATTGAGAAAACGAAGATCATGGCATCTGGTCCCATCACTTCATGGTAAATAGATGGGGAAACAGTGGAAACAGTGTCAGACTTTATTTTTTTGGGCTCCAAAATCATTGCAGATGGTGATTGCAGCCATCAAATTAAAAGACGCTTACTCTTTGGAGGAAAAGTTATGACCAACCTAGATAGCATATTCAAAAGCAGAGACATTACTTTGCCGACTAAGGTCCATCTAGTCAAGGCTATGGTTTTTCCTGTGGTCATGTATGGATGTGAGTTGGACTGTGAAGAAAGCTGAGCACCGAAGAATTGATGCTTTTGAACTGTGGTGTTGGAGAAGACTCTTGAGAGTCCCTTGGACTGCAAGGAGATCCAACCAGTCCATTCTGAAGGAGATCAACCCAGGGATTTCTTTGGAAGGAATGATGCTAAAGCTGAAACTCCAGTACTTTGGCCACCTCGTGGGAAGAGTTGACTCATTGGAAAAGACTTTGATGCTGGGAGGGATTGGGGGCAGGAAGAGAAGGGGACGACCGAGGATGAGATGGCTGGATGGCATCACGGACTCGATGGACGTGAGTCTGAGTGAACTCCATGAGTTGGTGATGGACAGGGAGGCCTGGCGTGCTGCGATTCATGGGGTCACAAAGAGTCGGACACGACTGAGCGACTGAACTGAACTGAACTCAGTACAATAATTAACAAATATTTCACAATATTTTAGCCCAAGTATCATACTGTATAAGAAATGAAAATATTTAAATTAATGTTGAAAATCAAATTTGATCTAATTTATAACTCAACATCAGAAAAACAATGCAATTTAATAATGAGCAGAAGAATATGAATAGACATTTATCCAAAGAGGAAATGCAGATGGCTGATAGGCATCTGAAGAGATGGTCAACATTCTAATCATTAAGGACATGCAAATCAAGACCATAGTTAGATATCACCTCACAACCTGTCAGAATGTCTATTGCCAAAAAGAATACAAATAACAAATTTTGGTGAGGATATGGAGAAAAGGGAACCTTTGTGCATACACTGTTGGTGAGAATGTCAATTGTAGCTACTGTGGAAAACAGCATAGAGGTTTCTCAAAAAAACTAAAAATAGAACTACCATATGACCCAGCAGTTCCACTCCAGCATATATATATATTTTTTAAAGCCCACTAGTTCGAATATATATATGCACTCCAATGTTCATATGTGTGTGTGTGTGTGTGTGTGTGTGTGTGTGCTCTCAGTTGAGCCCATCAGGCTCCTCTGTCCATGGGGATTTCCAGGCAAGAATACTGGAGCAGGTTGCCATCCCCTAATCCAATGAAAGAACTCACGTCTCTTAGGTCTCCTGCACTGGCAGGCAGATTCTTTACCATCAGCACCACTTGGGAAGCCCCATACCCAGCATGCTGCTGCTGCTGCTGCTAAGTCGCTTCAGTCATGTCCGACTCTGTGCGACCCCATAGACAGTAGCCTACCGGGCGCCCCGGTCCCTGGGATTCTCCAGGCAAGAACACTGGAGTGGGTTGCCATTTCCTTCTCCAAATGCATGAAATTGAAAAGTGAAAGTGAAGTCGTTCAGTCGTCTCCGACTCTTCGCAACCACATGGACTGCAGACTACCAGGCTCCTCCATCCATGGGATTTTCCAGGCAAGAGTACTGGAGTGGGGTGCCATTGCCTTCTCCCAGCATAGGTAATTTATATTGACTCATTGGAAAAGTCCCTGATGTTGGAAAAGATTGAGGGTAGAAGGACAAGAAGGCATCAGAGAATGAGATTGCTGGATGGCATCATAGATGCAATGAACATGAACTTGGGCAAACTCCAGGAGGTAGGTGGTGAGGGACAAGGAGGCCTGGCGTGCTGTAGTCCATGGGGTCACAAGGAGTCGGACATGACTGGTGACTGAACAATCACAACACAATCTTAAAGTTTATTTACTCTGTTTTCAGGGCTCCCTAATATTGGTTTTAATTCTATTAGGTAAAATTTTTATTTCAGATATTGTGTTTTCCACTTTTCAATTTCTTATTTGTTCTTTGGTTTCTATTCCTTTGCTGATATTTCCTATTTTTTTCTTTCATCATCAATATATTTCCATTATCCTTGAAGATACTTATAGTTCTGTTAATTCCAACATCTTCATCATCTTTAATTGTCTCCATTGATTATTATTTCTTAATAATAATCAATAATAAAAAGTGGCATTTTTTTGTTTATTTGAAATTTAAATAGTTTTGATTTGTGTCCTGGGTATTATGAATTATACCTGTAGAGACTCTAGAATATATTATAGTCCTCCAAAGAATAGCGATTTTTTTTTTTTAAGCAGGCAGTCATCTGACAGAATTTAAACCAGTTTTTTCTGTTTGATGCATGAAAGTTAAAATCTTATTTCTGTCTTTTTAGCCTTGGCTTGTCTGCTTTCAGTCTTATCTGTGTATTTTGGTTAAAGTTGAGTCTGATATTTAGATATAACATGGTGTTTCCACCTTATCTCTTTTTTTAAAGATCTTCTTCTCAACCCATTTTACCACCTCTGGACTTTTCAGTTCACCTCTGAACTCTGCAGTTGTCCCAAACCCTGCCCTTTGGCTTACCAATCCAAGAAGAAAGTCTTCTCCCTCTCATATTTTAGCTGCATCACACTATTGGTGTTGGCTCTCAAGCTAAAAGTGATGAAACCTGGGAGCTTACCCATTATCATTCCCTTCTACCAAGTGTTAACACATCTACAATACCTACCCAATTTTCTCAGTCTCCAGTGACCTTAGGTAGTTGTTTCTTTTTACATATTCCCTTTTAGTTTAAGGGTTTCCCTGATAGCTCAGTAGGTAAAGAATTCACCTGCAATGCAAGAGACCCTCGTTTGATTCCTGGGTTGGTAAGATCCCCTGGAAAAAGGACAGGCTCCCCGCTTTAGTTTTCTTGGGCTTCTCTTGTGGCTCAGCTGGTAAAGAATCTGCCCGCAATGTGAGAGACCTGAGTTTGATCCCTGGGTTGGGAAAAATCCCCTGGAGAAAGGAAAGGCTACCCACTCCAGTATTCTGGCCTGGAGAATTCCATGGACTGCCCAAGGCATCACAAAGAGTCAGACATGACTTAGCAGTTTTCACTTTAGTTTAAAGCTATTATTTCTGGAAGTATTGGCCCAATAAGAATGAATTAACCATTACCAAGAGAGAAATCCAAGAATATTAGGTTATTTCTTCTTTTGTAATGTAAACATTTAAAAGCTATAAATTTCCCTATGAAGATTGTTTTAGCTACGTCTCACACATTTTGACATGGTATGTTTTTATATTCATTCAGTTAAAAATATTTTAATATATCCTATGACTTTTTAAAGAAAATTTCTTTTAAAGTTACTTAGATGTGTTATTAATTCTCAAATTGTTGGAGATTTTTCTGACTTCTTTATATTGTACATTTTTGTTTAATTCCATTGTATCTGGCTATACTGTCTGATTTCCACTTATTTAAATTTAATAACTTAAAATTATTCTCAGTGTTGACTCAATAAATGAACATTCTATATCCACTTAAATAGAAAATATATTTTGTTGTTATTGAGTATAGTGTTCTAAAGTGTCAATTTGATTAAGCCCTTTGCTCAAATCTTCAATGTTCTTACTGATTCTTACTCAATATTTATAAAATTTAACAAAAAAGATCTATTGAAATTTCATAATTATGAAAACAGTTCTGCTGGCAACAAGTTCCTTTAATTTTTTGTTCATCTGAGAAAATCTTTGTCTACTTTTGAAAGATAATTTTTTAAGTTATCGAATGATAAGTTGGTGGGCTTTTTCTCTCAGTACTTTAAATATTTATATGTCACTACACTTTTGTTTGCATGGTTTTTAAGAAGTTAAACATAATTCTTATCTTTCTCTTCTATAAGTAAGATATCTTTCCTCCCCCCTTTGGCTTTTTGTAGGATTTTTAAAGTTTAGTAGTTTGAATAGAACATGCCTAGGTATAGCCTCAGATATGCAGATGACACCACCTTTATGTCAGAAAGTGAAGAGGAGCTAAAAAAAAAACTTCTTGATGAAACTGAAAGTGGAGAGTGAAAAAGTTGGCCTATAGCTCAACATTCAGAAAACAAAGATCATGGCATCCGGTCCCATCACTTCATGGGAAATCCATGGGGAAACAGTGGAAACAGTGTCAGACGTTATTTTGGGGGGCTCAAAAATCACTGCAGATGGTGATTGCAGCCATCAAATTAAAAGACGCTTACTCTTTGGAAGAAAAGTTATGATCAACCTAAATAGTATACTCAAAAGCAGAGACATTACTTTGCCGACTAAGATCCATGTAGTCAAGGCTATGGTTTTTCCTGTGGTCATGTATGGATGTGAGAGTTGGACTGTGAAGAAAGCTGAGCGCTGAAGAATTGACGCTTTTGAACTGTGGTGTTGGAGAAGACTCTTGAGAGTCCCTTGGACTGCAAGAAGATCCAACCAGTCCATTCTGAAGGAGATCAGCCCTGGGATTTCTTTGGAAGGAATGATGCTAAAGCTGAAACTCCAGTACTTTGGCCATCTCATGTGAAGAGTTTGAAGATTTGACTCATTGGAAAAGACTCTGATGCTGGGAGGGATTGGGGGCAGGAGGAGAAGGGGACAACAGAGGATGAGATGGCTGGATGGCATCACGGACTCAATGGACGTGAGTCTGAGTGAACTCCAGGAGTTGGTGATGGACAGGGAGGCCTGGCATGCTGTGATTCATGGGGTCGCAAAGAGTCGGACACGACTGAGCGACTGAACTGAACTGAACTGAACTGAACTGAGGTATAGTTTTTAACATCTGTACTGCTTCACCTTCTTTGAGCTTCTTACACTTGTGATTTGGCATCTGAATTAATTGGGGAAATTCTCAGACATTATTGTTCCAAATATTTCTTCTGTTTCTCTCTTTCTCTTCTTTTATTCCCGTTATTTGTGTATTACACCTTTTGTAGTTGTCCCACCGTTCATGGATATTCTGGTATTTTGCTTGTTTTTCATGATTTTTCTCTTCACTTTTCAGTTTTGGGGGTTTGTATTGAGATATGTTGAAGCTCAGATATCTTCTTTCCTCAGTGTGTTCATTCTTCTAATGGTTCATCAAAGTCACTCTTCATTTCTATTATATTGTTTTTATCTCTAGCATTTCTTTTTGATCTTTTTCTTAGAATTTCCATCTTTCTGTTTACATTGTCCATTTGTTTTTGCATGTTGTTTATATATTCATGGTGCTTCCCATGTGGCATTATAGTTGTCTCAAATTCCTAGTCTAATTCCAACATCCCTGCCATGTCTGGTTCTGATGCTCGCTCTGTCTCTTCAAATTATGGTTGTTTTTTGTTTTTGTTTTTTTACCTTTTGATAATGCTTGTAAATTTTTCTTCATCACCATCTATGATTAGCAGGTAAAAGGTCTTTAGTAATGTAGTAGTAAGATATGCAGAGAGGGAAACTGCTTTATATTCCTATAATTAGGTCCCAATCCTTTACTGAACCTATGCCTCTGGTATTTTGTTTGTTTGAGCAAAACTTTGAGAAACATTTGTGAACTATGAATTTCACAAGTGTTTCTCAGAGTATTTTTCACCACTTGGGTAGGAGAGGATGGCTAGAGTTAGCTGAATTTGGGTATTTCCCCTAGATTAGCTAGGCTTGGTTAATACCCAGGCAGCTTGGGCTTTTGTTAGCTGATTTCCCCTGAGGTTGGGACTTGTTAAGAAGAACAGAATGTTCTGGAATATTTCAAAATGGTTCATTCCCCTGCCTCTGGTCCACTATACAAGAAACAAGGGAGGAAACTTCTCCAATATTAGGTGTAGAATTCTGGTCAATCTCACAAAACTGTGGGGGTCTCCCATGACTGTGCTCCTGGGGATTTAAACTCTCATACTTGTCCACACTGAGCCTCTACCAATTCTTCAAAAATAGTTTAGATTTTCCTACCTCAGCCCAGGGCTTCCCAGGTGGCATTAGTGGTAAAGAACCCACCTGCCAATGCAGGAGACATAAGAGATATGGGTTCAATCCCTGGGTCAGGAAGATCTTCCCCTGGAGGAGGGCATGGCAACCCATTCTAGTATTCTTGCCAAGAGAATCCAATGGACAGAGAAACCTGGTAGGGTACAGTCATAGGGTTGCAAAGAATTGGACACAACTGAAGTGGCTTAGCATGCACTCATGCACCTCAGCCCTAGTTCCTGTGGCTATTCCAGTTATGAGTCTCTGCTGCAGTAATCTCTGACTCCCTGTGTCTACCTGTCTGTTTCTCCTCTCTTTACAGCAGGATTTGCTCTGTGTCCTTCTCTCTCTTATGGATCCAAGATTTTTGACTTTTCAGCTTTTTATTTGTTGTTAGGATGGAATGGCAACATCTGAGCTTCTTATATGCAGAATTAGAAACCAGAAGCCTATGTAGTATATTTTTGTATAGAATAATTCAGATAACACAGAAATCATCTTTGTCAAAATTATATGAAGTCACTATTAGAAAAAAGTTAATTGAATGAGTGTTTTGTGATTTATACACAGCAATTAACTAATACTAAATTTCCACTAAGTTTTCTGGTACTTTAACCAGGGAAATTACATTAGTATATAATATATTTAGTGAAGAAATTTAGACACATATTTTGCCTCTAAGTCTGGAATAAGACAAAGATTCTGCCATTACAAATACGTATCAACCTTTTACTGGAAGTCTTGGCTAGACACATAGTATATCCAGAAAGCTCTGAAAAGCAAACATTTTTTTGAATGTCAATTGACAGTAAAATCCTCTTCTGACAAGAATTTTTTGTCATCAACACCTGAAATGAACTCATAAGTAGCTATTTATAGTCTTTATTTCATTTTGTATTAAAATTGATATATTTTGCTGAAATAATATTCATGTGGACTTCCTCAGAACCCATGATAAGGATCATATACTGTGTCACATACATATGTGCCAACAAAGCTATCGTTTTTTCAGTAGTCATTTATGGATGTGAGAATTTGGACTATAAAGAAAGCTGAACACCAAAGAATTGATGCTTTTGAACTGTGGTGTTGGAGAAGAAGCTTGAGAGTCTCCTTGGACTGCAAGGAGATAAAACCAGTCAACCCTAAGGGAAATCAGTCCTGAATATTCATTGGAAGGACTGATGCTGACGCTGAAACTCCAATACTTTGGTCACCTGATGCGAAGAACTGACTCATTGGAAAAGACCCTGATACTGGCAATGACTGAAAGCAGGAAGAGGAGGGGGCGACAGGGGATGAGATGGTTGGATGGCATCACCTACTCAATGAACATGAGTTTGACTAAGCTCCTGGAGTTTGTGATGGACAGGGAAGACTGGCATGCTGCAATCCATGGGGTCGCAAAGAGGTGGACACAACTGAGTGACTGAACTGAACTGATATGATCCTTATCACTTCAAATTTTGAAATCCATGGTAGTTATGACTCTGAGGGTTTGAAAAGAGTTTATTAAAGTAATAAAGTATATCAGTAATATATTTTATTATGTAATCCTTACAACAGTACTATAAAAATAGATACTAATATTGTTTTTATTTAACAAATGAGACCTAAGTTCACATAGCTTGTAAGCAACAGAACTGGAGTTTAACTAAGACATCCTAAATTCAAGGTTCACAATTTTTTACTGCTTTTCACTGTTTTCCCAATAACATGTGGCTGGAGGTGGGGGTGGGAATATATTTTTGTTGACCCTTCCCAGCCTAAGATAAACTGGACCTCTCTCCTTTTTATTAAATTGAAAGAGAACTCTATAATTTTATTATAAAATTAGAATCTATACCATATTACTGAAATGTGAAGGCTCTTTTCTATCCCTCATTCTCATCTATCCCAAGCATTCTTCTCTGTTTGCAATACTGAAAATTGTTTTCAGATTAAAACCTTTTTCTTCTTTATATACCTGAGCTGATTTTGTCCTCTTCTTATCCCTCTGTGAATATTCCTTCTTTCTGTTTTGTTTGGTTGCTTTCTCTTATACCTCACAAAATCTAAGTATTCAATAAGTCAGTGCTCATAGTTCTTGAATTTTATTTTTACACTCTCTCAGTAAGGTTTAACTCAATTTCTGTCTTGAATGCAAAGGAACCCCATTGTAGAAAGGTCTAGATGGCTATTTTCTCATTAACTGATAAGTTCTGTGACTTGTCTGTGCTTGATGTCCATGATCCAGGATGAAGGAGACCATAGAATATTCCTTGGCATCTGGAAATAGGCTCATCTTTTTAATGACACATGCAAATATTACCAACTCTTAAGTATACACTTCTAAGTGTGGGGGGCGCTCTGCAGAAAGAGAGAGGCAGTGGAACTGCCCTCAGCAAAGCCGAGGGGTCCCGAGGAGAGGTGAGCCTGCTGTCCACCAACCCAGCCCCTCGGCGACTGAGAGACAATCAGACGCGACAGGGGTTCTGTCTAAGCAGTTCCGGTTTATTGTTGTAAGCTCTTGGTTTTTAAAGGCAAGCAGGGAGGGGTTTGTGAGGGACTTTCCATAGTTGCACCAATCACATTAAAGGTCAAATCATCATGTGCCATCATTATAACAGGAGTCTATGGTGATCACGCGCTGTCTACGTGCACAGAAATCAAGAGAGCCAATCAAAAGTTTTGACAGACAACTTAGGCCGCGCCCTCATCTCTTCCGCCAGGCGCCATCTTAGCTCTGAACAGCAAAGCTAGCCCTTCTTTTTTAAGATTTCCCATTTAGGGCCCCACATCTAAGTATGTACTTTTTCAGCCTATTGAAAAATTTTAGAAATCAGAAAATCTTAAGGAATCACAAAATATGTAATTCACAGGATGTTGCTATTTAAAGTTGGCCTACTTGATTGCAAGCTCTTGGCAGTCAGGTTTTGCTTATTAATCAAAGCCTGTGCATTTCGTTCTTTCTTTCTTTCCAGAACAAAGCAGTATCCTGGTCATCATAATGCTAACAAAATGTATAAAACCCAAATAATACATGATCTAGGAAGGTGATCAGAATATATGTCAGGTGGATCCATGACAAGAGGAAAACTGCAGAAAAGTTTATTTGTCAAAAGTTTACATTGTAATTTCAGCTCTCAAGCAATTCATTAGTAAGTGAGGCACAAATGACTTCTTCTATCCAGTTTATTTATTTACATTTTCATTTGTAAAGTAAGAGAAACCTGCCAAATTTCCAGGATCTGTAGTGAGGTTCTGCACATGATAAATTTTATTAAAGAATCTATAAATATATAAAAATATGGCTCAAATGTGTCACAAATAGAAAAATATGCAACATTATATATGTAAATGTTATATATATACATACCTATGAACTGGTTTCAATAAAAGCATCATATGTGTGTAAATATATATAGAAAAGAATAAATTCCTAGAAGAAAAGCAAATTTGTTGTAAATAAAATAGTTACAAAGTTCAGTGAAAGAATCTTCAGAGTAATAAAAATAAAAAATAAACAGAACAATTTATATGGCCAGGTGAATAAGATTACCACCAAAGGCAGGAAGGCTATTAGTGCATAACTATGTCATAAATAAAAATGAAGTTTCAGTACAGAAGTGCAGGTTAATTCAAATTTTGAAAGCAAAGAACCTCATAAAATTCCATTAGGACATGGAAACAATTGTATCCTTGCATCATTTTTTATCTGAATATGTGTTCTACTGACTATTTGTTTTTATTTTTAGCAAAAGTGAGATTTCTAGAGTTTACACTCAGACATGGGGAATTTTAGTATTAGTTTTTCCTATACAGTTAAATATAAAGTCACATAGATGAATAATCTATCAAGACCTATTACTTTACCTTTTGAACAGATTGCTTCTCACATGCAAGAGTTTTGAGTAGGTACCACTTTGT
Organism: Oryx dammah; assembly: GCF_014754425.2. NCBI lineage: Eukaryota > Metazoa > Chordata > Mammalia > Artiodactyla > Bovidae > Oryx > Oryx dammah. Next base: position 48,878,808 of record NW_024070185.1, on the reverse strand, counting down.
CTTGCATTTACAACTGATGAATATATAATACATTTGCATGGTTCAGAATTCACAGTGATATAAAATGGTATACACACAATAGCAAGTTCACAACTTTTCTTGAACCCATTAGAGTGCTAAGATTGCAAGGTGACTAACTGCCCCCCCTCAAAAAAAAAAAATAGTTTTGGAGCTTGCAGGAAAACACATGATATGAGCAATGGCTTACCAGAACAAGATGCAGCTAGACAATAAGGATTAAGCTATGGCTGTGGCCAAATCAGTGAACACTAAATGTGCACTGGCAGAGCATGAAGGCCCTGGGAACTGCAAATACTGGGGTAGTCTGCCAACTGAGGACTCAGAAAATGTTGTCATATTTCAGAGATTCAGAGAAAGTTTCCCTTCTGATGCAGAACTAAAGGAGGAAAACAGCAGCTGCTGTGGGAGTATCACAAAACTCAACTGAGATATTTCTTCTCTATATTTCCTACAAAACCAAGAACATTATGCTATGCCAGGGATGGGTGGGGGTGGGAGATATGAGCACCCACTGGTACTCTTTGATCTCTGGTGATAAAGCGTTGCATATTGGGGAGAGAAATAGGAAGTAAAAAAACTTCAAGCCCTGGAGGAATGGCATAAAGATGTACTGGACTCATAACTACAAAGCAAGTTACAGGACTGAGAACTGGGGACACAATACCTAAAATAAAGACTTACTTGAGAACAACCATGCCCTCCCTAATGCCCTGCCCAAAGCACATACCCCAGGAAAAGAAACATCAAGTAAAAATTTGAAAAAAAAAAAAAAAATCAGATCTTCACTTAGGCCTAGTGTAGAGATAAGACCCAAAGTTAGCATGTAATAGGCAATGGAAAGAAAAAACCCTCTGAAAGCCCCTACCCTAAACACAAATGTCATTAGAAGAATGAGACGAATGGTACCTTGAGAGTAACCATAGCAACAATAAGCCTGAAAACCAGATTTTAATAAGTGAAATAAATTCCTTCCCACCAAAGTCCTAACAGAAAGAAAATCATACTTATTTCCAAGCATAAAAACTATTTACTTTAATCTCTCCCTACACAAGATATTCATCTTCCAGGAATACATTAGGAAACATACAAAAAGGCAAGGGAAAAGAAGCACATTCCTAAGAAACAGAGCAATCCTTAGAGCCCAACTCTTACATGACACAAGTATTGGAAGTATCTGAAAAGGGATTTAAAAATGCTTATGATTAATATGTAAAAGGCTGTAAGGGAAAATATGAACAACATACAAGATGGGGGTCAAATTCAGTAGAGACATGGAGATTATAAGAAAGATTTAAATAGAAATACCAAAAATTCAAAACACAATGACAGAGATGAAAAAAAATATCTTCAACAGGCTTAATAGCAAACTGGGCACAGTCAAGGAAAGAATCTGTATACTTGAAGGTGGGTCTAAAGAAATCAGCCAAGATGGAATGCAGACTATGAATAAGGAACCTACAGAAAGTAACTCTGGAAAACAACATTTTGACTGGACAATTTAAGGAATGGGACACACACACACAAAAAAAAAAAACTGTAAATAAACATTGTAGTCTAGTTGGGAAATGTGTTTTACACACATATTATCAAACTGCTTTATATGAATTTTAGGTTTGAACAAATAAATAAATTGCAGATTTCTTACTGTTGTAGAAAAATGAAGGTGCATGTTGAAAAGACTCCCTTCATGGATCACAGCCTTGTCATAGTGATGGGGCTTGCAAAGCTCAATGAAGGTATGAACCATACTGTGCAGGGTCACCAAAGATGGATGGGACATAGAGAAGAGTTCTGACAAAACATAGTCCTTTGGAGGAGGGACTGACAAACCATTCCAGTATTCTTACTTTGAGAACCCATAAAGAAGGCTGAGTGCTGAAGAATTGATGCTTTTTAATTGTGGTGCTGGAGAACACTGTTTAGAGTCCCTTAGACAGCAAGGAAATCAAACTAGTCAATCCTAAAAGAAATCAACCCTGAGTATTCATTGGAAGGACTGATGCTAAAGCTGAAGCTCCAATACTTTGGCCACCTGATGTAAAGAGTCTACTCATTAGAAAAGACACTGATGTTGGGAAAGATTGAAGGAAAAAGGAGGAGGGGGCAGCAGAGGATGAGATGGTTAGGATGAACATGAATTTGAACAAGCTCTGGGAGATAGTGAAGGACAGGGACGACTGACATGCTGCAGTCCATGGGGTCACAAAGAGTCGGACACAATTTAGTGACTGAACAACAATCATACCATGTTGAAAGGACACAGAATCCACAATTTAAAAGAACTCCCAATGACAAAGGCCAAAATAATTAAGGCAACAATGTAAATAATCATAATAGTAGTATTACAGGATTTTATAGGATTTTAAGACCAAAATAAAACAAATGTCCATGAATCTGGAGACCTTCAGTTTGGGCGCCAACATATAAACTGGTTGGAAATCATTAGTCCTACTCTTAGGGAGTTGGTGATGGACAGGGAGGCCTGGAGTGTTGCAATTCATGGAGTCGCAAAGAGTCAGACACGACTGAGCCACTGAACTGAACTGAACTGAACTGAACCCTTACAATAAGAAAAGTGCTAGAGAAATGGAAAATTCATGACTTTCTTAGATGCATCAGAAACTAAGTTCACAGGACAAGCTGCATTCCCAAAGTCTGGAGAGATAAAATACTTGATATTTGCTTACCTGAAGCAGAAAGTGTCAGCCAAGGATCACTTATCTAGTAAAAATTGGGAAGTGCCGGAGGTGGCAGAGACTATCCCCAACTTTCACAGCTTTTCCTCCAGGAATACCAACATATTTTCCTTGGAAGACTTGGGAAAGCTCCTCAAGAGTCTCTGACAGGATGAGGTCTTCCCAGACACTTCTCTCTAAATAAAGACCTAATCTCTGGGATAAAGGACATCACCAGAGAGCAACTCTGAGAACTTAGTTTGGAGAAAGGAAATCCACCTTAACTTTAGCTTCATCCTGCCTTCCCATCTCACCTAAAGGAGGAAAAAAGCCAAAGTTAACATGAAAGATGGCCTCAAGGAGATATACAGGAAACACTGGGATTGGAGAGAGGATTGGGGGCCTGGAGACACAAAAGCCCTATTTCTGGGAGAGAAGCAGAAATACTTCATAGGGCAAACCTCTGAGACACAGGCCCATTGAAACAGTGAGACTTAATCTGAAGATGAAAGAATATCTTCTTTTCCTTCATTACCTGTCACAACACTAACAAACCTCCAGAAATAATAGCAATGGATTGAAAGTTAAAAACTGCAAGGCACAGATTCTCTCTAAGAAGAGCACATGAGGAAACTGAAAGGTAAGAGGGAAGGGAAAACAAGATCACTAAAGCAAGTCAAAGCCTCTGGTGCCTATAACTAAAAAAAGCGTTAAATGTGTCCCAACTCTTAGCCAGATTACCATAAATCTCATACTGATAGCCTCTTTATCTCAATAGCTATTACCCTATACAGTATGTCTCATCTCAACAAGGTATGCCAGAAGGCAAGAATAAATACCATCTAAAAAAACAAAACAAGCATCAGAACCAGATGCAAATATAAAAATGATGTTGCAATTATCTCACAGGAAATTTTAAATAACAATGACTATAATATGGTAAAAGCTTTCAAGGAAAAGTAGATGACACACAAGATCAGATGGAATACCAGCTGAGATAAGGAAACTTTAAAAAAAATAGAGAGAAATAAGAAGAAATTAAAATGCAGTATTTGAAACAAAGACTGCATTTGATGGGCACATCAGTAGATTGATTGATAAAAAAAAGCAGTGAGATTGAACGTAAGTAAATAGAAACTTCTCAAATTGAAGTGCAAAGAGGAAAATAAAGAAAAAAAGTACAGGATATAACAGAACAGTTTAGAGTAGAACAGAATATCTAAAAATTGTGGAGCAATATCAAAAGCTGCAACATGCATATAATTGGAGTATCAGAAAGAAGAGAAGAGACTGGAACAGATGGAATATTTGAAGAAATAATAGTTGAGAATTTTTGAAATTAATGATGGATACCAAACCACAGAACCAGGAAGTTTAGAGAACAGCCATGAGATAAAAGCTCAAAACACTACACACAGGAAAATTATAGTCAAACTGAGAAAGCCAAATATAAAGAGAAAATATTGAGGAAATCCAGGAACTGGAAAACACTTTCTATACAGAGGGACAAGGATAGAATTACAGCAGACTTCTCGTCTTTAAAAAATAAATGCAAGCAAGAAAAGAATGAAATGAAAAGTCCAATATGCAAGCTGGGAAACCAGGGAAGCCAGTGATTGTAATTCAACTTAATTCAAAGGACTGAGAACCAGGAGTGCCAATGTCTGAAGGCAGAAGAAGATGGATTTCCCAGCTTAAGCAAAGAGGACAATGTTGACCTTCCTCTGCCTTTTTGTTCTGTTCACTCAACAAATTAGATGATGCCCACTTGCATTGGTAAGGGTGAGCTTCTTACACAGTCTACCAATTCAAATGCTAATCTATCCCAGAAACACCCCCAACAGACATACTCACAAATAATGTGCTAATAGATATCTAGACAATGCTTAGTTCAGTGGAGTTGACACATAAAACTCCCTCACACCCAGGGTAGTGATCTGAGCCCTTAATTTTTTCAAGACTAGCAGGTCTCTTAGGCTTCCCAGATGGCTCAGTGGTAATGAATCTGCCCACTGATGCAGAAGCCGCAGGTTTGATCCCTGGGTCAGGAAGATCCTCTGGAGGAAAAAATGCCACCCCACTGGAAAATTGCATGGAAAAGTTCATGGACAGAGAAACCTGGCAGGCTACAGCCCATGGGGTCACAAGAATCAACATGACTGAGCGACTGAGTGCTCATGCAGCAGCCCTCTCCCTCCGCTCAGTGTTGGAAATGCCACCAGTGTCCTTGCTGCATTCCTCCTCCCACCTACCCTCACTCCAAAGCCTCCGCTTCTCTCCTCCTCATGCTTCCTGCCTGCAAAAGACTCCACTGACACAGCCTTTTAAAAATAAAGATTTAAAAAACAATAAGAAGAGGCGGTCCTAAGATGGTGGAGAAATAAGATAGGGAGACCACTTTCTCCCCCACAAATTCATCAAAAGAATATTTGAACGCTGAGTAAATTCCACAAAACAACTTCTGAATGCTGGCAGAGGACATCAGGCACCCAGGAAAGCAGCCCATTGTCTTCGAAAGGAGGTAGGAAAAAATATAAAAGACAAAAAGAGAGACAAAAGAGGTAGGGACGGAGCTCTGTCCCTGGAAGGGAGTCTTAAAAAGGAGAGAAGTTTCCAAACACCAGGAATCACTCTCACTGCCGAGTCTGTGGCAAGCCTTGGAGCCACAGAGGGCAACATAATCAGGAGGGAAAGTAAACAAATAATTAAAACCCACAGATTACATGCCCAACAGTAACTCCCCCAGTGGAGAGGCAGTGCAGACGCCTGCATCCACCACTAGCAAGCGAGGGCTGGGCAGAGAGGCTCGGGATGCATTTCTTAGAGTAAAGACTGGGCCTGAATGCCCTGAGGGCAATCTGAGGGCTAGCGAAACAGACTGTGAGATAGCTACCATGAGAAAAGCCCTAACCTATGACACCGCCAGGCCTGTGCACAGAACAAAGAACTGACTAGAGCTACACGAAAAGCCCTAACCTAAGACACCATTAGGCCTGCTCACAGAACAAAGGACTGAGCAGAGCTGGGCTGCTGCAGACCGGTTCATCCCCCCCTTCCAGTAACAGGCAGGCAAGGGCAGCCAGAGCCGGAAGGAGGCAATTGCGGCCCCAGAGAGGCATTATCTACCAAACTGCAAGCAGGCTTCATTGCTAACCAAGACTTCTTGGGATTCTGGATGGTCAATATCCACCTGAGAAAGTGCACCGGTTGTATACCCAGAAAACTAAGCAGCAGGGACGGGGGAGGTGATAAGTCACAGCGACCGCACTCGCCAAACACCTGGTCACCTCAGCTGATCAGACCTGGGGAGGGAACAAAATCAGGCCCAACCGAGTCTGCGCCTCTGAGGACTACCCGAGTACCTGAACATGAGCAGCTTAGACCTGGGAAGTGCATACAACCCAGGGCTGGCCTCACAGGTTCCCAGGAGAGCAATCTAGAGCCTAAGCAGTATAGACAGGGAAAGCACACACATTGTGAGCAGGGCCAGGCCCAGTGTGCCGAGACACTACGAACAGACACCAGTGTTATTTGTTTGCAGTGTCCCTCCCTCCCCACAGCACGACTGAACAAGTGAACTATAAAAAGTGTCCACCACTGCCCCCTTGTGTCAGGGCAGAAATGAGACACTGAAGAGACCAGCAAACAGAAGAAGCTAAACAGAGGGAATCACCTTGGAAGCGACATGACCAGGAGCAATAGATTAAAACCTTGTACTTAGTACTGACTATATAGTAAGGGGCCTATAGATCTTGAGAAATATAAGCTGGAGCAAGGAACTATCCAAAAATGAACTGACCCCACACTGCCCACACACCACCAGAGAAAGTCCTAGATATATTTTTTACTATTTTTACTATTATTCTTTAATTTTAAAAAAATTATTTTTAAGTCCTCTATTACTTCTTTAATTTTCATTTTTATAACCTACTATTACTTTGCAAAAAAAGAGAGAGACCCCATTTTTTAAAAGCAAACTTCATATATATATATATTTTATAATTTTTGTGACTTTGTTTTTTTTTTCATTAATATTGTATTTTTGAAGATCCAACTTCTACTCTAGACTTTTAATCTTTGCTTTTTGGTATTTGTTATCAATTTTGTACCTTTAAGAACCCAGTCTTCAGTACCCATTTTTACTTGGGAGCGAGATTACTGGCTTGACTCCTCTTTCCCCCTTTGGACTCTCCTTTTTCTCCACCAGGTCGCCTCTATCTCAGGACCTAGAAGAAATTAAAAAAGAGTCAATATATAATGAATAAAGCAATAAATGAGATCAAAAACACTCTGGAGGCAACAAATAGTAGAATAACAGAGACAGAAGATAGGATTAGTGAGATAGAAGATAAAATGGTAGAAATAAATGAATCAGAGAGGGAAAAAGAAAAACGAATTAAAAGAAATGAGGACAATCTCAAAGACCTCTGGGACAATGTTAAATGCCCCAATATTCAAATCATAGGAGTCCGAGAAGAAGAAGACAAAAAGAAAGACCATGAGAAAATACTTGAGGAGATAATAGTTGAAAACTTCCCTAAAATAGGAAAGGAAATAATCACCCAAGTCCAAAAAACCCAGAGAGTCCCAAATAAGATAAACCCAAGGTGAAACACCCCAAGACACATATTAATCAAATTAACAAAGATCAAACACAAAAAACAAATATTAAAAGCAGCAAGGGAAAAACAACAAATAACACACAAAGGGATTCCCATAAGGATAACAGCTGATCTTTCAATAGAAACTCTTCAGGCCAGGAGGGGCTGGCAGGACATACTTAAAGTGATGAAAGAAAATAACCTACAGGCCAGATTACTGTACCCAGCAAGGATCTCATTCAAATATGAAGGAGAAATCAAAAGCTTTACAGACAAGCAAAAGCTGAGAGAATTCAGGACCATCAAACCAGCTCTCCAACAAATGCTAAAGGATATTCTCTAGACAGGAAACACAAAAACAGTGTATAAACTCAAACCCAAAACAATAAAGTAAATGACAATGGGATCATACTTATCAATAATTACCATAAACATAAATGGATTGAATGCCCCAAACAAAAGACAAACACTGGCTGAATGGATACAAAAACAAGACCCCTATACATGTTGTCTACAAGAGGCCCACCTCAAAACAAAGGACACATACAGACCAAAAGTGAAGGGCTGGAAAAAGATATTCCACGCAAATAGAGACCAAAAGAAAGCAGAAGTAGCAATACTCATATCCGATAAAATAGACTTTAAAACAAAGGTTGTGAAAAGAAACAAAGAAGGACACTTAAGGATCAATCCAAGAAGAAGATATAACAATTATAAATATATATGCACCCAACATAGGAGCACTGCAATATGTAAGACAAATGCTAACAAGTATGAAAGGGGAAATTAATAATAACACAATAATAGTGGGAGACTTTAATACCCCATTCACACCTATGGATAGATCAATTAAACAGAAAATTAACAAGGAAACACAAATTTTAAATGGTACAATAAAACCAGTTAGATTTAATTGATATCTATAGGACATTTCACCCCAAAACAATGAATTTCACCTTTTTCTCAAGTGCACACGGAACTTACTCCAGGATAGATCACATCCTGGGCCATAAATCTAGCCTTGGTAAATTCAAAAAAATTGAAATCATTCCAAGCATCTTTCCTGACCACAATGCAGTAAGATTAGACCTCAATTACAGGAGAAAAACTATTAAAAATTCCAACATATGAAGGCTGAACAACATGCTGCTGAATAACCAACAATTCACAGAAGAAATCAAAAAAGAAATCAAAATATACATAGAAGTGAATGAAAATGAAAACAAAACAACCCAAAAAGCAGTGCTAAGGGGAAGGTTCATAGCAATAGAAGCATACCTCAAGAAACAAGACAAAAGTCAAATAAATAACCTAACACTACACTTAAAGCTACAAGAAAAGGAAGAAATGAAGAACCCCAGGGTTAGTAGAAGGAAAGAAATCTTAAAAATTGGGGCAGAAATAAATGCAAAAGAAACAAAAGAGACCATAGCAAAAATCTACAAAGCCAAAAGTTCGTTCTTTGAGAGGATAAATAAAATTGGCAAACCACTAGCCAGATTCATCAAGAAACAAAGGGAGAAAAATCAAATCAATAAAATTAGAAATGAAATTGGAGAGATCACAACAGACAACACAGAAATACAAAGGATCATAAGAGACTATTATCAGCAATTATATGCCAATAAAATGGACAACGTGGAAGAAATGGACCAATTCTTAGAAAAGTACAACTTTTCAAAACTGAACCAGGAAGAAATAGAAAATCTTAATAGACCCATCACAAGCACGGAAATTGAAACTGTAATCAGAAATCTTCCAACAAACAAAAGCCCAGGTACAGACAGCTTCACAGCTGAATTCTACCAAAAATTTAGAGAAGTCAAACAGCTATCCTACTCAAACACTTCCAGAAATTGCAGAGGAAGGTAAACTTTCAAGCTCATTCTATGAGACCACCATCACCCTAATACAAAACCTGACAAACATGCCACAAAAAAAGAAAACTACAGGCCAATATCACGAATGAACATAGATACAAAAATTCTTAACAAAATTCTAGCAATCAAAATCCAACAACACATTAAAAAAATCATACATCATGACCAAGTGGGCTTTATCCCAGGGATGCAAGGATTCTTCAGTATCCGCAAATCAATCAATGTAATACACCACACTAACAAATTGAAAAATAAAAGCCATATGACTATCTCAATAGATGCAAAGAAAGCCTTTGACAAAATTCAACATCCATTTATGATAAAAATTCTCCAGAAAGCAGGAATAGAAGGAACATACCTCAACATAATAAAAGCTATATATGACAAACCCACAGCAAACATTATCCTCAATGGTGAAAAATTGAAAACATTTCCCCTAAAGTCAGGAACAAGACAAGGGTGCCCATTTTCACTGCTACTATTCAGCATAGTTTTGGAAGTTTTGGCCACAGCAATAAGAGCAGAAAAAGAAATAAAAGGAATCCAAATTGGAAAAGAAGAAGTAAAACTCTAACTGTTTGCAGATGACATGATCCTCTACATAGAAAACCCTAAAGACTCCACCAGAAAATTACGAGAGCTAATCAATGAATATAGAAGTTGCAGGATGTAAAATCAGCACACAGAAATCCCTTGCATTCCTATACACTAATAATGAGAAAATAGAAAGAGAAATTAAGGAAATAATTCCATTCACCATTGCAATGAAAAGAATAAAATAGGAATATAGGAATATAAAGAAACAAAAGTCCTATTTATAGAAAACTATAAAACACTGGTGAAAGAAATCAAAGAGGACACTAATAGATGGAGAAATATACCATGTTCATGGATCAGAAGAATCAATATAGTGAAAATGAGTATACTACCCACAACAATCTATAGATTCGGTGCAATCCTTATCAAGCTACCAACGATATTTTTCACAGAGCTAGAACAAATAATTTCACAATTTGTATGGAAATACAAAAAAAAAAAAAAAACTCAAATAGCCAAAGCAATCTTGAGAAAGAAGAATGGAACTGGAGGAATCAACCTGCCTGACTTCAGGCTCTACTACAAAGCCACAGTCATCAAGACAGTATGGTACTGGCACAAAGACAGAAATATAGACCAATGGAACAAAATAGAAAGCCCAGAGATAAATCCACGTGCCTATGGACACCTTACCTTTGACAAAGGAGGCAAGAATATAGAAAAGACAATCTCCTTAACAAGTAGTGCTGGGAAAACTGGTCAACCATTTGTAAAAGAATGAAACTAGAACACTTTCTAACACCATACACAAAAATAAACTCAAAATGGATTAAAGATCTAAATGTAAGACCAGAAACTATACAACTGCTAGAGGAGAACATAGGCAGAACACTCCCTGACATAAATCACAGCAGGATCCTCTATGACTTACCTCTCATAATATTGGAAATAAAAGCAAAATTAAACAAATGGGACCTAATTAAACTTAAAAGCTTCGGCACAACAAAGGAAACTATAAGTAAGGTGAAAAGACAGCCTTCAGAATGGGAGAAAATAATAGCAAATGAAGCAAATGACAAAGAATTAATCTCAAAAATATATAAGCAACCCCTGCAGCTCAGTTCCAGAAAAATAAACGACCCATCAAAAAATGAGCCAAAGACCTAAACAGACATTTCTCCAAAGAAGTCATACAGATGGCTAACAAACACATGAAAAGATGCTCAACATCACTCATTATCAGAAAAATGCAAATCAAGACCACAGTGAGGTACCATTTCACGCCAGTCAGAATGGCTGCCATCCCCAAATCTACAAGCAATAAATGCTGGAGAGGATGTGGAGAAAAGGGAACCCTCTTACACTGTTGGTGGGAATGAAAACTAGTACAGCCAGTATGGAGAACAGTGTGGAGATTCCTTAAAAAACTGGAAATAGAACTCCCATATGACCCAGCAATCTCACTGATGGGCATACACACCAAGGAAATCAGAATTGAAAGAGACATGTGTACCCCAATGTTCATCGCAGCACTGTTTATAATAGCCAGAACATGGAAGCAACCTAGATGTCCATCAGCAGACGAATGGATGAGAAAGCTGTGGTACATATACACAATGGAGTATTACTCAGCCATTAAAAAGAATCCATTTGAATCAGTTCTAATGAGGTGGATGAAACTGGAGCCTATTATACAGATTGAAGTAAGCCAGAAAGAAAAACACCAACAGTATACTAACACATATATATGGAATTTAGAAAGATGGTAATGATAACCCTGTATGCGAGACAGCAAAAGAGACACAGATGTATAGAACAGTCTTTTGGACTCTGTGGGAGAGGGCGAGGATGGGATGATTTGGGAGAATGGTATTGAAACATGTATAATATCATATGTGAAACGAATCGCCAGTCCAGGTTCAATGCATGATACAGGATGCTTGGGGCTGGTGCACTGGGATGACCCAGAGGGATGGTATGGGGAGGGAGGTGGGAGGGGGTTGCAGGATGGGGAACATGTGTACACCCGTGGTGGATTCATGTTGATGTATGGCAAAACCAATACAATATTGTAATTAGCCTCCAGTTAAAATAAATAAATTTATATTATTAAAAAATAAATAAATAAAAAATAAGAAAACAATCCTCAAGGGACACTGCAAAGCAATCCAGCTACTCATACAAAGACAAAAGATTTTTCAAGAAAGTGACAAGAGAAAAATGTAATTAGAAGGGGAAAAAAACAGATAACTATTTCATGAAGCTACCTTGCAATATCTTTTCCAAAGAATCAAACTCTTGTTTCAAGTACTACAGAAGACTGAAAAATAGGCATAAAACTTAGCCAATTTTGTTGTTCTTAAACTACCAGAATGGAGTGTATTTCATTTGTCAGGACACCTCTGAACAACTGTCCTTCTTGTGGTTGAAAAGAACACTCAGATAAGCTGCATTTTGGAAGGAAGGTGGAGAGCAATGATTCAAAGTCAAAGCCATCATACAGTAACAAGAAGCTACCTTCAACAGATGCAGTTACCTATAGGGAATTTGTTTTGTTAAGGCCCCAGTGGCTCAGCGGTAAAGAATCTTCCTTCAACCCAGGAGACACAAGTTCAGTCCCTGGGTCGGGAAGATCCCCTGGAGAAGGAAATGGCAAACCACTCCGATATTCTTGCCTGGGAAATCTATGAAGAGAGGAGCCTGGAGGACTGCAGTCCATGGGATTGGAAAAGAGTCAAACACAACAAACAACAGCAAAGTAGGGAGAGCCTTTAACTAATTAAATATTAAATATTAAGCAGTGATGCTTTAGAACTCAAGGTAAAAAGCAGTTGTACTGAAGAAACGTATCCTTTTTTAGAGACTGACAATAAATTTAACATCTCCCTTTTCACAAGGCTTTACTAAATTACCATTTAACATTTTAGACAGGTTGCAATTCAATTTTTTTCTACATTTAAATCATGATAGTAATCTAATTTGTATCTGTAAGTACTTCAGTGAAGTCACTGTAAATATTTAATAGCATGCAAAGTCATAATTTAAGGTTAGTTTTCTACATAGGTATTTTAAAGTATTGAAAACACGATAAAAATTTACAATTAATTTCATAAATAGTGATATAGAACTATTAGATTTTCTGTTAGGGAAATCAGACACTGGGGATTCTCTTTTCTGCTTTCTCCTCATTTTGTTTGTTTTTCTCCAGGTTGTATTTTTTAATGGCTGGAGGAGTGGGGAGAGCAGGCCTAGTGGAGAGGGAGTGAAGAAGTGTGTGCGAAGGGGGAGACTTCATTGTACAGAATGGTCATTAACTGTGATGCAAACGCCAATGTTTCCATGGAAACCTCTGTCCACTACAGAATATACTAGAGCAATTTTTGAACCATTTGTCCATTTGATTAATTATGTCTTTGTGCCGAAGGCAGCTTGGCTTGATTGTCTCATCATGTATTAGAGAAGCTACTGCTCTAACAAATGGGCCTATTGTTTTGGGCCTATTCATCTTAGTGCATCCCTGCAAGCTGATAGACATTTCAACAAAATGACTGTCCCTTAATGAGCTGCAGCCTGTCAGAATTGTTTAGGGCTTCATGTGAGGTGCAGACCATGGTCATGACAGCCTCAGTTATTATGACAATGAGTAGGATGTCTATAAAAGAGTCTATATAAATACAATGACCCTCATTTTGATATAACATAGTTGCTTTTTAATTATCAAGCTTATGTATATTATAGTCACAAAATACTTCTGAATTTTGTTCCAACATGAGCTATAGAGTTTTCTGACAAACTAAACCAACATGATCACCAAATTAAAAAACATAAAATGTTTTTCATAATTTAAATGATGGTTCTTGATTTCTAGTTATCTGAAGAAATATTACACAATTATGGGAACTAGCTAATGAATGAAAATCTAACATTTTTATTATATTCTAATGATATTGAGGTTGAGATTATAGCCCTCTAAAATGAATAAAAGCTAACTTTATTTAAGCAAATAGTCCTCAAAAAAAGCAAAACAAAACAATGCTTTAGAAAAAAACTTGAGGACACATAATATTTAAAAACAAGTAAATATATGTATTAGTAAATGAGACAGATAGACATTTCTAGCACCCAAACTATGTGTGAGCTTTTAGAATAATAACCTACTCTGGGTTCAGAGTATGCACCTGTTGATTTGCTCTTAAGACTTGAGAGTATTGTCACCCCAAAATCCAAGGATCTTTCACAGAGGTCAGTACTTAGTAAATTGTAATAATTCTGCTTAAAAAGAAAGAATATATTGGCAATTTTGATTTCATGTTTGCTCAAAGCAAGAGTGAATTCTCCCTCAGAACAGATGAATGCACTTTCTCAGAGGGATGGTGTGCCAGTCAGAGCCAGAGTCAACATGCCTGAAACATCCCCTTTGCCAAAAGTTAATTATGACACTTGAGAAAAGCTTCCTATATGTTTTTAAATTGTGTATTTCAGTTTTACTTCTCTGTGCAAGGAGCAGTGATGGAACATCATTGTGTATGGTCTATGCTTTTACTATTTCTCCATACAGAATCAATGACTGTGTCCTTAAAATTCACAGATGGAAATCACCATCCTGTAGCTACCAACAGCGACACTTAATCAGTTAATAACTGAGGATTAAACTTAATTCAGATTAATTTGTATTAGTATAGAGTTTGTAAATCAATTGCTTTCATATTAATTTACATGTTGTCTAGACATGACATCATGTTGATTCTTTGTGTGGTTCAACTACTAATTACAGACTTTGAGGGTAACAGATGCAAACTTTTTGTTTAAAGCTTTAAACATAAATCAGGGCTAGGGTGGTGGTCCAATTTGTTTTAAGTTGGGATTTTTTTAAGCTAGGTACAAAACTACATGTTAAAGTCTGAAATGAAAATAATTTAACCTGCTTAACATGGAAATGGCTTCTGGTAAAGATGAAAAGGAATAGATTTAATTGCTGGGGAGATAAATTCTAAAAACAGAAGAAAATTGTTCAAGATTAAACCAATATCCCCAATGCTAAATTGATATGTGAGAGACTGAAACATTATTAAAATAATTGGTAGTTACAGATTTCAGTTTGCATTTTTATCTGTTCCATTTAGAGTCTAAACTTCACATAGTGGAGTAACTGTTCTGTGAAAAGGGTTTATTTAATTCTGGCAATTCATTTAATTCTAGAATATTTTGAACTTCTTATAGTTTAATGGTCTTAGTTTTCTTAATAGAGCCAGGAATTGTGGGGAAAAGTAAACAAACTAAAATAAATAGAAAACATTTCCTTCTTTTCTCTCTAAGATCAAAAATGAAATCAGTGGCCTAGGTTTGAGTTGGAGAAACATTATTAAATTTCATTCATTTACATTAAAAATTTTTAAACAAAATTCATTTACTTAAAAAATTTTAGAGCAAATTTCATTCACTTAAACAATGAATTTTTCTTAAAAAACCTGAATCTACTAAAGAAGCCTAACTTTTAAATATGCTTTCTTTATTTGGATGTTAGAATAGACAAATCCAACAGAATTAATCATTATTTTCACTTTAATTTTCCTAAATTGTCTTGAAAAATGAACTTTCCCATGTTTAGAATGTAATGTTACAGTTACCTGGTTTCTTTAAATGAATATCAGTTATATAATATACTGTTTATAAGTCTATTTTTACTTATTGGGATGTCCATTTTAATCCTTCCCAAAATAGTACTATTTATATGCTTATGAGATAATCATTGCAAGAAGAGAAAAAGGCTTGATGTTATGTCAAACTGATTCACATAGTTGCTGTTCTTGACTGTACTGGAAGGATTAAATGCCAGTGATGTTGTATCTTTGCTATATGGATATTACCCTTAAAGAATGAGATTTCAACTCAGCTAAGTATTTCTACCGTTTTCTGTAATTTGTATGGAAGACTGTCCCTACCTTTAAAATCCTGGAAATTTTCACCTTCACGGAGCTATCTTTAAATGTTAGGTTTCAAATAGGAAAAGGAGTACTTCAAGGCTATATATTGTCACCCTGCTTATTAAACTTATATGCAGAGTACATCATGAGAAATGCTGGGCTGGAAGAAGCACAAGCTGGACTCAAGATTGCCAGGAGAAATATCAATAACCTCAGATATGCAGATGAAACCACCCTTATGACAGAAAATGAAGAACTAGAGAGCCTCTTGATGAAAGTGAAAGAGGAGAGTGAAAAAGTTGGCTTAAAGCTCAACATTCAGAAAACTAAGATCATGGCCTCTGGTCCCATCACTTCATGGCAAATAGATGGGGAAACAGTGGAAACAGTGGCTGACTTTATTTTTCTGGGCTCCAAAATCACTGCAGATTGTGATTGCAGCCGTGAAATTAAAAGACGCCTACTCCTTGGAAGGAAAATTATGACCAACCTAAACAGCATTGCATGTCCTAATTTCCTCTTCCTTTGAACACAATCTAAAATAAACAATTTTCTTTTTTTTATTTGCCTTAGATAAATGATGTATCATACTAAACAATTTTTCTCCCCAGCTTGGACTTACAATTTATACAAATTTATACAAATTATAGTGAGAATTTTTAAATATGATCTCTAAATATCTTCAGATCACACCAAGAATCTAAATTACTCTCTGGATGCAACTGTGCAAGAAGAGAAAAATGGACATTCCAGACTTGGGCAGAATAGTTTTATTTACACAATATACCTGTGGCCCAGAATAATGTTTGGCTGGAAGGAAAAATACCATTCTCACTTTCACACATACAACTCAAGACAATGTTATGATTTCAGTTAAAAGTAAGTTAAGTTAGATTGTCAGAGTTCAAAGCTATGGAATGAAATGTTTCTTTGGAATGAAAGGATGGGAAGCAGCAAAATTTGATCCCCACTTCAGTATTTCTTAAAGTTGTATTTTATAACCATTTATTGTTCTCAACACTACAAAGGTATTCAGAGAAAATCAATTATCAGGTAGCCTTATAGCTAATCGTAAATAGGCTTGGATTTCAAAATATTCGTTGCTCAATCATGTCCTACTTTTTGCAACCCCATGGACTGTAGCCTTCCAGGCTCCTCTGTCCATGGGATTCTCTAGGTAAAAATACTGGAGTGGGTTGCCATTTCCTCCTCCAGCGGACCTTCCCAACTGTACATAAAGGAGACTTCACTCATGTGCATTAGAGGATACCCCAGGTTAACTAGAAAACTGTCTATTGAACCTTTAAATTCTATACCAATTCTACATCTCTGGTTGGCCGATTATTTCTTTTTTAGGTTTTAAGGGGAATGTCCTGGGGCTATTTGTTTCCATCAATCTGATTGCAAATCTAAAGGCTCAGTTGAAATGTCTATTTTTCTTGCCATCCTCAGAAGAGATTGCTGCAGATCTACTCTATGATTCTCATTCTTTTCAGCTTGCAATACAAATAGCTTATTATTTTTTGCAATCTATGTCATAATAAAGCAGTGCTGAAAAATTAAATAGAAGAATGTTCAGTTGCCATATAGGCTATGAAAATGATTTGCTGGTGGTGATTTTTAAATAGATTCTAAATAGATTTATGAAGAATGGCACTTGGAAGATGGTTCAAATTTTGCTATTTAAGGTATCTTGAAATTATAGGCTCACTCTCTCTAAAATTTCATAAAGCATAGAGCTTAGGCTCTTAAGAGTATAGCAGTGATAAAAGCGTTCATCAGCTCAGTTCAGTTCACTTGCTCAGTCGTGTCCAACCCTTTGCAACCCCATGAATCACAGCACACCAGGCCCCCTTGTCCATCACCAACTCCCGGAGTTTACCCAAACTCATGTCCATTGAGACGGTGATGCCATCTAGCCATCTCAGTCTCTGTCATCCCCTTCGCCTCCTTCCCCCTATCCCTCCCAGCATCAGTCTTTTCCAATGAGTCAACTCTTCACATGAGGTGGCCAAAGTATTGGAGTTTCAGCTTTAGCATCAGTCCTTCCAAAAACACCTAGGACTGATCTCCTGTAGAATGGATTGGTTGGATCTCCTTGCAGTCCAAGGGACTCTCAAGAGTCTTCTCCAACACCACAGTTCAAAAGCATCAATTCTTCAGCACTCAGCTTTCTTCACAATCTAATTCTCACATCCATACATGACTACTGGAAAAACCATAGCCTTGACTAGACTGACCTTTGTTGGCAAAGTAATGTCTCTGCTTTTGAATATGCTGTCTAGGTTGGTCATAACTTTCCTTCCAAGGAGTAAGTGTATTATAATTTCATGACTGCAATCACCATCTGCAGTGATTCTGGAGCCCAAAAAATACAGTCTGACACTGTTTCCACTGTTTCCCCATCTATTTCCCATGAAGTGATAGGACCAGATGCCATGATCTTAGTTTTCTGAATGTTGAGATTTAAGCCAACCTTTTCACTCTCCACTTTCACTTTCATCAAGAGGCTTTTTAGTTCTTCTTCACTTTCTGCCATAAAGGTGGTGTCATCTGCATATCTGAGGTGATTGATATTTCTCCCAGCAATCTTGATTCCAGCTTGTGCTTCTTCCAGCCCAGCGTTTCTCATGATGTACTCTGCATATAAGTTAAATAAACAAAGTGACAATATACAGCCTTGATGTACTCCTTTTCCTACTTGGAACCAGTCTGTTGTTCCATGTCCAGTTCTAACTGTTGCTTCCTGACCTGCATACAGATTTCTCAAGAGGCAGGTCAGGTGGTCTGGTATGCCCATCTCTTTCAGAATTTTCCACAGTTTCTTGTGATCCACACAGTCAAATGCTTTGGCAAAGCTTTCATAGTCATTCTAAAAAGCATCACTTCATAGTTTTCTGTCACCAATGGTTCTCTAACATACTTGTAGAAGGAGGGCAACAGAAAACCAAGAATAAAAATAGCTGAGCTCTCCACAATTGGGCTTCCTGCTTACTTTCCCTGTTCAAAGAAAAGAGGAGACACCATCTTACCACAGAGGCTTCACAGACAACTGGGTTTCTCCAGTGACAGTAAGCATTTGATGCCCCATATCTCTTGGTTCTCCTTGTTGCCAATGATCGGCCTGGCGGTGGTGGTGAAATGGGAGCAATTAATCTGTAGATGAGGGAGGGCTTCCTTTAACAGTTGAAGCATACCTTCTGGTACGATTCCAAAGACTTGTAGTGTTTTTAATGTGGGAATTTCTCCAAGTTCAAGTAAAGTTTCAGATATTATGTCATAGCACCGGCTGAGTGATAGGTGTTGGAGGTAGCTGAGTTGGTAAAATTCTTGAAAGCAGTCATTTTTCAACATGACACTATCACTTAAGTCTAGGTGGACAAGATTGGGACATCTTCCAACTAAGGTAGAGACATCTGATCTCTGCAGATTCTTTTGGTACCCACTGAGATCCAGCTGGGTGATGGTTTCTGACACATGTGCAACAGCCACCTGTACATGCTTTTCAGTGAAATCATAGCACCAAGAGAGGTTCAGTTCATCCAGTCTGGAAGAGCTGCTCAGCAAAGTCTTCAGGGTAGATTCAGAGAATCCAGAACTCCCAGAAAGGTTTAGTCACAGTAAATTTGTGTTCTGAGCAAGATTATCAACAATGGGATCTGAAAGTTGGAGGCCTTCCAGGCTGAGATTCTGCAACTTGGAACAGTGAGACAGAAGGCCATGCAGGGTAGACACATGGATCACAGAGTTCAACAGGTCCAGGTGTTGTAGAAGAAAAGGGCTGAAATGTTCAACTAACAGTTGTTCCATAAATGATCGTGGATAGCGGAAGGCAACCACACCTCGGGACAAGAGGCGACCAACCACATCTGGGTAGAGGTTTCCAAAAGATGCTCAAATTCCCAAACACAGTCTAACCTTTCCATACACCTCTCATTGGGTGGTCTTTGAATTCTTAGGAAGTTGACTTCTGAATGTGTCATTTAAATTATCTTGGTTTCATTTGTCATTTTTATCCTATGTTCCTTTTTTTTTTTTTTTTTTAGAACCAGGAACTCATCCTGAGGATTGATCCTGGAACTGTCTTAAACAACAGCAGAGGGATCTGAATAATCTCTTCTTTTAACTTCAGAGTGTTATAAAAATAAATAAATATGTTATGCAAATAAATTTGAATATGCTAGGAACAAAACAGGTGAAGATAACTGAAAACTCTGAAGTGTCATGTCTTTTGTTAGCACTCCCATATCACGTTCTCATGAAACCTATTGGAATAAGATCAGTAAGATGACAGTAAAGTATTCAATATGGAATATTAGGTTTTTTGTAGAAAAGTATATCATCTGCAAGTAGAGTCAGATTTCTTTCTTTCTTTTCTGTTTTGTGTGTGTGTGTGTGGTTGGTTTTTTTTTTTCGTTTTTTTCTTTTTTCTTTTTTTTTTTTTTTTTTGCCTTTTATTCATGTTTTCATGCCTTATGCCACTTAGAACTTCCAGCACTATGTTGAATGAGGGTGGTGAGAGTAGACATTCCTGCCTTGTTCCCAATAGTTGGAAGAAAGTACTCATTTGTCTTCACTATTAAGAATAACAATAGCTGTATTTTTTTAAGATCAGTTGAGGAATTTCTGCTCTATTTGTACTTTTCTGAGAGCTTTTATCATAAATGAATATTAAACTTTGTCAACATTTTTTCTGGACTGAATATGATGCTGCAATTTTTCCTCTTTAGCCTGTTAATATAGTGGATTATACTGATTGATTTCAAAATATTGAACTAGACTGGTATCTCAGGATACTTTGTCATGGTATATAATATTTTTATGTTTTGCTTACTTATATTTGCTAAGATTTTAAAGATTATTATGTCTTTACTTAGGAGAGCTATTGATTTTTTTTTCTTTCCTTTTTTCATTGGGGAGTAGTGGGCAAGAGAAGGCAGGTACATCCTTTGGTTTTAGAATCAGGGAACCAAACTTCATAAAATAAATAGAGAAGTATGCCCTTCTCTTCTGTTTTCTAAAAGAGATTAGATAATTGGTATTAATTCTTCTTTAATGTTTATAGGATTTTACACTGAAAATATCTGGACCTTGAAACTTCTTTTCTAAAAGTGTTAAAATTACAAATTAAATTTTCTTAGTATTTATTATGCAGAGTACATCTTGAGAAATGCTGGACTGGAAGAAACACAAGCTGGAATCAAGATTGCTGGAGAAAGTATCAATAACCTCAGATATGCAGATGGAACCAACCTTATGGCAGAAAGTGAAGAGGAACTGAAGAGCCTCTTAATGAAAGTGAAAGAGGAGAGTGAAAAACTTGACTTAAAGCTCAACATTCAGAAAACTAAGATCATGGCTTCTGGTCCCATCACTTCATGGCAAATAGATGGGGAAACAGTGGAAACAGTGTCAGACTTTATTTTGGGGGGCTCCAAAATCACTGCAGATAGTGATTGCAGCCATGAAATTAAAGACACTTACTCCTTGGAAGGAAAGTTATGACCAACCTAGACAGCATATTCAAAAGCAGAGACATTACTTTGCCAACAAAGTTCTTTCTAGTCAAGGCTATGGTTTTTCCAGTAGTCATGTATGGATGTGAAAGTTAGATTGTGAAGAAAGCTGAGCACCGAAGAAATGATGCTTTTGAACTGTGGTGTTGGAGAAGACTCTTGAGAGTACCTTGGACTGCAAGGAGATCCAACCAGTGCATTCTGAAGGAGATCGGTCCTGGGTGTTCTTTGGAAGGAATGATGCTAAAGCTGAAACTCCAGTACTTTGGCCACTTCATGCAAAGAGTTGACTCATTGGAAAAGACTGATGCTGGGAGGGATTGGGGGTAGGAGGAGAAGGGGCCAACAGAGGATGAGATGGCTGGTTGGCATCACCGACTCGATGGACATGAGTTTGAGTGAACTCCAGGAGTTGGTGATGGACAGAGAGGCCTGGTGTGCTGTGATTCATGGGGTCGCAAAGAGTCGGACATAACTGAGCAAATGAACTGCACTGAACTGATAGGGATATTCAGTTTCTCTAATTCATATCAGATAAGTTGTGGTTATTTATGTTCTTTGAGGAATTAGTCTATTTTGTATACATAAGTAGAATTATGTGCATTATGTAAATTATATAAGTAGAATTCTTTGAACCATGTCCTAAGTATTGTTTTGAAGTTCACAGCACCTGTAATAATATCCCATATAATTTCTGACATTTGATGTGTATAATGTCTATTTTTTCCTTGTCAGTGTTGCTAAAGATTTATCAATTTTATTGAACTTTACAAGAACTAGCTCATAGCTTCATTGATTGCTTTTTCTACTGTGTTCCTGTTTTTAATTTAATTGATTTCTTATCTTCAGCATTTCCTTTTTCTGTTTCATCAGATTTCTTTTGCTCATCTTTTTCTCTATTCTTGAGGATGATGCTTAGATTGTTTATTCAGACTTTTATTCTTTTCTAATAAATGCATTTAGTGCTATAAATTTTTCTTCTCAACACTGCTTTAGCTATGGGCCACAAAATTTGATATGTTTATCAAACATGATATGAAATGTTTGATATTTCATTCTTTAATTATTTTCAATTTCTTCTAATGCTTTTTTTAAATTTGTGGACTACTTAAAATTATGATTTAATTTTCAAGTGTTTGAAGATTTTCTTGTTATTTTTTTCTGTTATTGATTTCTAGTTTGATTCCATTGTGATCAGAGAGCACATTTGGTATGATTTCAAGTTTTAAACTTCATTGAAGTTCATTCTATGGCTTGAGATATGGTCTGTCTTGGTATGTGTTTCATGGCATATGATTTCTACTGTTTTCTACTGTTATTGGGACTTTTATGTTCTATAAATGTCAATAAGATCCTGTTGATTGATAGTGTTGTTAAGCTCTTCTAAATAATTGCTGACTTTCTTTTTAGTTGTTGAAAAAGGAGCGTTGAGGTCTCCAATTATAATTGTGAATTCGTTCACTTTTTCTTTCAGTTTTCTCAGGTTTTGTTTTACATATTTTGCTGCTTAGTAACATTTGATACATACGTAATTGTGATAACTGTGGAGTGAATCGATCCTTTTATCATCATATAATGTTCTTTTCTGTCTATGGTAATTTTCTTTGCCCGCCTGCAATGTGGGAGACTTGAATTCCCTGGAGAAGGGAATGGTGGCCCACTCCAGTGTTCTTGCCTGGAGAATTCCATGGACAGTGGAGCCTGGCAGGGGGGTCCCTGGGGTAACAAAGAGTTGGACATGACTGAGCGGGTTTCACTTCACTTTATTGTCTGATATTAAAATGGCCATTCTTGTATTTCTTTGACAAATGTTTGCATTTAATATCTTTCTTTCATCATTTTACTTTCAGTCTATACTGTTGCACTTAAAGTGATGCTCAAGGGCAGGGAGGGTTCTTCATTACTGCTAGGTGGAATGGGAATTTCCAATCCTCTTTGAGGTCCACTGGCATCATGGTAAGAGTGGCCATGGTAAACATTCCAACCCTCCTCTAGTCCTTCTTTGACACTATTCTAGTAGAGAAAGGACAAGGCAGTCACTTTGTTACCATCTAGCAGGGATGAAATTCTCTATTTGTCATTCTAACATCATCCCAGTGGAGATATTGAATTGCCTTATGGCAGCCTTACAGGTGTGGAAGTCGAGGTTCCACACTCAGTCTTTGTTGGTGTCATTGGAATCAGGCCACATTTTTTTTTGTCTGGTGTTCAGCTGCAATAAAGTGGTTATTGTCTAAAACGTTTGTTTTGCTTGGCTATTCCTTTGGTGAAAGAGTAGGCTTTTGCTATAATTTTTTGTCTGTGCTTTTTGGTATTTCTTTGTTGCCCATTTGTTCAGCTTTAAGCTGGAATATATGAGACAATAAAAAAATCCAGGATACTGACCACTGTTTTCCCTCAGTTTCTGAGGTCCCTGAAAAATTTATCACCTTCTCTCCATATTTCAGTGTCCTTTTATGTTTCTCTTATGTAATATGTCCAGACGTTTTGTTGAACTTCATGATAATTTTAAAAGTATGCCTACCCTGATGCTGGCAAAGATTAAAGGCAAAAGGAAAATCAGGCAGCAGAGGGTGAGTTGGTTAGATAACAAAATCAATGCTCTGAACATGAATTTGAGCAAACTCTGGGAGATAGTGGAGGACAGAGGAGACTGGCTTGCTGCAGTCCATGGATTGAAAGAGTCAGACATGACTAAGCAGCTGAACAACTAACGACAATACTCTGTCTTACCAAGAAGTGGAAGTCTCTGGTATACATTTTAAAAGATATAAACCTAAAATGTATAATTTGTTAAATTTTTAAATATTCTAACCATAGCTGCTGCTGCTGCTGCTGCTAAGTCACTTCAGTCGTGTCTGACTCTGTGTGACCCCATAGATGGCAGCCCACTGCAGCCTACCAGGCTCCTCTGTCCATGGGATTTTCCAGGCATAAGTACTGGAGTGGGTTGCCATTGCCTTCTCCAAATTCTAACCATAGATAAATACATAAATATAAGTTAGACCTGGATGTCTCTTGAATCTCAGTAAATTATTTGTCAGGTTTTAAATAATAAATTTTTTGGTACATATTTTATAATTGGCATTATACTATCTAAATTCTTAGTCAAATAGTCTCAAATCTCAGTGACTTACAAGAGCAAACTTCTTTCTCTCTTACAAAATGGTCCTCATTTCCATGGTTCTACTTTAACTGTATTAGACTTATGTTTTCTGGTTTTCAGCTATGAATCTGCTCATTTTTTAATTTTTAAATTTTTTTATTTTTTTCATTCTGGGTTCAAGGCTAAAGGAACAACCTCTCTCAGCATATACTACTCTTTCATGGCAAGAGCAAGAATGAGAAATTGACGGACAGACATAAAAGTAGTGCACTGTTCCTTTTGCTCATATTTTAGTGGGAAAGTAAGTCAAGTGTCCAAACCTAAAACCAACTGGGTGGAGAAATATACTATTTCCATAGGCGACAGGCAAATTGATTTGGTATACCTTCTGAAATATAAAATATGTCAAAAATATTTTTTATTAAAGATGCAAACATCATCTAGGCAAAAAATAGCTCTATAATACATTGTGAAATTTTTCACATATGCATTAAAAGATTTTAAAAAGTAATTAACAAAATGGTGTGTCAGGTTACTGAAAACATGTTAGTTATCAACTTAAATTTCAAGAAATAAATATTATAAAAGCTATGTTCAGGCTTGTACTTTTCAGCCTATTAATGTTTTACTTTGCATCCCTAAATCTCCATTAGAATATAGGTACATCTGTAGTGACAGAGATATATCTCAATATATCTATATATTCCATTGTTTCCTGAAATCTTGTATTAAGGGCAGACACAGAATAATTCATAAAATGATAGCAAGAGGGAAAAAAAGGATTTTTAGGCAGCTGGAGTGAGAAGAAAAGTTAGAAAGAAAATGTTCGCTACTGGGAACTATTTTAAGTAAAGGATCTGGGGCAAAATTTTACATAGCTGCTTCTTTCTAAATGAGAGAATTGATTTTTATCCCTGCAAATTCAATAGTGAGCTCATATGAGTTCCACATAAAGAATTTCAACATAGAGAAAGCCACACAGTGTTGTGAGAAATAAATTAGTTTGTGGTGCTTACCTTTATTTAGTTACATATCTTGATATTTTCTGATAATTTCAAGTGGATTATACCAGTTACCTAACCTGATTCAAAAGCAACTCAAATAAATTTAACTCAACATTGCTTAATACTTTCTATATTCAAGGTTCTCTAGATAGTAAATTTGGAAAACTCAACAGTGGCCACAGGAGTGGAAAACATCGGTTTTCATTCCAATCCCAAAGAAGCGCAATGCCAAAGAATGCTCAAGCTACTGCACAATTCCACTCATCTCACATGTTAGTAAAGAATAATCAAAATTATCCAAGCAAGGCTTCAACAGTACGTGAACTATAAACTTCCAGATGTTCAAGGTGGATTTAGAAAAGTCAGAGGAACCAGAGATCAAATTGTCAACATCAGTTGGATCATCAAAAGAGCAAGAGATTTTCAGAAAAACATCTACTTCTTTATTGACTATGCCAAAGGCTTTGACTGTGTGGACCACAACAAACTGTGGAAAATTCTTCAAGAGATGGGAACACCAGACCACCTGACCTGCCTCTTGAGAAATCTGTATGCAGGTCAAGAATCAACAGTGATAACTGGACATGGAACAACAGACTGGTTCCAAATCAGGAAAGGAGTATGTCAAAGCTGTATATTATCATCCTGCTTATTTAACTTATATGCAGAGTACATCATGCGAAATGCTAGGCTGGAAGAAACACAAGTTGGAATCAAGATTGCCAGGAGAAATATCAATAACCTCAGATATGCAGATGACACCACCCTTATGGCAGAAAGCAAACAGGAACTAAAGACCCCCTTGATGAAAGTCAGAGGAGAGTGAAAAATCTGGGTTAAAACTCAACATTCAGAAAACTAAGATCATGGCATCTGGTCCCATCACTTCATGGCAAATAAATGAGGAAACAGTGAGAGAATTTATTTGACTGCAGCATTGAAATTAAAAGACACTTGCTCCTTGAAAGAAAAGTTATGACCAATCTAGACAGCATATTAAAAAGCAGAAACGGTACTTTGCCAACAAATGTCCATCTAGTCAAAGCTATTTTTCCAGTAGTCATGTACGGATGTGAGAGTTGGACTATAAAGAGAGCTGAGCACTGAAGAATTGATGCTTTTGAACTGTGGTGATGAAGAAGACTCTTGAGAGTCCCTCAGGTTGCAAGGAAATCCAACCAGTCCATCCTAAAGGATATCAGACCTGAATATTCATTGGAAGGGCTGATGCTAAGGCTGAAACTCCAATACTTTGTGAAGAGCTGACTCATTTGAAAGTACCCTGATGCTGGGAAAGGTTGAGGGCAGGAGGAGAAGGGGACAACAGAGGATGAGATGGTTGGATGGCATCACTGACTCAATGGACATGTGTTTGAGTAAACTCCAGTAGTTGGCAATGGACAGAGAGGCCTGGCATGCTGCGCTCCATGGGGTCACAAATAGTCAGACATGACTGAGAAACTGAACTGAACTATAGATAGTAATTGAAAACACAAATGTCTGACAGGTAATCAAATTGGCACATAGTAGACCCTCAAAGAGACTTAACCAATTTATATATTGTTTAATTAATCTAATAGAGAAGTTGAGACAGATCTCCAAATAGATAAAATGTTAGTCAATATATCATGTCTCTGCTAGATATATGTGAAGTATTAATGGAGCTTCAAGCAAGAGCAATTATATACTTTCAGTGGATAGGAATATAAGGGAAAGAGGAAACAAAAAGGTATTTTGTGGGGGAGATTTGACATAGGCTTTAAGATTTAGGTCCAACTCTAGCAATCAAGTGTGGGAGATAAGTGGAAGGAGGCTTTAAGATGGTGGTATAGGAAGTTTACAGACAGAACAAGTCTATAACTGCAAATGGAATATGTGCAGTGTGTACTAAGTCACTTCACTTGTGTCCAACTCTTTGCAACTCTATGGGCTGTAGCCCGCTAGGCTCCTCTGTCCATGGGATTCTCCAGTCAAGAATACTGGAGTGGGTTGCCATGCCCTCCTACAGGGAATCTTTCTGACCTGGCAATGGAACCCACATCTCTTTCATCTCCTGCATTGGTAAGCAGATTCTTTATCAGTAGCGCCACCTGGGAGTAATTTCCCCCAAAAAAGACCTGAAAATTGAATGAACAGAACCTCCAAAACAAAGGATAAAAGAAACTTGAACTTTTGCTAAATTACAAACAAAAAACCATTGATATGGGCTTGACAAGGAAAAACCCACACCCCGGCCTGGCAATTCACAATCAGGAGAGATCACAAAGTTATGGATCTTTTCTCTGAGTGAGCAAGGAATTTGAACTCTACATCAGGCACTTGAGTTCCCCAAATACCTGACTTTGAAAAATCAATGAGGAATAAGCTTAGGAAAACTACAAAACTGCAGGGAGGAAAAATCCCACTCTTATAAGGGCTCATGAGCAGGCACACACAACCCCAAAACCAGCAGTGAAGAATGTGATTGAAAAATGCCTGGGCTTTAGGTGAAAGGAGCATACTTAACTAATCTTGAAACATCTGCCAGAGACTCAGAAAACAACTGAGACACTCTTTGGGGACTAAGTTACTGGCAGGTGTTATTTATGCACTCTCAGGCTACCTTATTACTAATAGTGGGTTGTCATTTCCTTCTCCAGGGGATCTTCCTGACCCGGGGACTGAACCTAGGTCTCCCACATTGCAGGCAGATTCTTTACCATCTGAGCCAAATACTGGCATAGGAGAGGACCATTTTGGAATTCTCCACCATTGACACCAGTGGGCATACTCTGCTGAGAGACTCTACAACTGTGGTTTAGCTGGTCCAGTGATAACCCTGCCCAACAGTGCCCCATGACAGCCCCTGTTGGATCCTTCAACCAGCCCAGGGCCCAACACTCCCTGTAAGCATCCCACAACAGTTGCAGCCCTAACACAACAGGAGGGAAAAACAGCACACATTGGGGACACCTCCTTGAGTGCCTGGCTCTGGTAGCCAGGCAGGATAGTGTTTCTGAGCCCCACAGTTTGTCCCCTCAATAAGGTAACCTCTTCAAGACTGGGAGAGACAGGTTATACATTTAATGCATGAAAACAAATGCAAAGAATTAGGCAAAAGGAGGAGACAAAGGAATATGTTGCAAATGATAAAACAAGATAAAACTTCAGAAAAAGAGCTAAACAAAATGGAGATAAGCAATTTACCTGACATAAAGTCTGGTCATAAAGATGCTCACCAAACTCAGGAGAAAAATGCATGAACTCGGTGAGATTTTCAATAAATAAAACATATCAGAAAGTACCAAACAGAAGTTATAACTGACCTGAAAAAGAAAAAAAAAATACTGGATGGGTTCAACAGCAGACTGTATGAGGTAGAAGAATGAATCAGTGATCTGGAAGACAAAACAATGGAACTCACCCAGAGAGAACAGAAAAATGAAAAAAATAATTTAAAAAGAAGACAGCTTAAGGGACTTTTGAGACAATATCTGCAGAATAATACTTGCTGTGCTGTGCTGTGCTGTGCTTAGTTGCCCAGTTATGTAAGACTTTTTGTGACCCCATGGGCTGTACCCCACCAGGCTCCTCTGTCCCTGGGGATTCTCCATGCAAGTATACTAGAGTTGGTTTCCATTCCATCCTCCAGGGAATCATCCAAACCCAGGTTTTGAATCCAGGCCTCCTACACTGAGCCATCAGGAAAGCCCAAAAGGACTGCAATGGGTAGCCTATCCCTTCTCCAGGGGAACTTCCCAACCCAGGGATCGAAATCCTGCAGTGTAGGCAATTTCTTTACCAGCTGAACCACCTGAGGAGCCCATCTTATACGATACATGACTCCAAATGGATTAGAGACTTCAATGTGAGACCTGATAGCACAAAATTCTTAGAGAAAAATATAGTAATTTAATTGACCTTGGACCTAATGACACTTTTGTGGCTCTGACTCCAAAGACAAAAGAAACAGAAGCAAAAATAAATGGGACCATATTAAAAGTTTCTGCACAGAGAAGAAAACATTAACAAAATGAAAAGATAATCTACTGAATGAGAGAGGAAATTTTCAGATCATATGCTTCATAGGGGTCACTATTCAAAATATATAAAAAACTCATACAACTCACAAGATAAAACAAACAACTGCATTTTAAAATGTACAAAGAGTCTGAACAGACATTTTTCCAAAAAGGACACACAGATGGTCAACAGGTACTTGAAAAGCTGTTGAACAACACTAATTATTAGGAAAATACAAATCGGAACCACAATGAGATCTCACATCACACCTGGTGGAATAACTGTTATTGAGAAGAAAAAAATATATATAGTAAATGTTGGAGAGCTCATGGAGAAAATAGAATCTTTATACATTGTTATTAAGACTGTAATAGTGCAGCCACTAGGAAAAACAGTATAGAGAGCCTCAAAAAATTAAGAATAGAACTACCGTATGCCCCAAATATTTCACTTCTGGATATTTATCTGAAAAACATGAGAATACTAATTCAAAGAGATATATGCACCTCTATGTTCAATGCAGCTTTATTCATAATAACCAAGATAAAGAAATAAGCTAAGTGTTTAGGATCAATGGATGACATTTTGATACATATATAATGGAATATATGTATATAATGGAATATATATATTTATATACATAAAGGAATACTACTCAACCATATAAAAGATGGAGACATGCCATCTGTAACAACGTGGGTAGACCATGAAGGTATTATGCCAAGTGGAATAAGTAAAGAAAGAAAAATACTGTATGATTTCACTCATATATGGAATCTTAAAAAACAAATAAAACAAAACATACTCATGGATACAGAGAACAAATTAGTGGCTACCAAGGGAGAAGGGACTTGGAGAAGATAAGTAAGAAACAAGCTTCTAAGCAAAAGATACTAATATGAATGTAGCTACAATAGAAGAAGATGAGAAGCCTCACAGGCAGACTAATTCTCTGTGTTAGTCATCTTGGACTGCCATAACAAAATACCACAGGCTGGGTGGCTTAAATGACAAAAATTTATTTTTTCACAGTTCTGAAGGCTAGATATGCAAGATCAATTTGTCAGTACATTTGGTTTCTAGTGAGGCCTCTTTTCCTGGCTTGTAAATGCCTACCTTCTTCCTGTATTTTTATATGACTCTTCCTCTCTATCCTCATGGAGAGAGTGAGCTCTGGTTTCCCCTCTTTTCATATAAGGATACCAGTCTTATAAGATTAGACCTCAGTATGTGACATCATTAATTACTCTCCTTTAAGGTCCTATTTAAAATATAGTCTACTGGGCTTAGGGCTTCAACTTGTGAATTTTCAAGGGACATAATCCAGTTTATAACAGTCCCCAAAGTGGAAATTTTTCAAGACAGGCTGAGAATTTGGGATTTAGTTCAGTTAGAATTAGGAAGCCATTGACACAAAAACCTGGGTTAGGAGCGTGACTTTGAAACTTTCATACACATTTCCTTAAAATAGGTAGAACTTCTTGATTACCTTCTAGTAGTCCTGGCGTTATATATGACAAAGCCTGTTGTTAAGACTCAAAAATAATGATTATTCAGATACGTATGGAGTTTCATTTTAGATCAAGGGATAAAAGAATTTTAAATAAAGCTTCATTTGTGATAGAATATAAATATACTTTTGTTGTTGCCCAGTCACTAATGTAAACGCAACTACTCATTCCAATCGAAATATTTGGCATAGTAAGATTATCCCATCAAAATTCTGAGCTGTAGTTCTACATGCCTGCACAAATTCAGAGCCTCTTTAAAATACTTGAAACTAAATAAGCCACTTGAACTAGACATACGTTCTATTTTATAATTACTATAAAAATATGAATAGCAATCAAAAAATAAATCAGAGTTTCTGCCTTTGCTGACTGAATATGGTTTTAAGTTGACTCTTTTACTGCTTTACAAATGACTAAAAAACTTTTGTCATTTCATTCATTTTTGACTAGAGAAAATTAGACATGATTTAGGGAAGTTTAAAACAAGGCAATAAGAAGTGGAATGATAAAAACACAATCTCATTAATTCACAACTTAAAAATTCTGCACCGCTGGAGCCTGTGCTCTAGAGCCTGGGAGCCACAAGTCCTGAAGCCTGTCTGCCCTAGAGCCCGTGCTCTGCGACAAGAGAAGCCACTGCAATGAGAAGCACAAGCACCGTGACTAGAGACTAGCCCCCACTCTCCACGACTAGAGAAAAACCCACACAGCAACGAAGACCCGGCACAGCCAAAAACCAATTCTGCCACCAAAAGGGGAAAATATTTTGAGATATTTT
This sequence comes from Oryx dammah, assembly GCF_014754425.2. NCBI lineage: Eukaryota > Metazoa > Chordata > Mammalia > Artiodactyla > Bovidae > Oryx > Oryx dammah. The sequence continues at coordinate 48,847,253 of NW_024070185.1, read as the reverse complement.
TTCTCAGAATTTCCAATATTGCCTGCATAATCCAAGTTTGTCACATAGTTAAATGTTCTCTGGCCTTATCTTTGTGAACTCAGTGCTTATGCTCTTAATTTTTACTTACTTGGGTACATTTTCCTTTCTATTATAATAGATAAGTGATGAAGACATATTAAAGTCTTTTTTATCAAAATTTGTTAAATAAAACACAAAAGTAATTCATACTAGCCATAATTTTCAAAAACCCTAAAAGAATGTTTTTATAATTTATCATTTCAGGCTGAATATTGAAGAATAGCAAAGGATATTTTATCATATATGATTTCGAAGTAAAACATGGCAATATAAGGATATTCATTCCTTCAACAACAATGCAGAAGACTGATTCTCAGGGAAAGGAAAAACATAATGTATGCTAACTCTGGTTTACGCTTTTGGTGGGCTTCCAAAAGTAAACATTTGAATGATGTCTCATTTGAATGAAAATGGATAGCAAGTTATTATAAATATATAGAGTTGCAGGGTTTTGTAATCTCCCAAATAATAAACAAGAACATTTGGTGAGAATGTGCATATTAAAAATCTAAAGAAAATTATATTTTTAAAGTCAAACTATCTCTTTATGTTCTCTGTTTTCATACACCTGTTTACATAGCAAGGAAAGGCTGATGATAAGTTTTTTTATCAGGTGGAGCAGAGCCTGTCAGAGAAAGGTAAGTATGCCTAGCCTGAGTTATATTGGAAGAATGATAACTTGCCTAGAGACCTAGAAACTAACTTGAATTGTTGTTTTCTAGCCTTGGGGAATAATTGATGGGGAGAATAGTATCAACTAGTGTCAACAAACTAGTATCAACAAAAAATTAATCAGTTGATCTTAGAAAGAAATGGCAAGTTTTATTTGAGCCAAATTTGAGGAGGAGGAGGAGAACCCAGGTTTGGTCCCTGGGTCAGGAAGATCCCCTGGAGAAGGAAATATTAACCTGATCCAGTACTCTTGCCTCAGAAATCCCAGGGATAGAGGAGCCTGGAGGGCTACAGTCCATGCAGTCACAAGAGTACTTAGCAACTGAACCACCACCACCACCACCCGGAAGGAGTACCTAAGAAAGCTTTGAGAACTGTTCTGCCACTTAGGAGCCAAGACACAGATATATAAGTTTTCTGAGACAGAGGACTGTACATCAAAGGACATATTATTGACAGTTTGCATAATCCAGATCTAAGTGTCATCGTGGTAGGTCATGTGACCCTTTACAATATCAAGAAGGAATACTGTCTTTTAAGAAGTTGTCTTGTCAATGCTGGAAAGTTGCTGTTTATGACTGAGCAGATATTGCTGCTGATGGGGGAGGTTTGGGTGAGGCATAACACAGATGCACAATGCGCAGGTAGAGAGAGAGGTCACCTAAGGGCAGAGAATTTTTTATGTGCAAATTTTTCTTGTCTTGCCAAAAAATATAAATTTTACTTTACACCAGACAACTGAAGAAAGAGTAGAATGGGTCAGGTATTGTTTTCCCATCTCAGTCACTAAGACCAATAGCTTCGCCTAACTACAATTCTCTACTGTTTTCTTCTCTATACCAAATTTACAAATGAGAAAAGTAAGGCTCAGGGAGACTAACTTATTTTTACTCAGATCATTTAGTTTCTGCATGGTAAAGATGTTTTCTTCATTATATCTTGCCAAGCAATTTTTAATCTGCCATGATGATAGCTATATGACAAAAAGTATTTCTTTTCATGAAAAAGATACTTTTACCATGTAACAGTTTAAATTCTAAAAATGTATTACTTACTTTGCTCTATGATTTTAGAACTTCTAATTTTAACTGGATATAAAAAGAAAAATAGAAAAAGAATAACCATTTAAATGGACCTGTCAAATTATAACATGAATATGTACCATGTATCATGTTTCATGTATTGTATTATACTATAATGATATATAATTATGTCAGGTATAACTTACTCTTTTAAATAAGTTTTTCTATACAAAATATTACCTGAAAACTGGGTTTACCTCTTGGTAGATGTCAAGCCAAAAGACACAACCAAGCCAAAGAGTTGGAAAAAGAAGGATTTATTTCTTGCAGCAAGTAAGGAGAACATCAGGGCTCTTTCCCAAAGTAGTGTCCTTGAACAGCAATATTGTGGAATTTTTAAGCTAGATGTACATGCATACTCATATAAAGACCTGGGCAGTGCATGCATATTCATGAAGGGTCTTGGGCACAGAAAAATTCATTATATAATTGAGGCAAGGATCAACAGAATCCAGAATTTGTAGACTGAAGTCAGAAGTCCATCCTCCACCTTTATTCAGGGCCTTTGTTCTTGTAGAACTCAAAGATATACATCATATTGTTATGCATATCCCTTGAGGAAGAACTAGGACTTTTATCACTGATCTATTGTTTCTTGACTGCTTTTCCTTTGTTCCTGCCTTCCCTCATTTCTCTTAAGATCCTTAATTACTGAGACCCATTCAAGCGCAAACATTATAGACAGGCTCAGATCACACATTGACCTAGGCTCAGATCACACATTGACCTAGGCTCAGAATGGCTTCTCTTTTGTCAAGACACCCATGCCTGGTTCTCTCTCTCTGAAGACCCCCTATCGTGTATACTTAGAGTATCTCAAAGGGGAGAGAGTGAAATTGGGAAAAGAATGTTTCTAAAAATTTAAGTGCTGGATTCCCTCGGCGACCTTGGGAGAGATTGGTCAGTGTGTAGCCCAGAAAGTTGCTGAAACTATTGGAAGTCTTTAATATTAGGATTTATGAATCCCTGTGAAATTATTGTTTACCAGTTCACCTGCTGTTGTTGTTCAATTGCTAAGTCATGTCTAATTCTTTGTGATGCAGTGGACTGCAGCACACGAGGCTTCCCCGACCCTCACTATCTCCTGGAGTTCACTCAAATTCATGTACATGGAGTCCGTTATGCTGTCCAGCCATCTAATTGTCTGTTGTCCCCTTCTTCTTCTGCCCTCAATCTTTCCCATCATCAGAGTCTTTTCCAATGAGTTGGCTCGTCACATCAGGGAGCCAAAGCACTGGAGCTCAGTTTCAGCCTCATTCCATCCAGTGAATATTCAGGGTGGGTTTCCTTTAGGATTGACTGGTTTAATCTCCTTGCAGTTCACCTGTGGTCTTATCTAAAGTAAAAAGGTCTAAATAAACTGGGGATAAAAGAATGAGAAGTTTAGATGGTGTGTGATAAACATAATTTTCTATAGCACCCTTTATATATCTTGTGTATCTTGTGATTTAGGATACACTTGGCAATTTGTGGTTTCCATTTCAATTCTCATTTTCTTCCACAGTCACTATTCCAGCAAAAGGTTCCCCTTTCTCATGACTCAAAAAAATTTATAGCTGAGTTATCTCTTCAAGAAAATTAGTGGAGATGATTGTATTTCAGTTGAGCTATTTCCAGTCCTAAAAGATGATGCTGTGAAAGTGTTGCACTCAATATGTCAGCAAATTTGGAAAACTCAGCAGTGGCCACAGGACTGGAAAAGTCAGTTTTCATTCCAGTTCCAAAGAAAGGCAATGCCAAAGAATGTTCACACTATCGCACAATTGCACTCATCTTACACCCCAGCAAAGTAATGCTCAAAATCCTCCAAGCCAGGCTTCAGCAGTATGTGAACTGTGATCTTCCAGATATTCAAGCTGGATTTAGAAAAGGCAGAGGAACCAGAGATCAAATTGCCAGCATCTGTTGGATCATCGAAAAAGCAAGAGAGTTCCAGAAAAAACATCTATTTCTGCTTTATTAACTATGCCAAAGCCTTTGACTGTGTAGATCACAACAAACTGGAAAATTCTTCAAGAGGTGGGAATACCAGACCACCTGACCTGCCTCCTGAGAAATCTGTATGCAGGTCAGGAAGCAACAGTTAGAACTGGACATGGAACAACAGACTGGTTCCAAATCAGGAAAGGAGTATGCCAAGGCTGTATATTGTCACCCTGGTTATTTAATTTACATGCAGAGTACATCATGAGAAATGTTGGACTGGATGAAGCACAAGTTGGAATCAAGATTTCAGGGAGAAATATCAACAATCTCAGATATGCAGATGACACCACCCTTATGGCATAAAACAAAGAACTAAAGAGCCTCTTGATGAAAATGAAAGAGGAGAGTAAAAAAGTTGAATAAAAACTCAACATTCAATAAACTAAGAACATGGTATGCAGTCCCATCTCTTCATGGCAGATAGATGGGGAAACTTTGGAAACAGTGAAAGACTTTATTTTCTTGGGCTCCAAAATAACTGTAGATGGTAACTGCCACCATGAAATGCTTGCTCCTTGGAAGACCAACCTAAACATATTAAAAAGCAGAGACATCACTTTGCCAACAAATGTCCATCTAGTCAAAGTTATTGTTTTTCCAGTAGTCATGTATGGATGTGAGAGTTGGACTATAAAGAAAGCTGAGTGCCGAAGAATTGATGCTTTTGAACTGTGTGGTTGGAAAAGACTCTTGAGAGTCCTTTGGAATTAAAGGAGATCAAACCAGTCCATCCTCAAGGAAATCGGTCCTGAATATTCATTGGAAGGACTGATGTTGAAGCTAAAACTCCAATACTTTGGCTACCTGATGCAAAGAGCTGATTCATTGGGAAAGACCCTGATGCTGGGAAAGATTGAGGGCAGAAAGAGAAGGGGATGACAGAAGATGATATGGTTAGATGGCCTCACTGACTCGCTGGACATGAGTTTGAGCAAGCTCTGGGAGTTGGTGATGGATGAGGAAGCCTGGCGTGCTGCAGTCTATTGGGTCGCAAAGAGTCAGACACCACTGAGTGACTGAATTGAACTGGTTAGTCACTTAAATTTCTTTGATTCAGTTCTTTGTTTTGTATAGTAACCTTAAAGCTGATGATCAACAAACTTCTTATGTTTCTGAGTTTGAAATACTGAAGTCTAGAGAGTAACTTTTAAACATCTGTGTCAACTAAAGATTTAACTATCATCACATCAAATGCCACACTGGAAAAATTGTATAAATGCAATTTCTAAGTATAAAAAACAGCTAATGCCAAATCCTTATTTTCCAAATATTCACTAACATTTTAAAAAGAAATTGCAATATAAAATCATAATAGCTTTCAAACATGGTGAATTTGGTAGTAAATTTACTCATTAAATGAGAAAAAAACTGACTATAATGAAGCTGTTGTTTTAAATAAATGTTCATCACCTTTGCCAGGTATCAGAAGAATCAAGACAACCACAAATGGAATAGAGAACAGGCATGTTGGCTGGAAGGTCCAAGGTCTAGTTTCTGGCAGCATTCAGTTTCTGGTGAGAGTTCTTTTCCTGGCTTGCATGTGGCCACTTTCTCTTCATGTCCATCCTTACAAGGTGAAGAATGTGAGCTCTGATATCTCTGATATATCTCTGATATCTTTCCCTCTTCTTCTAAGGCCATCATCTCTGTTGGATAGGCCTCATTCTTCTGATATTTAACCTTTATCACCTCCTCACATGCCCTGTCTCCAAATACAGTAGTGTTGGGGGTTAAGGCTTCAACACAAGAATTGGAGAGGGGGTGAGACAATTCAGTCAAGCACTACTAAACCCCAAAGAAATAATTTACTTTCAATAAAACATTATATTCTGTACAATGCTTTTATACAGAATATGTATCTCATGAAAAACATAAATGTACACAAAATAGAGGGAATTCTATTGTCTTCATAGTGCAGCCCTTTCCCTTTTCACTGAAAAGAAATGCTCTGTGAGGATAGTGAGAAGTTCCTTGGACTGGACTTGTAAAATCTACCTCTTCTCTGTGTCATTCCAACCTCTGCCCTCATCACAGATCATCATGGTAGGATGCCTGATGGGTTGGCTTTGAGTGATGTGACCCTCAGCACTTCCTTAAATATGAACATAAAAAGTATCAACATCTAGCAGTTTAAAGTGAAGTCAAGTAAACTTCAAAAAAAATTTTTAATAATATAAAAACACAATTTAACTTAAAATTTTACTCAACAATTTTTCAAAAAAAAAATTTTTTTAACTTATCAAACCTAACTTAAATGAACATATTCCTGGATCATTTAGTATCAATAGCTAGTTATTAGCTAGAACCAAGTTTCCTGGTTTTCATCCCTCTTCAAATAATATAAAAGTTCCACTATGAGAAAATATGAATGGCTAGCTTGATTTCCAAAATCATTGTTTCATTTATTTTATTCAGTATTGTTGGGCTTATTTTGAATAAGCTTAAAACATCTAGTTTATTGCTTCTACATGCAGCTGTTGTTTTTTTTTTTTAAGTTCATGTTGCATTTTATTAATTCAGCTTTTAGTTTTCTTTTTATAAATAGGAATTCTCCAAATACCAATGTATAATCTTTCTATTTGATCCAAAATATGTTAAAACAAAACAATAAGTATGTTTTAATTTCCACTGCTTCCTTGTAAGTGGAATTATACATATTGTTTTAGCATGAACACATTTCTCTCATCTGTCCCCTTTTTTTCCCCAATTGCAAGAGTCTATTCCAACCTCTTCCCTTTAGACAATTCATATTAATACCTTAGTGTATGTCTACATGTATTTTTTCTTCACTTTTTATTGATCTTTATAGACCATATATGTGAATATATATACTCATACACACATTTTCACAGTTGGGATTTTTATAATGTTTACTTTTGTTTTACACTATTCTGATCAACTCTACCATATGTATTTTTACGTATAAGCTCTTAAAGTTGGATTTGGGGGTGAGTCTCTATAGAAAAGCTTTCTAGGAAAAGAATAGCATTCTTAAAAACATTTTTTAAAACTGTAGATATTAGCAGATTCTCATATTGCATATTAATATAAGGACCTCAGAAACAAAACACTAAATTAGGTAAATCATATTACAGTGCTACCAGCAATCTAAAACAATACTTTATACCTCATATCCATGCCAGCATTAAGTTTTAGACCATTTTAAAATGTTCTCACATTAAATCATTGTTATATTGATTTCCATTTCACCAGAAACTAGTGCATTTCCTTTTTCCCAAGTGTGCTAGTTATTTGGTTTTGTTCTTGGCACATTGTGTATTCGTATCTTCCATCCATTTTTATATTGCATGTTTTGTTTTTTTCTTATTAATTTGTACAAACTCTTTGTGTTTTACTGACCTCATTGCCTGCTGTTTGCATTGTCTTTTTTCCAGATGTATCATGTCTATTGATCTTGTATGTTATCTTGTTTTGCCATACAAAAGGCTTAATTTTTATTTAGTAGAACTCAGAGTTATAGGTAGTCTACATTTATAGTATTATACCTTCAGTCCATCAGTGCACTCACCAGGTTGTGTCTGGCTCTTTGATACCCCATGAACTGCAGCACGCCAGGCCTCCCTGTCTATCACCAACTCCTGGAGCCTACTCAAACTCATGTCCATTGAGTCAGTGATGCCATCCAACAATCTTATCCTCTCTCCTCTCCTTCACCTCCTGGCTACCATCTTTCCCACCATCACGGTAATTTCAGATGAGTCTGTTCTTCCCAACAGGTGGCCAAAGTACTGGAGTTTCAGCTTCAGCTTCAGTCCATCCAATGAATACTCAGGATTGATTTCATTTAGGATAGACTGGTTGGATCTTTTTGCAGTCCAAGGGACTCTGAAGAGTCTTCTCCAACACCTCAGTTCAAAAGCATCAATTCTTTGGCACTGAGCTTACTTTGTAGTCCAAATCTCACATCCATACATGAGTACTGGAAAAACCATAGCTTTAACTAGATGGAACTTTGTTGGCAAAGTAATGTCTCTGCTTTTTAATATGCTGTCTAGGTTGACATAGCTTTTTTTCCAAGGAGCAAGCATTTTTTAATTTCATGGCAGCAGTCACCATCTGCAGTGATTTTGGAGCCCCAAAATCTAAAGTCTGTCACTGTTTCCATTGTCTCCCCATCTATTTGCCATGAAGTGATTGGATTGGATGTCATGATCCTAGTTTTCTGAATGTTGAGCTTTAAACCAACTTTTTCACTCTCCTCTTTCACTTTCATCAAGAGGCTCTTTAGTTCCTCTTCACTTTCTGCATTAAGTGTGGAGTTTTCTGCAAATCTAAGGTTATTGATATTTCTGCTGGCAATCTTGATTCCAGCTTGAGATTCATCCAGTCCAGCATTTTTCATGATGTACCCTGCATATAAGTTAAATAAGTAGGGTGCCAATATACAGCCTTGATGTACTCCTTTCCTGATTTGGAACCAGTCTGTTGTTCCATGTCCATTACCATTGTTGCTCCTTGACCTATATACAGGTTTCTCAAGAGGAGGTCAGGTGGTCTGATATTCCCTTGTCTTGAAGAATTTTCCACAGTTTGTTGTGATCTACACAGTCAAAGGCTTCGGTAAAGTCAATAAAGCAGAAATAGATGTTTTTCTGGAACTCTCTTGCTTTTTCCATGATCCAGCAGATGTTGGCAATTTGATCTCTGGTTCCTCTGCCTTTTCTAAAACCAGCTTGAACATCTGGAAGTTCATGGTTCACATACAGTTGAAGCCTAGCTTGGAGAATTTTGAACATTACTTTGCTAGTGTGTGAAGTGAATGCAATTGTGTCATAGCTTGAACGTTCTTTATCATTGCCTTTCTTTGGGATTGGAATGAAAACTGACTTTTCTAGTCCTGTGGCCACTGCTGAGTTTCCAAGTTTGCTGGCATATTGACTGCAGCATTTTCACAGCATCATCATTTAGGATTGGAAATAGCTCAACTGGAATTCCATCACCTTCACTAGCTTTGTTCGTAGTGATGTTTCCTAAGGCCCACTGACTTTGCATTCCAGGATGTCTGGCTCTAGGTGAGTGATCACACTATTGTGGTTGCATGGTCAAGATCTTTTTTGTACAGTTCTTCTGTGTACTCTTGCCACCTCTTCTAAATATCTTCTGCTTCTGTTAGATCCATACCAATTCTGTCCTTTATTGTGCCCATCTTTGCATGAAATGTTCCCTTGGTATCTCTAATTTTCTTGAAGAGATCTCTAGTCTTTCCCATTCTGTTGTTTTCCTCTATTTCTTTGCACTGATCACTGAGGAATTCTTTTTTATCTCTCCTTGCTAATCTTTGGAACTCTGTATTCTAATGGGTATATCTTTCCTTTTCTCCTTTGCCTTTTGCTTCACTTCTTTCGCGGCTATTTGTAGGCTTCCTTACACAACCATTTTTTCCTTTTTGCATTTCTTTGGGGATGTTCCTGATAACTGCCTCCTATAAAATGTCACAAACCTCCATCCATAGCTCTTCAGGCACTCTATCAGACCTAATCCCTTAAATCTATTTGTCACTTGCACTGTATAATTGTAAGGTATTTGATTTAGATTATCATTGGATGATCTAGTGGTTTTCCCTACTTCCTTCAATTTAAATATGAATTGGGCAATGAGGAGTTCATGATCTGAGCCATAATCAGCTCCTGGTCTTGTTTTTGTTAACTACCTGGAGCTTCTCCATCTTTAGCTGCAAAGAGTATAATCAATCTGATTTCAGTATTGACCATCTGTAATGTCCATGTGTAGAGTCTTCTCTTTTTTGTTGGAAGAGGGTGTTTGCTATGACCAGTGCGTCCTCTTGGCAAAACTCTATTAGCCTTTGCCCTGCTTCATTTTGTACTCCATGTCCAAATTTGCCTGTTACTTCAGGTATCTCTTGCTTCCTACTTCTGAATTCCAGCCCCCTATAATGAAAAGGACATCTTTGGGGTGTTAATTCTAAAAGGCCTTGCATGTCTTCATAGAACCATTCAACTTCAGCTTCTTCAGCATTACCAGTTGGGGCATAAACTTGGATTACTGTGATATTGAATGGTTTGCCTTGTAAACAAACAGAGATCATTCTGTCGTTTTTGAGATTGCCTCCAAGTACTACATTTTAGACTCTTTTGTTGACTATGATGGCTACTCCATTTCTTCTAAGGGATTCTTGCCCACAATAGTAGATATAATGGTCATCTGAGTTAAATTCACCCATTTAAGTCCATTTTAGTTTGCTGATTCAGAGAATGTCGACGTTCACTCTTACCATCTCTTGTTTGACCACTTCCAATTTGCCTTGATTCAAGGTCCTAACATTCCAGGTTCCTATGCAATATCGGTCTTTACACCATCAGACTTTGCTTCCATCCAAGTCACATCCAAAACTTGGTGTTGTTTTTGCTTTGGCTCCATCTCTTCATTCTTTCTGAAGTTATTTCTCCACTGATCTCTAGTAGCATATTTGGCATCTACCAACCTGGAGAGTTCACCTTTCATTGTCCTATCTTTTTGCCTTTTCATACTGTTCATGTGGTTCTCAAGGCAAGAACACTGAAGTAGTTTGCCATTCCCTTCTCCAGCGGACCATATTTTATCAGAACTCTCTACCATGAACCATCTGTCTTGGGTGGCCATACTCAGCAGGGCTCATAGTTTCACTCAGTTATACAATGCTGTGGTCCAACTGATCAGATTGGTTAGCTTCCTGTCACTGTGGTTTTCATTCTGTCTGCCCTCTTTTGGAGAAGAATAAGAGGCTTATGAAACTTCCTGGTGGGAGAGACTGACTGGAGGGACACTGGGTCTTATTCTGATGGAAGGCGTCATGCTCAGTAAATCTTTGTGTTCCCTCCCTGTTATTTGACCTGAGGCTAAACTACGGTGGAGGTAATGAAAATAATGGCAAAGCTCCTTCAAAAGGTCCCATGCAGGCACTGCTACACTCAGTTCCCCCGACCCTGCACCAGGCCACCACTGACCCACACTTCCACTGGAGACTCCTAGACACTCACAGGCAGGTCTGTGTCAGTGTTTTGTGGGGTCACTACTTCTTTCTCCTTGGTCCTGGTGAGCACAAGGTTTTGTTTGTGCCCTCCAAGAGTCTGTTTCCCTAGTCCTGTGTAAGTTCTGGTGGCTCTATGGTGGGGTTAATGGCGACCTCCTCCAAGTGGGCTTATGCCATATCCAGGCCTACTGAACCCAGAGCCCCTGCCCTGCAGCAGTTGACTGCTGACCCATACTTCCACAGGAGGCACTCAAACACAGTCCTGTCTCAGTCTCTGTGAGATCTCTGGGTCCTGGTGTGCACAAGTTTTGTTTCAGCCCTCTGAGCTTCTCTGGCAGGTATGGGGTTTGATTCTAAACATGATTTCGCCCCTCCTACCATCTTTCTGGAGCTTCTGCCTTGCCCTTTGAAGTGAGGTATCTCATCAAAGCCACTCCAGTGCCCTGCAGCTGCCACTCCAGCGCCTACTGTCTTGATGGTGCTTCTCTGCCGTTGAACGTGGGGTAAAGTCACTCCAGCAACATGCAGCCACCACTCCAAAACTATGCAGCCACCACTAAGCTATCTAGATATTCTTGCAGTATTGGATTTTTTATTCAATTAGTGTTAAATTTTGCATATAATGTGAGAGAGAGATTTTTTTTTTTCCAGGTCAATACATTGCTGTTTCAGCACTGCTTATTAAATAGCTTATACTTTTCTCATTGAATGCATCTACACAATTGTATTAACTTCATTATTTTGATAATGTATTCAATATAATATAGCATACAGAAACACAATGTTTTTTCCAAAAGTATTTGGTTTACTTAAGATAGCTTGCCCTCTAATGTATTAATGCAAATTGGTAAGTGTGAAAATGGGATTCATAAATTCTATCTCCTTGCCATATGCATTCCATGGCATTAGAATTAGACACCAACTAATTCTATGGGTAAAACAGGAGGAAAGGACTATTCAGGAAGTCTATATGCATCATTCAGACTTAAACTGAAGAAAGTAGGGAAAACGGGACCATTCAGGTATGACCTAAATTAAATCCCTTAATATTATAGAGTCAAAGTGACAAATAAGATTGAAGGGATTAGATCTGATGACAGAGTGCCTGAAGAACTATGGATGGAGATTCATGACACTGTACAGGAGGCAATTATCAAGACCATCCCCAAGAAAAAGAAATGCAAAAAGGCAAAATGGTTGTATGAGAAAGCCTTACAAATAGCTGTGAAAAGAAGAGAAGTGAAAGCCAAGATGAAAGGAAAGATATACCCATTTGAATGCAGAGTTCCAAAGAATAGCAAGGAGAGATAAAGACTTCCTCAGTAATCAGTGCAAAGAAATAGAGGAAAACAGTATAATGGGAAAGACTAGAGATCCTTTCAAATAAATTAGAGATACCAAGAGACCATTTCATGCAAAGATGGACACAATAAAGGACAGAAATGGTATGGACCTAACCAAAGCAGAAGATATTTAGAAGAGGTGGCAAGAGTACACAGAAGAACTATACAAAAAAGATCTTCATGACCCAGATAACCACAATGGTGTGATCACTCACCTAGAGCAAGACATCTTGGAATGCAAAGTCAAGTGGGCCTTAAGAAGCATCACTTGGAATAAAGGAGGTGATAGAATTCCAGTTGAGCTATTTCCAATCTTAAAAGATAATGCTGTGAAAGTGTTGCACTCAATATGCCAGCAAATTTGGAACACTCAGCAGTGGCCACAGGACTGGAAAATGTCAGTATTCATTCTAAGTTCAAAGAAAAGCAATGCCAAAGAACACCAAGCTACGACACAATTGCACTCACTTCACACACTAGTAAAGTAATGCTCAAAATTTTCCAAGCCAGGCTTCAACAGTACATGAACTGTGAACTTCCAGAAGTACAAGCTGAATTTAGAAAAGGCAGAGGAACAATAGATCAAATTGCCAACATCCTTTGGGTCTTTGAAAAAGCAAAAGAGTTCTAGAAAAGCATCTACTTCTCCTTTATTGACTGCACCAAAGCCTTTGACTGTGTGGATCACAACAAACTGTGGAAAATTCTTCAAGAGATGGGAATATCAGACCACCTGACCTGCCTCCTAAGAAATCTGAATGCAGGTCAAGGAGCAACAGTGATAACTGGACATGGAACAACAGACTGGTTCCAAATCAGGAAAGGAGTACAAGGCTGTATGTTGTCACCCTGCTTATTTAATTTACATGCAGAGTGCATCATGAGAAATGCTGGACTGTATGAATCACAAGCTGGAATCTAGATTGCCGCGAGAAACAGCAATAACCTGAGATACGTAGTTGACATCCCTCTTATGGCAGAAAGCGAAGAGGAACTAAAGAGCTTCTGGATGAAAGTGAAAGAGGAGAGTGAAAAATTTGGCTTAAAGCTCAACATTCAGAAAACTAGGATCATGGCATCCAATCCAACCACCTCATGGCAAATAGATGGGGAAACAATGGAGACAGAGTTTAGATTTTGAGGCTCCAAAATCACTGCAGATGGTGACTGCTGCCATGAAATTAAAAGATGCTTGCTTCTTGGAAGAAAAGCTATGTCAACCTAGACAGCATATTAAAAAGCAAAGACATTACTTTGGTAACAAATGTTCATCTAGTCAAAACTATGGGTTTTCCAGTAGTCATGTATGGAGGTAAATGTTGGACTATAAAGAAAGCTGAGTGCTGAAGAATTGATGCTTTTGAACTGTGGTGTTGGAGAAGAATCTTTGGAGTCCTTTGGACAGCAAGGAGATCCAACCAGTCCATCCTAAATGCAATCAGTCCTGAATATTCATTAGAACTGATGCTAAAGCTGAAACTCCAATAATTTGGCCACCTGACACGAAGAACTGATTTATTGGAAAAGACTCTGATGCTTGGAAAGATTGAAGGCAAGAGGAGAAGGAGATGACGGAGGATAAGATGATTGGATGGCATTACCGACTTGATGGACATGAATTTGACAATCTCCAGGAGTTAGTGATAGACAGGTAAGCCTGGCGTGGTGCAGTCCATGGGGTTGCAGAGAGTCAGACTCCACTGAGCGACTGAAATGAACTGAACTGATATGTATCATATATTAAAACTTTGAATTTAGATAGTCTGAGTTTCAATCTATGTTGTGCTACTTAATGAGCTGTGTGATCTTAGGCTCCTTAACTGCATTGCGTATAAATTTTCTCATTTGTGAAAAAAAGATAAGAAGCACTGAGTAAATGTCTGTGTGTTAAAAGTTTAATAAAGTATCTGGTTTCTATTAGTCATTCAGTGTATACCATTTCCTTTTTCTCCCTTTTGTCACAGAGTATATTCAGTATATTAATCCATAAAATTAGAAGTGGGATATAACCCCAAATCTCTCATCCACTGAAGTCTTTCACTTTAAACAGTTGATTCTGTATCTCTTTACTTGTTCAAAGTGAGAAAGAGCAAGAAATACTTAGGCGGTTCAAGATTTGTCTTTAGTGCATTTGTACCTTTCAGTGTCTGTTTCTCTTTTTCACTTCCTGAGGACTTAATCTCCTCCTCTTCCCACTTGCCAATGGCAGTGCTTCATACTCTCATCAAGCTCATTCTCACTTACTCCTCTCAAATTCCTCATGTCCTAATAGCTTTCTACATGTTCCATATGAAAACATAGGTTGTATATAATTTTACACTCATTTTCAATTTTCAATAATACAATATCCTGAGAAATAGGTATTGTTATTGCATCAATGTTACAAAAGAGGCTTTATAACTTGTCCAAGATCACCAGATCAAAAATGAACAAAGCCAGGATTCAAACACAGGGTTTCTGATTATAAATGCACATGCTTTCTGCTGTTGCTTATCCCTATATGACTATTTGCTTATGTCTGAGTTATGATGATGATTATCAATCAATCATTGTAGAATTCTCCAAAGTTGAACTGATTTGACTCAACTTTTGATAGATTTATTTGATAACAGAAATAAATGTGTGTGCTTGTGTGTAAAGCAATTCTCTATACCTCAGCAAATACTTTTAAGATGTTATCCTTAACAAAAAGTGTTGCATTTCAAAAAGAGGTCAAATAGGTTTAAATGTAGAAACACTTCAAGTGCCTGAAGAGAGTTAAGAATCAGAGTAAAAACTTGAGGTTAGAATTGCTAATTATGGAAGAAATGCCTTTACAAGGGCCACCTATAGCTCTCAAAATGTGACTGGTCCTTATAATTTGACATGTCAGATAGTCCCTGACTTTACAATTTCATATACTCAAATATAAGGTAATATATATCTTTTATACAGAACAGCATGCACTCTTCTATGGCAAAGTATCTATTTTTATTAAATTTAGCAAATAAAAATGCATAGTATGGAACTAAATTTAAATTTCAAAGAAACAATGCATATTATTTTAAATATAAGAATGTGCTGTGCAATATTTTAGACATTTATAATAATGAGTATTCTTTTTTTATTTGAATTCAAGCTTAACTGGGTATCTTGTGCTTTATCTGGCAACTCCAATATCTACATATCTAATACTCACTACAGTTAAAAAAGTACTCATATTGATGTTCAAGACAATAACAACCACTAACAGCTAAATAGGATCTTCACTTTGCATAAAACCATTTTTGTTTAAATTGTGGTAAAACACGTATAACATAAAATTTACCATCTTAACCATTTTTAAGTATATAGTTCCGTAGTCTTTAGTATATTCACATTGCTGTGCAACCAACCTCCAAAATTCTTCTCAACATGCAAAACTGAAATCCTCATCCCTTTTTAGCAA
This sequence comes from Oryx dammah, assembly GCF_014754425.2. Lineage (NCBI taxonomy): Eukaryota > Metazoa > Chordata > Mammalia > Artiodactyla > Bovidae > Oryx > Oryx dammah. The sequence goes on along the minus strand of NW_024070185.1, from coordinate 48,831,692 downwards.
CTCACCATTCCTGCCTTGATCTAGCCCCTGTCAACCACCTGGGTCTACTTTCAATCTTTATAAATTTGATCATTTTAGGTGCCTCATGTAAGTGGAATCATACAGTATTTATTCTTCTGTGACAGTCTTACTTCACTTACCATAGTCCCCATGGGGTTCATCCATGTGAATGGATGAATCTCTTAGCTATAACCTGAGTTTTTTAAGGCTAAATAATATTCCAGTTTTATTTATTCATTTACCTGACTAGGGACACACAGGTTGTTTCCACCTTTTAGCTGTTGTGAATATTGCTATAGGGTTGGTGTATTAGTCCCTTCAGGTTACTATAAAAAAAAAAAAATACTATAGACCAGGGAGCCTATAAGCAACAAAAATATTTTTTTCATAGTTTTGGAGATGGGAAGTCTGAGGTCCAGGTGCCAGTGTGGTTACATGAAGACCCTCTTCCAAGATGCAGACTTTTCAGTGTTTTCACATGTTGGAAGAAGCTGGGATCTTTGTGAGGTCTCTTTTATAAGATCACTAATCCCATTTATGAGGATTCTACCCTCAACCTATTTATCCCACAAAGACCCTACCTTCTAAATACCATCACACTAGGCATTAGAATTCTAACATGAATATTGGAAGGACACAAAAATTCACACCATAGTGATTGCTTTCTTCTGAGACTGTTCTTCTTGGCTTGTAGATGGCCATCTCCCTGTAATTTCACATAGTCTTTCCTCTGCATACATCTGTGTCCTAATATCCTCTTCTTTCAAAAACACCAGTCATACTAGATTGGGACCAAATTCATTTTAATTTAATCACCATTTTAAAGACCCTACATCTCAATACCATCACAGTCTAAAGTACTAGAGATTCGGAATTCAACATATGAATTTGGAGAAACACAATTTAGTCCATAATAAGTGTTAAACTAGAGGTGAAACTGCTGGACCATATGTAATGTTATTTTTAATTTTTTGAAGGAACTCCATATATTTTTCATAGCAACTGCACCATTTTGCCTTCCCACCGACAGTGTGCAAGGCTTTCCTTTTCTCTACATCCTTGATAATACTTGTTAGATTTGGTTTTTAATGGTAGACCTCCTAATGGATTTGAGGTGATATCTCCTGGTAGTTTTGATTTGCATTTTCCTAATTTTAAACATCCTTTTATGCACTTGTAGGACATTTGTATATCTTCTTTGCAGAAATATTTTATCAAATCCTTTACTCATTTTTTAATTGAATTGTTTTATTGTTGAGTTGTATTTCTTTCAGTATTTCTAGACATTAACTTCTTATCAGAAAAAATGATATACAAACTTGGTTTTCATTCTGTAGATTACCTTTTAACTCCACTGATTATGTCCTTTGAGGCACAATTTTTTGTTTTGCTGTTTTTTTTTTTACTTTGATGTAATCTAATTTATGTATTTTAATTTAGGTTGCGTATGTTTTGGGTATCATATCAAAGAAACAGAAACCATTTCAATGTCCAATGACATGTAGTTTTTCTCCTATGCTTTGTTCAAAAAGTTTTATAGTTTGAGCTCTTACATTTAGGTCTTTGATCCATTTGGAGTTAATTTCCATATATGATGTAAGGTAAGTGTCCAACTTTATTCTTTTGCATGAGAATATTAAGTTTTCCTAACACTATTTGTTGAAAAGACTTTCATTTCTCCATTGAATGGTCTTGGCACTTCTATCAAAAATCATTTGACCTTATAAAGAAGAATTTATTTCTGGGCTCTTATTCTATTCCAAAATGATCTATATGTTGATCTTTACTCTAGTACCATACTGGTTTGATTACTATAGTTTGTAATAAGTTTTGAAATCAGGAACTGTGAAAATTTCAACTTTGTTCTTTTTCAAGATTTCTTAGTTATTTAAGCTGCCTTGAGATCCCACTGAATTTTAAGATAAATATTCCTATTTCTGAGGGAGAAAATGCCATTATATTTTGATAGAGATTGTATAAGTCTATTTTTGATGGCTAGTTATTTTATTCTTTGTTTTTAGATACACTTCTTAGAAATTAGAGTCATTTCTAATTTTATTAGTTTGACTATTATTTCTTGGTGGGAGGTAAAATAATAAAGACATTATCCTGCAGCAAGAAGCAACACTTCTGAGAAGCCTAGCATAAAGAGAAAATAAAAGACAGCATACAAGTCACAAAAGCCAGGGAAAACTGAGTATAAATGTGTATAGTGTGCTGAGACTGCCGTTACAAAATATCACAGAGAGAGTGATTTAAATCAGAAATATATCTTTTCATTCTTCTTGATCTCTATTCAAGATCAAGGCATCTTCAGGACTAGTTTCTGGTGAGGTCTCTCTTCCTGAGGTGTATATTGCTTTGTCCTAACACGGCCTTCCCTCTGTGTTTCGGAGAGGGAAAGTGTTCACTCATGTCTCTTCTTTCTTTTTTAAGAGAGACACCAGTTCTATTGGATGATAGCTCCGTATGACCTCGTTTAACCTTGTGACCTCCTTTAATCTTACTTACTTAAAGACCTTATCTTGTAGTCACATTTTGGACTTCAACATGTGAATTTGGGGGTTGGGAAATTCATAACTACATGGATTGGAAATTAGGGAATAAGAATAGTATGTCACTAACAGATAGTGACAGGCTCTTGTTGAAATAGCCACCTGTGCTCCTTTGTATAGAACTGGCAAGGTAGAGGCATAACAGATTCCCAGAGTCTAGTATTAGATTAATAGAGTTTATGTAGTGTCCAAAGTTGTGAATGAAAAGATTAGCTTCACTCAGTCAGTGGCATTATAAAAGCCTCACACAATACATCTTTGCTTTTAAAACTAAACAAGTAGGATGGAAACATTTATATATCCAGATATTCAGTTTATATTTGAAAGAGTGAGTTCTAAGGGAATGAGTGAGATTATAGTATTTTTTTCATTTCCTTTAATTTAGAATAAAATATTTGTAAATCTCCCTGAAAAATAAAAACACTGTCTTTATTAATATAGCAGTGAAAAAAATGTGAGCTAGTATACAAATCACCTGGATGCCATAGTGATGATTTACTTTTAAAATAAAATTGCTCTGCATGCATGCTCAGTCGTGTCCAACTCTTTATGACCCTATGGACTATAACCTGCCAGGTTCCTCTGTCCACAGGGTTTTCCCAGCAAGAAAACTGGAGTAGGTTGCCATTCCCTTCTTCAAGGGATCTTCCCAACCCAGGGATCTAACCCAGGTTTCCTGTGTCTCTTGCGTTCCAGGTGGATTCTTAACCACTGAGCTACTGAGCCCTAAAATTGCTCTAGCCTCTTCATAATCTCTTAAGTTCCAAAAAGCTAAAGCAGAAGATTAAAACAACTAGAAGAATTATTTAGAATTTTTGAGTGACCCTACATATGAATGAAATTTCAAAATTCTTATTTAAATCACAAATTGGCATTTTTACCTTGATAAAATGTGAGAAAACTATACCCTTACATCCTAGAAACATTAGTATCTTCTAAAATTATATCAAATAGCTCTGTTATTTCAAGCAATACCATATAAATCAGAACTCTTCACAGGTTTTCAAACAGCTTTTAAAAACTCCCATTTTCTTCACCAAGATTATGATTTTAAAATAGTATTTACCAATTCTTTCTTTAATAATATTAAGTTCACCATATTACAATTTAGGTTATGTATTTATCTAATTACTTGTTGTTTTATTTATTCTTTTTAAAACATTAATAACTTGAGTTTAAATCATTACCAATGATAATTTGGAAATTATGTAAGCCTGAAGTGAAGTGGTTCACTATTTGCAGTGATAACATTTTTGAAAACTCACTGATAGTAAATTTCAGCTTCACTATTTTTGGAGGCAAGTTAATTTCCATCTATTCTTCTGCCAGAGGTAGCAAATTTTAGGCAAGGGCAGCTGACTTGCAAGTAGGACATTATATAACGAGAGTATTAACATATGAAGATGGAGAATTATAACCATAATGTGATTTAAGACCCAGGAGATATTCCAGATTTATCATGTCCAATATATGTGACTTTGGGGAAGTAATTTAAATTAATTACCCTTGATTTTCCTTTTAACTATTGACATGGAAATGGTGAAGTAAACTAAATAAAATAAAATTTTGAAGTGATGGTAATATTTTCCTATCTATTCAAAGGGATGTTTTAAGGACCAAATGGCTGTGAAAATGCCTGGCATAGAGAATTTAAAATAGAACTTATTGAAGAATATTGTATAAAAACTTTACATGTGTTTTAAAGACACATGGAGTTATAATTATAATTTTTGGTTAAGATAATTTTTGTTCCTGAAAAACATTTTGATCTATATGAGAAGCCAGTAAGTTTCATCTGGCATGCAGAAATGATGTCTTTTTCAGTTTTGCCAAATGTTCAGTATTTGAAAATCTGATATTCCTTCATATCAATCATCCAATATTCAGCAATTCATCCTTATAATTATATGTATATATAATACATATATATAGGGATATATTATATACCACTGGGTGAGTGATATGGAAATAGCCAGAGTTACCACCTCTCTTTGATATAATATTAAATAAACATACTAGTTACAGATAACTAGGACTATATTTTACTAGATTTAAAAAAGTAACTAATAAAATGTATACCAGGAGACAGAAAAACTTGCATCTTTATCTCCTTTTTCTGACTAATGCTTCTTGTATGACTTTGGACTGCTCATCTGACCTTTTAGATATTTGGCACATCTCTTCAAAAATCGGGGAACAGATCTTGATTCATAGCTCTAAAGTTCCATTCATATATTCATTCATATATTAAGATGCTTAAAATCAGTATAAAACATCTGTTAAAATGTTAAAAGAAAGCTTTCTACAAATTTAATTCCTTATTTCTTGTATTAAAGAGACTATACCATCCAAGAGAGGTATTTTTGTGTTAAATATTCATAAAATAAGTAATTTCTGTATTGCCTGTGGTACATCAGCCACAAGAAAATACAATGTTATGAATATAAAGAAAATTAAAATAAGCAAAAAGTGCATTTTAAATTTTCAATTAGTTATTTGATTACACAGTACACAAATAACACATTGTTCACTCAGAACACATTAAACCTGCTATCTGACAAGTGAATATACAAGGTGAGATTAGCTCTGTACCAGTGACATGTGATTTTGATAAAGTAAATGATTAAGTTCCTTATATTTAGTTGAAGTGAAGCTGTTCTGAAAGTAATAGGTGGGACCATTGTAACTTACACATAAATTATTTTGTTTATAATAAAATGCAACTGAAGCAAGATAAGGTTGATCAGTTATCAACATATGATCTCACTTCTCTTGGGCAGTCATTTCTGGAGGGTAATTCAGTTCAGTTCAGTTCCGTCACTCAGTCATGTCCAACTCTTTGTGACCCCATGAATCACAGCACCCCAGGCCTCCCTGTCCATCACCAACTCCCGGAGTTGACTCAGACTCACGTCCTTCGAGCCAGTGATGCCATCCAGCCATCGCATCCTCCGTCATCCCCTTCTCCTTCTGCCCCCAATCCCTCCCAGCATCAGAGTCTTTTCCAATGAGTCAACTCTATGCATGAGGTGGTCAAAGTACTGGAGTTTCAGCTTTAGCATCATTTCTTCTAAAGAAATCCCAGGGCTGATCTCCTTCACAATGGACTGGTTGGATCTCCTTGCAGTCCAAGGGACTCTCAAGAGTCTTCTCCAACACCACAGTTCAAAAGCATCAATTGTTCAGCGCTCAGCCTTCTTCACAGTCCAAATCTCACATCCATACATGACTACTGGAAAAACCATAGCCTTGACTAGACGAACTTTGTTGGCAAAGTAATGTCTCCGCTTTCAATATGCTGTCTACGTTGGTCATAACTTTTCTTCCAAGGAGTAAGTGTCTTTTAATTTCATGGCTGCAGTCACCATCTGCAGTGATTAACAAACAGAAATATTTTAATTTGACTTGGCCAAGTTTCTAAAACCAGATCATGCATGTATGTGGTCAAACAGCCGTCCCTGTGATCAGGAATTATGTATTCCAATTCTGCTTTAGCTAGTATCTTAACAAAAATTGCATATCCTATCTGCATTTTGCAATTTTTTCAGAATTTTTATCAAAATGATAAGACCAGGGGGAAAAGCTTACATAATCAATATTCTGACATTGGCATTATAAGAAAACAGGTTTGAAGAAAAGCAAAAAATGGAGAGACATGCTATTTTGCCTGATTTTTACCATTTCTATCTGAATGAATAGTTTGTCGTCTCATTCTCACGTGATCAATGACTTTGTTGTTTAACCTCTAAGTCATGTCCAACCCTTTGCAACCCTGTAGCCCGCCAGGCTCGTATGTCCATGGGATTTCCGAGGGAGAGTACTGGAGTAAGATCACTGGGATCTTCGCGACCCAGTGACCGAATCCACATCTGCTTCTCCTGCATTGGCAGGTGGATTCTTTCCCACTGAGCCACCCAGTGAGTGAGTGAAGTTGCTCAGTCGTGTCCGACTCTTTGCGACCCCATGGACTGTAGCCCACCAGGCTCCTCCCTGATGGGATTCTCCAAGCAAGAGTACTGGAGTGGGCTGCCATTTCCTTCTCCAGGGGATCTTCCCAACTCAGGGATCGAACCCGGGTCTCCTGCATTCCAGGCAGATGCTTTGACCTCTGAGCCACCCAGAAAGACCGATTAACCACTAGATAATTTTATGGGGCCCTTCAACTCCTCATTTTACAAGCCTTCATCATCTTTGAAATGAGGGAACTCATTTTTGGATTATTAGGAAAGCAAATAAGTTAATAAATGTTACATGCTTAGCATAGTACCTAACACATGGTAATTTCTTGAAAAGGTTAAAAGTTAGTATTAATAGCAGGCGCTGAATAAACATCAGTTCTTTTCACAACCCTTATTACATAATCTCCCAAATTTTAGTTTTTCTATTTTTATTATATTAAATATTATATCAGTGGCCTTCAAATTTACCAGCAATGAGTACATATGATGGTACTTTATATGTGGCCATGATCCTTTTATTTAAAAAAAAAAAATTCCAAGAATATCTGGAGGATACCATCATTCTATTAATTAAATGAGGACTGAACCATGAACTAAAGAAAAAGAATCTATAAGATTAAAGAAATAGATGTTACACTAACAAAATAAAAGTGGTTAAAGTAAGCTTTCAGCCTTTGTAGTGGCCTTTCTTAAAAACTAAGCAGTTATTGGCTATTTTGTCCTATGAATGTGTCTTAACACTGAGGTCTCATAAGGGATATATCATTTAGCAAGTGTAAATGTAAATACCTAATAGGTTGTTTTTAAACCTGCTTTGATGAGGTAGAGACTGGAGTGGTACAAAGAAAAGAAAAGTGAAAATTTTCTTACTCTCTACCTAAGATATGAAAATCAATCAGTTACAAATAACCATTTTCCCAGTTACACAGTTAAAATTTTACTTTGACCCTGGCTTAAAAAAAAAAAATTCCTAAATAGTCTTGCTGGTCATTAAAATCCTGTACATCTCTGCTTAAAATCCTTCTAGGGGTTTCCTTCTCAGGATGCAGGATGGAAGTGTGCTCAGATTCCTAACTTTTCACCAAAAGTATTTTAGAATTACAAAAAATATACCCCCGCCCCCAAGGAAAACAAAAACAACAAAACTTTGTTAGTTTCATAAGAAAGAAAAGGAAAAGCCCTGGAATAGAACATTTGAAAAACTCTAAATAATAGATTAGAACTGATAGACAACAAAATAGAGGCAAAGAAAATATAAAAGATGTCTACACACTGCAGCATTTGATGATGTCATTAGCGTCATCAGAATGAACCTATTTGCAGATATAGAGACCTGAGATCACAGTGAACTTATCTGCTGTGTTAACTCCAAAGCACCGAGCAGATTCTGGAGAACAAAGAGGAAGCATCAGGCAGGTCACTAAATATACCCATTGCCTCAGTTTCCAGGGAATAATTATATCTACCTTTGGAGTTATGGTTAGTATAAACAAGTTAATAGGCATAAAGTATTTATTATTGTTATTATTATCTTGGCTTCCCTGGTGGCTCAGACAGTAAAGAAACTGCTTGCAAAAGACCCAGATTTGATCCCTGGCTCAGGAAGATCCCCTGGAAGTGGGCATGGCAACCCACTCCAGTGTTCTTGCCTGCAGAATGCCATGGACAGAGAAGCCTAGTAGGCTACAGGGCATGAGGTCATAAAGAGTTGGATATGACTAAGCAACTAAGCACGCACACACAGTACTACCCTAGATACAAAGCTTTTCCTGCTGTGTGTTTCTAAACTTCTAGGCAGTTCATGTGTTGGTGAAAGCAGTTATTTACTCCTATTTCATTGGCAAATGATAAGAATATAGAAATACTACTAAATTTTATAAACCACCATTTACATATCAAAATGTGTTTATCTACTTGTATTATCATGTCTACTCAGTATATTTTTTAATCAACATTTTTGTTTTTTGGTCTACCTCATGGATATTAACGCTATCATGACTTTTTTTTTAATTGGAGTATTGTTGATTTACAATGTTGTATTAATTTCTGCTGTATAGCAAAGTGAATCAGTCATACCTATGCATATATCCACTCCTTTTCAGTTCCTTTTCCCATATAGGTCATTACAGAGTACTGAATAGAGTTCTTTGTGCTGTACAACAGGTCCTTATTAGTTATCTGTTTTATAAATAGTAGTGTGTGTATCTCAATTTCAGTATCCCAATTTAAGCCCCTCCTGCCTTGCAGCCATGAAATTAAAAGACGCTTACTCCTTGGAAGGAAAGTTATGACCAACCTAGATAGTATATTCAAAAACAGAGACATTACTTTGCCGACTAAGGTCCGTCTAGTCAAGGCTATGGTTTTTCCTGCGGTCATGTATGGATGTGAGAGTTGGACTGTGAAGAAGGCTGAGCGCCGAAGAATTGATGCTTTTGAACTGTGGTGTTGGAGAAGACTCTTGAGAGTCCCTTGGACTGCAAGGAGATCCAACCAGTCCTTTGTGAAGATCAGTCCTAGGATTTCTTTGGAGGAAACGATGCTAAAGCTGAAACTCCAGGACTTTGGCCACCTCATGGGAAGAGTTGACTCATTGGAAAAGACTCTGATGCTGGGAGGGATTGGGGCCAGGAGGAGAAGGGGACGACAGAGGATGAGATGGCTGGATGGCATCACTGACTCGATGGATGTGAATCTGGGTGAACTCCGGGAGTTGGTGACGGACAGGGAGGCCTGGCGTGCTGCGATTCGTGGGGTCACAAAGAGTTGGACATGACTGGGCGACTGAACTGAACTGAACTGAACTGCCTTTCCACCCTGGTAGCCCTAAAGTTTGTTTTCTACATCTGTTATTCTGTTTCTGTTTTGTAAGTAAGTTCTTTTGTATCTTTTTTTTTTTTTTTTTTTTTTAGATTTCACATATAAGTGATATCATATGATGTTTGTCTTTCTCTATCTGACTTACTTCACTCAGTATGACCACTTCCAGGTCCGTCCATGTTGCTGCAAATGGTATTATCTCATTTTTATGGCTGGGGTATATTCTATTGTATATAAGTACCATGTCATCTTTATTTGTTTCATCTATCTATGGATATTTAGATTGCTTGCATGCAGCTGAATAGTATATAATGATATAATTGTATATCTAGAAAATTTTCACATCAAGAAAAATAATTTTAACTTTATGACAAAGAAAATAATTCTTTCAAAAGTAGAAAATGTTTCAGCATCTACAGATTTTCACACTTACAGTAATTAATTGATAATTTTTAAATATATAAAACTACATACCAAGAATAATTTATGTATAAAAATGGAAAAAATAACATTTAAATTTACTCAGATATTGCTGGATAATGTGTAAATCCTGGTTAGATTAAATAAGTTTCTTGACTATCTTTATCATAATAGTATTAATAGACATCGTAGAATGTGAAGTCAAGTGGGCCTTAGAAAGCATCACTACAAACAAAGCTAGTGGAGGTGATGGAATTTCAACTGAGCTGTTTCAAATCCTGAAAGATGATGCTGTCAAAGTGCTGCACTCAATATGCCAGCAAATTTGGAAAACTCAGCAGTGGCCACAGGACTGGAAAAGGTCAGTTTTCATCCCAATTCCAAAGAAAGGCAATGACAAAGAATGCTCAAACTACTGCACAATTGCACTCATCTCACATGCTAGTAAAGTAATGCTCAAAATTCTCCAAGCCAGGCTTCAGCATATGTGAACCGTGAACTTACAGATATTCAAGCTGGTTTTAGAAAAGGCAGAGGAACCAGAGGTCAAATTGCCAACATCCACTGGATCATCAAAAAAGCAAAAGAGTTCCAGAAAAACATCTATTTCTGCTTTACTGACTATGCCAAACCTTTGACTGTGTGGATCACAAAAAACTGTGGAAAATTCTGAAAGAGATGGGAAAACCAGACCACCTGACCTGCCTCTTGAGAAACCTATATGCAGGTCAGGAAGCAACAGTTAGAACTGGACATGGAACAACAGACTGATTCCAAATAGGGAAAGGAGTATGTCAAGACTGTATATTGTCCCCCAGCTTATTTAACTCATATGCAGAGTACATCAGGAGAAATGCTGGGCTGGAAGAAGCACAAGCTGGAATCAAGATTGCCAGGAGAAATATCAATCACCTCAGATATGCAGATGACACCACCGTTATGGCAGAAAGTGAAGAGGAACTCAAAAGTCTCTTGGTGAAAGTGAAAGAAGAGAGTGAAAAAGTGAAAAGCTCAACATTCAGAAAACTAAGACCATGGCATCTGGTCCCATCACTTCATGGCAAATAGATGGGGAAACAGTGGAAACAGTGGCTGGCTTTATTTTGGGGGGTTCCAAAATCACTGCAGATGGTGACTGCAGCCACAAAATTAGAAGATGCTTACTCCTTGGAAGAAAAGTTATGACCAACCTAGATAGCATATTGACAAGCAGAGACATTACTTTGCCAACAAAGGTATGTCTACTCAAGGCTATGGTTTTTCCAGTGGTCATGTATGGATGTGAGAGTTGGACTGTGAAGAAAGCTGAGCACTGAAGAATTGTTGCTTTTGAACTGTGGTGTTGGAGAAGGCTCTTGAGAGTCCCTTGGACTGCAAGGAGATCCAACCAGTCCATTCTAAAGGAGATCAGTCCTGGGTGTTCTTTGGAAGGAATGATGCTAAAGCTGAAACTCCAGTACTTTGGCCACCTCATGCGAAGAATTGACTCATTGGAAAAGACTCTGATGCTTGGAGAGATTGGGGGCAAGAAGAAGAGGGGCCGACAGAGGATGAGATGGCTCGATGGCATCACGGACTCAATGGACGTGAGTTTGAGTGAACTCTGGGAGTTGGTGATGGACAGGGACGCCTGGCATGCTGCGATTCATGAGGTCACAAAGAGTCAGCCACAACTGAGCCACTGAACTGAACTGAACTGAATAATAATAAAATACAATAAGGAAATGAAACAAAACACAAAATCGAAATAGCATACAGCAAAGACTTTTAACCACCTAACAGTAATTAGAAAAAGTTGCAGAAGTTTTCTGGTGGTCCAGTGCGTAAAACTCTGTGCTCTCAGCTTCCAGTAAAGGGGGCCTGGGTTTGACCCCTGATCCGGGAACTAGATCCCACATGCCACAACTGAGAGCTCACATGCCACCGCAATGATGAAGAATCCCATGTGCTGCAACTAAAACCCAGCACAGTCAAATAAATAAATAAATATTTTTTTAAAAAATGAAAAAGTTGCATGTTTAAGGGAATACCCTGTCAGACCTAGTAATTGTACCCCAATATTTTCTGTGCGCCCCAATATATCTGTGTGATGGTAACTTTTAAATAGTAGTAATCCCCAATCGAAGTCATATTATATGCAGTAGCAGTCTATATAATTTTTCTCAATCTGTGAATGGCAGAATTTCTGATTGATATCATAAATTACTCATGTGGGGCACTGTGCTTCTATCCTTGTTATGAGTTGAACTGCATTCCCCAATATACGTGTGTTGTAGTACTGAACCCCAGTAACCCAGAATGTGACCTTATTTACCCATAGGGTTGTTGAAGATGTAACTAGTTAATATAAGGTCTTATTTAATGTAGGATGGACCCCCTAATCCAATACGACTGATGCCCTTATGAAAGGAGAAAATTTGGATACGGAGATGTACCTAGAGAGAGAATGCTGTGTGATGTTTAAAGTAGGCTGCCCAAACCAAAGAAATGCCAGAGACAGGGAGGGAGGCCTGAAACAGATCCTTCTCTAGAGCCTTCTAAATCAACATGACCCAGGTAAGACTTCTAGCCTCCAGAACTCTGAGGCAGTAGATTTCTGTTATTTAAACCACCCAGTTTGTGGTATTTTGTTATAACAGACCTAGAAAGCTAATAGAATGCTTGAAAGATTAAAAGGGACCAACCTACAACCCTAGGTTTCCTTTGTGGCTCAGCTGATAAAGAATCTGCCTGCAATGCAGGAGACCTGGGTTCGATCCCTGGGTTGAGAAGATCCTCTGGAGAAGGGAAATGCTACCGACTCCAGTATTCTGGCCTGGAGAATTCCATGGACTGTATAGTCCATGGGGTCACAAAGAGTCAGACACGACTGAATGACTTTCACATTATACTTACAACCCTGCATAAATAAGAAGTTGGGAAAAAAATTAATCAAACTATTTAAAACATTGAAAAGTAGTATTTTATTGTAAAATAAAGGTTACTCTACTGCTTTCCTAAACAAGTTTAAAAATCTTAGAAAGAATCAAAATTATTTATGAGTATCTTACTGCCTATACCATGGTCAATAATTGAAATAAAATAACACCCTAGAAATTACTCAACTAACCCAAAGATGGGCAGTTACAAAGGAAAGACAGAACAGATGGGAAAAATAGAAAACAACTACCAAGAAAGTAGACTTAAATTCAAACATTTCAATAATCACATTAAAAATAAACTGTTTAACATCCTAGTTAAAAGATCTAAATATGTTTATGAGAAATAACCTTTAAATATAAGGATACAGATGATAGTATACATTATTTTAAAGTATGGAAAAGGCTATGCCAAGCAAACACTAATCATAAAAAGCTGACTTTAATTTATAGTGATAACTGACATTCTAAAAATAATGAGTATAATTACCAGAGAGAATAAAGGACAATTCATAATGATAAAAAAATCAATTTATAAAGAAGACATGAAAATCTTAAAAGTTTCTGCATCTGATTGGGGACTTTCAGAATTCATGAAGCAAAAACATAATAAAAATGAATTAGAAATATCCACAATTATACTTGGAGAATTCAACACTTATCTAATAATTAATGGAACAAACAAGAAAATTGAAATAAATAAGCCTAAATATCCATTCAATCTATTTGATCTAATTGGCATTTATTGAACACAATGCCCATCAACAGCAGAATACACAAGTGCACAGAAAACAGTCACTGAGATAAACTGTTTGCAGGGCCATAAAATACATCTCAATACATGTTTTTAATGTGGCTCATATGGAGTATTTTGATTATAACAGTATTAAACTAGGAACTGGCAATAGAAAAATATCTGTAAAAATAATAACTATTGGAAATGTAAATAGCACAATTCTAAATACTGTTGCTGTTCAATCACTCAGTCATGTCTGACTGTGCAACCTCATGGACTCAGCACGCCAGGCTTCCCTGTCCTTCACCATCTCCTGGGTCTCAAACTCTTGTCCGTGGAGTCAGTTATGCTATCCAACCATCACTTCTTCTAATGTCCTCTTCTCCTCCTGCCTTCAGTCTTTCCCAGACTCAGGGTCTTTTCCAATGTGTCAGCTCTTCCCATCAGGTGGCCAAAGTATTGGAGCTTCAACTTCAGCATAAATCCTTCCTATAGTTTGTCATCATTGCTTCTCGGCAGGAAAGCTATGACAAACGTAGAGTGTGTTGAAAAGCAGAGGCATTACTCTGCCAACAAAGGTCTGTATAGTCGAGGCTATGGTTTTCCCGTTGGTCATGTAGCCTAGTGAGAGCTGGACCGTAAAGAAGGCAGGGTGCCAAAGAATTGATGCCTTCAAACTGTGGTGCTGGAGAAGACTCCTGAGAGTCCCTAGGACAACAAGGAAATCAAACCAATCTTAAGGGAAACCAACCCTGAATATTCATTGGAAGGACTGATGCTGAAGTTGAAGCTCCAATACTTTGGCTACCTAATGCTAAGAGCCGACTCATTGGAAAAGACCCTGATGCTGAGACAGTTTGAGGGCTGGAAGAAAGGGGGGTAGAGAGCATGAGATGGTTGGATGGCACCATTGACTCAGTGGACATGAGTTTGAGCAAACTCCGGGAGATGGTGAAGGACAGGGAAGGCTAGCATTCTGCAGTCTATAGAGTCACCAAGAGTCAGACACAACTTAGCAACTGAAGAACAACAGTATCTCATAATCTTTGATCTCTCATATTTTCGATCTACGTGAATCAGCCTCTTCCAGGCTTTGAGACACTTGTCACCTTTGAGACACTGATAAAACTGAGAAGTCTTACTATCAGCAACTATGCAGTGTTTTGCCTGCATCTCCTTGTTCCCCATTTTCTACCTAACTAGACTTTACTCAATTTTCTTTAGAAAGTTAACAGCATATGACCTAAGAAAATATTTAGCTGAGGTTTGGAACTTACTTATATATGACATTTTTCAACTATGGGCTAGCTTGTTTTACTTGCAAAAGGAAAAGTCTTTTATGAATGGTCCTAAAATGTGTAAGCATATTTTCAAGGGAACTGGAAATTGTGTGAGCCATTCTTGCTGTTTAGGTAGATGAAATCATATTTATATCTTTAGAATGTGTATTATTTTCCCAGCTGCTCAGAAAAATATATGATTTAAAGACATTTAATTAACACTTATTTCTTTGGTCAGCTCACTATGGGGACAAGGACCTAATTTTTGAGATAAAAATAATCTATTGAAGAAATATGTTTCTTTGAATAAGACCTTTAATGCAGTGCTTCTAAGAAACATAGATTTTTTTTTTTTAACTGCTAAGCTATAGAGTCTTAGAAAAAGAATTTATAGTGGAAATGCTGACACAACTTTAGCTCTTGTATGGTGGTGTGAACTTGCCGCTATAATAATTAAGCAATTAGGCATGACAGAAAGTGTGAGTTTCCTGAGATAATCACACCCCTGGGGCATTCCCAGTCATGATCCAAAGATAAGTGTTTTTAATCTCCCAAGGGTGTGATTATCAGATGATAACCACACCCTCTGGAGAAGACTTATGACTCATAACAAGTCTTTACTATAAGGGAAAAAAATGATTATGCTGCTATATGCAGATGAAGCTAGCCATGGAGACTGCAATGTGTTTGCCACAATTTAATTAAGAATTGCAAAATGTACACCACTTTAATGGTATTAAGCATTGATCCCAGGTATTGAGCATTGATCATTTATTTTCTCACTGTTATAAAATATAGAGATAAGAAAGGCTCCCCACTTCTTAATTTCAGAAAGAAATGAATGATTGATTAAATGAGTCAGCAAGATCATATTGCCAAGCCTACCTGCTGACTGGGTCTTATCAAGTGTATCCTAAGACAGAGTCTCTCATTATCCAGATTACTCACTTTGAGTAACTTGGTCACTTTAGAATAATCAACGTCTTTATATTAATTAAGAGTATTTTGTATCTTAGCCTCCATTCATCATTCATTCATTCATTTCATTCAGTACCTAATAAGCACACAGGAACCAACTATGCTAAAGCTATAAAAAGCTAAAGACCTGTGTTCTGATTATGGTATTGTTGTTGTTTAGTTGCTTTAACATGTTTAGTTGACATGCTAGTCATGTCCAACTATTTGTGACCCCATGGACTATAGCCTGCCAGGCTCCTCTGTCAATCGGATTTCCTAAGCAAGAATGCTAGAGTGGATTGCAATTTCCCTTTCTAGGGGATCTTCGTGATCCAGGGATCAAACCTGCATATCCTGGCAGGCGGATTCTTTATCACTGAGCCACCTAGAATTATGGAGTTATGTCATATTATTTCTGATTTATGTCAAATTTATGTCATATTTCTAAATTTTATCATGTAATTCTGATTATGGAATGCAGTCATATAAATCATTAATGAAGAAAGTGCCAGTATAGTGGTGACTAAAATGTGTTAAGAGAGCAAAGAAGAAAGTAAGTAATCTAGCTAGAGAAGAATAAGGCTTCATTGAGAGAAAATATTTGATCTAAATAAAAATTACAGTAGCTATTACATATTGAACATTTATTGTATTATTAGACATCCTGTGATATTTTTACTTTCATAACTCATTTTAATCTTCACAATAGCTGTGTTGAGATAGACAGTATTCTGCTCCTGTCAGAGATGTAGAAACTAATTCTCAGAATGGTTATGTGTCAAGCTCAAGGTCAGATAACTAGTTGATATATTAGAACTAGAAAAATGGGATTGGCTCTAGAACATGTAGTAGGAACCAGTAGACTCTCTTGCAAAATGTAGCTGTATCCCTGTTTATTTGAGTCCATGTGAGGTGAAGCATTCAAGGAAGAGGCAGTCAGCAATGTGAAATAGGGAGACTCATAAGGGCACAGCATATTTCTTAGACATTCTCTGCAGCTAGAATCTAGGAGATGCATGGGTCGAGAGAGTGATAGAAGAGGCTAGAAAATTCAAGTTTGGGTTTAATTGGGTCCAAGCCACAGAAGATCTTCAATGCTTTGCTAAGCAGTTTGCAAGATTGTCCTGAATGACCTGGCCTCACTGATTTCAAGATCAATCAGATGGGTCAGCAAACAGTAAGGATTCCTTGTCTTTTTAGCTACCAAAGTCAGAAACATTTCCTAGGAATGCCTATGGTTAAGAAAACCATTATAAAAGAGATATGAGTCAGATAGGTTCAGTATTTGCCCTTTGTAAAATTAATTTCCAATTGTAGTTTTGCAAAGCCCAACTTTGCAAATTTGGACATCTTAAAGCTTTCAAAAGGAGTAGAGGCATTGGGAAGACAAAATTAACTTTAATTTGAAAACTAAACATAATGGGAACTGTACATTCAGGATATGGAAACTGCTGCTCTAGAACCTAATTATCACAAAAGCCCTGTGAGAACTAGGCTTGTAGCCATGTGGAGAACTATGGAAATAAGTGTAGAAAAAAAATTATATAAATAAACAAGAACTAATATTCGCAAAGCACCAGAGTCTCTGAGATACAAAGCCATATAACACAAGGAATCCTTCTGTGAGGAGTTTGTGATCTGTTTGCGAGACAAAGCATGAACAAATTTCTGGCAAAAGAGCAATAAGTGATATAGTTTTATCTCATTAACTATTCTTTAGAGTTTAGATGGAAGCCTACTGGTTGGCTTTTGAAGTAATCGAAATTTTATAGTGAATGGAGGAGAAATCTTTTATTTGATGTCTAACATGTACCTTCACTGACTATAACTTGGATAGCACTGTATTTTGAATCAGTCAGGCATGATTTTAATTCTGCTTCACACCTATCACCTGTTTGAATTGTTACCCATTTTTTGACTTCTGAATTTCACTTTTCATTATGTAAAATATAGTCAATAGTTTCCAAATCACAAGATGGCTGAGAACATATGAAACAGCGTATCGTATTTAGTTTAGTGGCCAGCACATGAGACGCCTTCATGAAACATAGCTATAATGATGATGATCATAATGACAAGTTATGCCACGGTTAGGGCTTCCCTGGTGGCCCAGATGGTAAAGAATCTGCCTGCAATGCAGGAGACCCAGGTTCAATCCCTGGGTTGGGAAGGTCCCCTGGAGAAGGGAATGGCAACGCACTCCAGTACTCTTGTCTGTAGAATTCCATGGACAGAGGAACCTGGTAGGCTACAATCGATGGGGTCAAAAAGAGTGGGACATGACTGAGCAACTCACACTTTCACTTTCATGTGACAGTTACTGTGGTGAATTAAAGAAGAATGAGATATAATCACTCTTCTGAATTTGATAATAGTTTCCTACAACTTCTGGTTCATAGGTGCTTCAGTATCCTTTGTTGTTCTGTTCACATGTCAACAAATAGTCCCCTTGTTAATTGCTTAATTAAGTACTTTAGAATATGTCTTCTATTCTTTGCTGGGACTCTGATAATATACTCCCTAATATGGTTTAATATAAAGTGTACCTTAAAAACTATATTGTTCTCGATTGCTTATATTTATTAAGACTGCCACTTTAGGATGATATGTGATGTTTACCCTGGGAAGTTTATTTCCCTCTCATACTTATGTAGCCTACAAGAGCTTGTCTGTTCCCTGGCTATCAGATTCCACCAATGGTCCTAAGTAAGCTGAATGGATGAGGTTCTTCATGGGAGCTTCAAAATTATTCAGGTTGGCAAAAGCAACTCCAAGGACATGTCTTGATTCTCCTTCATTGGGCCTTTCTTCTCCATCTGTGGAAATGGACATAGAGTTAACATTTTGAAGGAGAGAGATTACATTCAGATCTTAACCCTACCACTATCCCCATGGCAAATTCCTGAAAAACATCAGCTCTCCTTATTAAGCGAAATCTGCCCACAATTATTCTCTGCTCTTTGTCTGCTACTTGTGTTTCTTCAGTGCTTTCTCAATTAAATGTCCCTGAAAAGAAGATATGACAAGGCCAACTGATGGATTACCTTAAAGGAAACATTTTAGAAGATCTAGTAAATTAATATATTTGAGCTCTTGGAGTTCTCACAAAGTCACTGGGAATCACTTTAACAGATAAGTTTTTGGAAAGACAATGTAAACGATGAGCAAGTTACTTAGCTAGTCTGCAATGTGGTTTCAGTTCAGGTCAGTGGCTCAGTCATGTCCGAGTCTTCACCACCCCATGGACTGCAGCACGCCAGGCTTCCCTTTCCATCACAAACTCCCAGAGTTTACTCAAACTCATGTCCATTGAGTCGGTGATGCCATCCAACAATCTCATCCTCTGTCGTCCCCTTCTACACGTGCCCTCAATCTTTCCCAGCATCAGGGTCTTTTCAAATGAGTCAGCTCTTGCATTAGGTTGCAAAAGTATTGGAGTTTCAGCTTCAGCACCAGTCATTCCAATGAATATTCAGGACTGATTTCATTTAGGATTGACTGGTTTGATCTTCTTGCAGGCCAAGAGACTCTCAAGAGTCTTCTCTAACAGCACAGTTCTAAAGCATCAGTTCTTCAGTGCTCAGCTTTCTTTATGGTCCATCTCTCACATTCGTGCATGACTACTGGAAAAACCATAGCTTTTAGACGAAGCTTTGTTGGCAAAGTAATGTCTCTGCTTTTTAATATGCTGTCTAGGTTGGTCATAACTTTTCTTCCAAGGCATAAGCATCTTTTAATTTCATGGCTGCAGTCACCATCTGCAGTGATTTTGGAGCCCCCAAAAATAAAGTCTTGCACTGTTTCAATTATTTCCCCATCTATTTTCCCTGAAGTGATTGAACCAGATGCCATGATCTTATTTTTCTGAATGTGGTTTACTACTGTGTAAAATGGAAAAACTACCTAATTTATAGGGTTTTTGAGAGATTAAACAGAAAAACAAATAAAGGACATAGCAACATGTTGGCCCTGGATGTTCAACAATTTAGAGCTGCTATTATTATGATTACAGTTTCAATGATATAGTATTTCATTAATCTTTCACAGGGAATCTTCTTGGATGTATCTTAATTAAACTGTTGCTGTTTCAATCATTGAGTTGAAGTGAGGAAGGCTAGTTCCAGTTTGTATCAGTTGCTAGCTTTAAATGAGTCCTTGGAATATGTTACTCATTCTTTTAAGAACTTTATTTTTATTATCTCATCCACTGATTTAAAAAAATGTTTCAGGTAGGTTGTCTTATTCTAATTTTATGCATAAGGAAACAGACACAAAGAAGTTAAGTGATTTACCTGTGTTCATGTGGTTAGTAAGAAGAGAGGTGGGATTTGACCACAGGCAGGCTTACTCCAAAGCCTAAGTTCTTAAAAAGTCACATTTCTACTTTCCAAGACCTCAGCAGGTCTTTTGAGAAACAGGAGTTGATATCCTCCCCAAGAACAATGGACACAGGAGTCAAAATTACTAAATTGAGGGATTTCCCTGGTGGCTCAGTGGAGAAGAATCCTCCTGCCCGTTTAAGAGACATGGCCTCCGTCCCTGGTGTGGGTAGACCCCACTTGCCAGAGCAACTGAACCCATGCACTGCAACTACTGAGCCTGTGCTCTAGAGCCCAGGAGCAGTAACTGCTGAGCCCACATGCCACAACTGCTGAGCCCATGCTCCACAAGAAGAGAAGCCACCACAATGAGAAGCCTTTGTACCACGACTAGAGGTAGCCCCTGCCTTCTACAACTAGAGAAAAGCCCATAGCAATGAAGACCTAGCACAGCTGGGTCTAAATTAAATAAATAAATAAATAAATAAAATTATTTAAAGGTTACTAAATTGAAAAAATATGGCTATTTAAAATTTTTTCTAGAATACTCCAGAGGAAAACATTAATTACTATTTAATTACTGTTCTTGGGTAAATAGACACCATTATGTAGTGGCTGTTAACTAAATACTTCAGTTCAGTTCAGTTGCTCAGTCATGTCCGACTCTTTGCCACCCCATGAACCACAGCACGCCAGGCCTCTTTGTCCATCACCAACTCCTGGAGTCCACCCAAACCCATGTCCATTGAGTCAGTGATGCCATCCAACCATCTCATCCTCTGTCATCCCCTTCTCCTCCTGCCCTCAATCTTTCCCAGCATTAGGGTCTTTTCAAATTAGTCAGTTCTTCACATGAGGTGGCCAAAGTATTGGAGTTTCAGCCTCAACATCAGTCCTTCCAACCAACACCCAGGACTGGTCTCCTTTAGGATGGACTGGTTGGATCTCCTTGCAATGCAAGGGACTCTCAAGAGTCTTCTCCAACACCACAGTTCAAAAGCATCAATTCTTTGGTGCTCAGCTTTCTTTATAATGCAACTCAAATCCATACATGACTACTGGAAAAGCCATAGCTTTGACTAGATGGACCTTTGTTGGCAAAGTAATGTCTCTGCTTTTTAATATGCTGTCTAGGTTGGTCATAACTTTCCTTCCAAGGAGTAAGCATCTTTTAATTTCATGGATGCAGTCACCATCTGCAGTGATTTTGGAGCCCAGAAAAATAAAGTCAACCACTGTTTCCACTGTTTCCCCATCTATTTGCAGTAAAGTGATGGGACCAGATGCCATGATCTTCGTTTTCTGAATGTTGAGCTTTAAGCCAACTTTTTCGCTCTCCTCTTTCACTTTCATCCAGAGGCTCTTTCGTTCTTCTTCACTTTCTGTCATAAAGGTGGTGTCATCTGCATATCTGAGGTTATTCAAATTTCACCTGGCAATCTTGATTCTAGCTTGTGCTTCTTCCAGCCCAGCGTTTCTCCTGATGTACTCTGCATATAAGTCAAATAAGCAGGGTGACAATATACAGCCTTGATGTACTCTTTTTCCTATTTGGAACCAGTCTGTTGTTCCATGTCCAGTTCTAAATGTTGCTTCATGCTGCTTTCTTTAGTACAAAGCACATACTAAGAAAACTATTCTTTTTTTTCAGATATGATATTAGGAAATATGAGAAATAGTATACATTCAAATTTCAAATTCCTTCAAATTGCTTAATTAAAGATGAAATTTTTCTTATCTATTTAATAATAAGGAAGTGTAATTGGAGGGTGGAAAAAGAAATATTTTGTTGAAGATTATAGAATACGATCTTGCAAATACTTTCAATCTATTGTCTTTTTTAATTCACCCAGATATGGATTAAATGTATGCATTAGACTATGCAATTTCTCATACTTAGAAATACATTAATACTCAAAAAAGAGAGAGAGAGAGAGAATTAAGGAAGTCTAAAAAATACATGGGAGCAGTCATGTCCAACTTTTTGTGATCCAATGGACTGTACCCTATCAGGTCTCTCTGTCTGTGGAATTTTGCAAGCAAGAATACTGGAGTGGGATGCCATGACCTTCTCCAGGGGATCTTCCTGACCCAGGGATCAAAT
Source organism: Oryx dammah (assembly GCF_014754425.2). NCBI lineage: Eukaryota > Metazoa > Chordata > Mammalia > Artiodactyla > Bovidae > Oryx > Oryx dammah. The sequence continues at coordinate 48,809,624 of NW_024070185.1, read as the reverse complement.
CTGGGTCTCCTGCACTGCAGGCAGATTCCTTACCATCTGAGCCACCTGGGAAGCCACAAAAAATATATGGGTTAAATGCCATAGTTATTTTCTCTCGATACACAAATACACTTTGTTTTGTTTTTATTTTAAATTCAATGGATAAAAATAGAGAATGACTGAATTAGAAAAAGCTATAAAAGGAATATTTTTGGGTATTTAAACAGTATAAATGAATTGATCATGAAAGAGTGAGTCCCAGAGATTAGGGGTAAAGGAGCCTAGGAAGTGACCACTAATGGGAGGGAGCAGCGTTTCTTTTTGGAGTGAGGAAAGTATTCTGGAATTAGATAATACTGATGGTTGCATAACCCTATACATAGTCTAAAAATATATCAAATTGTACACTTTAAAATGGTAAACTTTGTGTAAAAGAATGTGAATTGTATCTCAATTTTTAAAATAATGCCAAAAAACTATTCCTTTCGAGTCCTTAGATGTGAAAGGCAGGACAGGTCACAGGAACAAAATTATCAAGAGAAAAGCTGAAAAATTAGGCCTCAGAAAAGAGGAACCAGGGACACCCTCAGGAAAATGTGACCTGGGAAGAAATGGAGGGCTTTATACAAAAAATTACCATGGACATAGCTCAGATCCAATCACTTCTCTTTCTTGTGTCATTCTGCTTAAGAATTATATTCTTGGATAAAATTTATTTGACCATCATTTAGTTCTAGAAGGTGGAAAATAATCTACACTGACAGTCCTACTTTAATTGTATGCAGTGGAAGAGTCATTTGCCAAAGAACTCTTACCAAATGAATAAATTTACCTAGAAACAAGAAACAGGTCATCCAAAATAACTAATGTCACCCAGAGCCACCAATCTTCAGATGTTATAGTTCTACAAAGCTTGCCAGTACAGGATAGAAGTTAAGAGCTAACCTATTTACATTCAAATTTTGACTCCTTCTTCTATGAGCCATGTCATCTTGGATAAATTATTAAACTTCTTTTTTATTTTTTTAATTTTTTTTTAATTTTTTTTAACTTCTTTTTACTTCAGTTTCTTCATTTGTGAAATCAGCATAATAATATGACTTATCTCTTAGGATTGAAATATAGCCCAATATCAGATACCCAGTAAGGAATTTATACTTGTTATTGTTATATAAATAATATACACTATGCACACAAATGTATCCATTACAAAAGACCTATTTAAATGTTTAAAAGATTGTGGAATAGCAATTTCATGTCAGTAGATGATAATAAAACAGCAATATAATTGCATTTATTTTAAAAGTAGTTATTTTGCCCTAAATCAGATTGCACTCCTCAATTTATAAAAATTAGCCAACATTTCTTGTCACTCCATGGAGAAGTAATATTTAAAATTATTCTCTTTTCTTCCCTTTGGAGACAGGCTATAACTAAATTCAACGTATTTACCTTTTTATTTATTTTGTGAGCTGAAGTTGATGATAGTCCAGAAGGCAAAATTTATAGCATCTGCATTTCCACAATCATTTATATCCCAAAGAATGTCACACATATATGTATTGTGCATTATAAAATTTAGTTGGGACTTATTAGCCTAGCAACAATAGAAATCCATAATTTCACTAGAGTCATTAATCATTCCTGGTCTTTTAACAATAAACTCAACAGAATGGGTTGTCATATAGGAGTCAAGTTTCAAATAAACATGATCAAGTAAGCAACACAAAGTAAGCCAAACACAATAGAGGCCTGAGGCCTGTATTTTTTCAGTAAATTTATTCTGTTGACTTATTATTTGTAAGTTCAGTGAAATCTTTACTTCTGTTCTTGAGAATACAGTCTCCCTTGGTGGCTTCCAAATTCTTAGTCACAGCTAAAGGTTTTAAGTGCTCTTGCTGAAACAAAATCTATCACCTAGCTCTAGATTTGGAGAATGAATAAAAATATGGCCATATCCACTTTTTCTGCATCCCCACCACTGTACCCACAGAGACAATCAGCACCTCCAGCTAATGTTTCCTCCCATTCCGAAAGGCAGCATTTGGAGGAGATGCATGGAGTGGCTTTACCTGAGCTACTTGCAACAGTCAGGGTTCAAGTAGTGAAAGAGAACCACTATGAATATTCTAGAGTAGGGAATTTATTATAAAAGTTGGGTCTTATACAAAGGAAAATTAAAAAGTCTACAAACCAGCCCTAGCCTGGGAAATAAAATGAAACAGAATAAATCCATGGAGAGAAATAGGTCTTCCCAAATACTTATACAAAAATAGACCTTCAATCATTGAAAAACTTGACATGTATTCCAAAATTAAAGATTAATTTTAAAATAGAATCTAGTAGCTCTAAATAAAAATAATAATTGAAAGAATCACTTAAAAAGTTATTACTAGGTGGTGATTAAAATTCAAATCTGAATATTCTTTTTAAGTTTTGCCACTAAGAATAAATTTGGCAAATGCAATTTTTCCAAGTCTTCACTAGATTACAAGTACAGATGGAGAAATGCAATGGTAATAGGACTCTGGCTCTTGATAACATCCTCCCATATCACTCATGCAGTCCTCCACGAAGTCCGATGTTCTTCAATAGACTCATGGTTTATACAGAAGGCTTCCCCCAGGTGCTGCTGTGTCTCTGACACTTGTACACTGGACTTTGTTGTATCTGACTAGTACTGGCCTTCTTCCCCCAAGCATCTGGGGAGATTGCCGCATCCAATGGATACCCCCAGCTGCTTTCCAGACGACCTGAAAGAAGCCACGGAAAACATCAGGTGCTCTAAACAGAAGTAGGAATATCCTCCTCACTCCTATTTTGTCTTTAAGAGTAGTTCTCAAGCAGGGATAACTGTTTTCATAGTTCCTTGTAAAAACTTGTCTTTCTGCTCATGTCTGTAGTTCTCTCTCCATACTGCTCAGATATCAGAAAAAGTGGACAGATTTGGGAACAGGCCACATGAGGCCGCTTCATTCCATAATCCTGGCACCCACTTTGTTAACAATGCTTACTTCTCTGAAGCAGCACAATCCACTAGGAGTGGAATGTGAGTTACAGGTGTAGTTTGAAATTTTAGGTTTTAAACTGTTCAGGTCAGGTCAGGTCAAGTCCTGCAGTTGTGTCCAACTCTTTGCAACCCTATGGACTGTTCACTTTTCCCTAAAAATGTAAGAGGAACAGATGAAACTAATTTTAGTAATGTGTGTGTATGTGTGTGTGTGTGTGTTAGTCGCTCAGTCGTACCCGACTCTTTGCGACCCCATGGACTGCAGCCCTCTGTCCATGAGATTTTCCAAGCAAGCATACTGGAGTGGGTTGCCATTTCCTTCTCCAGGGGATCTTCCCAACCCAGGAATCGAACCCGGGTCTCCTGCACTGCAGGCAGATTCTTTACCAACTGAGCATCCATTAAATCCAAAGTATTGTTTTAACATTTAAAATATAAAAATTATTAATGATATGTTTTACATATTTTTTTTTACTAAATCTTTGAAATCCAGTGTCTATTTTATACTTTCAGCATATCTTAGTTTGGACCAGCCACATTTCAAATGCTCACTAGCTACTCAAGACTACTTAAACCATATTGGACAATGTAGTTCTAAAGAGCCAGAAATCTCATTCCACCTTAGGTAGATGTGAAAAAAAATATTGTTTTACCATCAAAACTATGATTTACATAGGTTGAAATAGTTGAACAGTTTCTTGGAAAGTAAAAGTAAATAATTATCCCACTGTAACTTTTATTCATTAGATAAATAGATTCTCACTTTCTCACTCATACTATCATCTTTGATATCTATAATTAACATTAATACATTAAATTCAAGGTTCCAGATTCATAAGAGAGATATACCTTTAGCTGTAAGAAGTAACTGGTTCCCTTGGTGATTTTCTTTGAAGAGTAGAATTTAAAGTTCTTCCTACTCAAAATTTCTCAATAAATATGTCAAAAATGACAATATCTACTAATGTTAAAACATTATTTCTTGAGAAGTTGCTCCATTGACCAATCTCAAATGTGGATACCTAAGTTTTATTTTTAGACATTTATAATTTGCTCTGTATGAGCTTATCCATCTATTTAAATTCCCAATCTTATGACTAGTTGAGAACAAATTTTTTTCCTTGAAAAAGCTTCATAGATAAAAAAGAATTATAAGTTCAGTGAAGCAGTGAAGTCTTTAAAGTCACACTTTAAGCACCACTTTACAACTGTGTTTGTTGCCAGTAGGTCTTGCTGAACCTTAATGATTTGTTGTGTTCCTATGCTTCTGTATAAGTTACAGATGGTGGAGTGAAGAGAAGGTGTCAATTCAGAGACAGAATTTCAGACTCTTCAGACAAGAAGTGATTCTTAAAGTGACTTATATTTGGCTTTTTATCCCTCGTTCATTTCATTTAAGGAGGATGAAATCTCTGCCCTTAGCCATTTAGCACTTGTTCAGAGCATTATGTGGAAGAATTTGTGGAAAGCAGCAGAGATGCCTCCTCTGGCCGTATGATCTGGACCTTACAATTCAATCCAAGGAAATAAGCATCCAGAGTAGTTTCATTCATTTCCTACTCATACATGGTTTACTTGCATCATGCAAAAAAAAAAAAAAAAGGAAGACTTACACTGCCAGCTCTCTCTGCACTAAGGAGCAGAATATTTGCAACTTTGCAGATGATTTTAACAGTTGCTAAATAGCAGGAAAGAGTGCTTACTTCAGCAGAAGACGGGAACACAAAAGCTGGGTACCTTTGCCAGCATGCACCTGGGTGGTCAGGACATTGGCCAGTAATTACCAGCCAGTTCAAGAGAATGAATTTTAAATGAGAGCATGAAAAGACCAAGGCCTTAGGGATTGGATTTTCAGACACGATTAACATAAATCAAAGGTTTAGCTTGGCCCAGAATATAGGAGGAGACATATTTCAAGCTTTTTCTGTGTAAACTTTAAAATATCTGTGAAAACACTTGGCTGGATTCCCTCCCAGACTACAGCTGTAGTCTGCTATTATTGATATTGTTAATAATAACAACAGTAATATTTTCCATAGTACCTTTTTCCCGAAGTCTTTAGGACATCAGACAAGAGCTCCCGAATACTATAAATAACATCTACCTGATAAGCATGGCAAAATGTCAAATTAGGGAATAAGAATAAGATATTACCTTGTGATAGGAAACAAGGCAGAAAGAGATATTGTAGAACAAAGCAAAATAGAAATAGTAAAAGGAGATATTATCTGCAGATAGCAAGTAAGTATATCAAACAAGTTCACATTTCTTTGGCCAAGATTTTCTGGAAAAATGTGGACATGTTATGTGTTAGTTGTATTTGAAAGCCACCACAGAAGACTTTTCAGATTTAAAAGAGGTAACTGCTTTTATTTCCTCTTACAAGCTCAAAACTAGGCCAAGTACTGAAGACACTATAACCATAAGGTAACCTGGGAAGGAATTGAGTACTAGAACTTTTCACATGAAGATGAAACAGAGGTCTAAAAAAAGATAAAACAGATGGAATGACAACATTTCTTTGAAGAAAGTCATTGCAGCTTGTATTAAATGGTGTTTGCCTCAGTCATGTGAGATTGGCTATTGAGATGCTACCTGCTTTTGTCCTTTTCTTTTTACACTTACAAGGCTTATTCTGTGACAGATAACATTTCAGTTCAGTTCAGCCACTCAGTTGTGTCCGACTCTTTGTGACCCCATGGATTGCAGAATGCCAGGCTTCCCTGTCCGTCACCAACTCCCAGAGTTTACTCAAACTCAGTCCATCAAGTTGATGATGCCATCCAACCATCTCATCCTCTGTCACCCCCTTCTCCTGCCTTCAATCTTTCCCAGCATCAAGGTCTTTTCTAATGAGTCAGTTCTTCACATCATGTGGCCAAAATATTGGAGCTTCAGCTTCAGCATAAGTCCTTCCAATGAATATTCAGGACTGATTTCCTTTAGGATTGACTGGTTGTATCTCCTTGCAGTCCAACGGACTCTCAAGAGTCTTTTCCAACACCACAGTTCAAAAGCATCAATTCTTTGGTGCTCAGCTTTCTTTATAGTCCAACTCTCACATCCATACATGACTACTGAAATAATAGATGTCATTTATTGGGTGACTACTCAATGACAAGCAATTTTCTAAGTACTTTAGACAAGTTATTAATTTAATATCACAGCCTCATGGGATAAGTGGCATATAAGTACCCAGCCCAATTTTCAGAAGAGAAAACTCAGGTACCAAGTTACCCAATACCACATGGCTAGCAAGTTGTGCAATTAGAGCTTAAGTCTAAACAGTCTGACTCCAGGGTCCATTTTTAAATACTACACTATATTGATCAAAATGTTAATGGGGTTTCCAGGTACTGAGGAACTGATAGTTTGCTGTAGGCTTTTATAGATGCTGCATTAGGGGAGACAAGTTAAAACAGTCTATGTTAGTCTCTATCTCAAAGAAATAAAACTCCATCTACTATCAAGACCAAGTGACATCCCAGTTTTTTTCTTCTGCATATAACCTTTGCCAATGTTTCCTCTTTTTTTTCCATCAACCTTGAATCCTTCTTCACATCACAGTGTATCTACATTCATATGAACTCTTGATGCTACTCAGTTGTATTGAGTCATATTAAGTGTTAATGGTAAACTGAACATATGATACTTCTTAAAAAATAAAACAATAATTTCTAAAATCAAGTAGAAATCATATGTAATAACATGTAAAATAATGTAAAGTCTTATGAGAAATACCTGTATTGGGATTTTATGCTCTGACATCAAATAAGAACATAACTCAAATAAGGTTTGCCCAAGTACTGGCATCATTTGACCCAGCCTACAGCAGCTTATTTTCACATCCTAAATTGTCTTATTGTTGGACTAAAATAATTATCATCTAAGAGATAAGAAAAGTCTAATAGAAGTTTGGAACTCCCATAATCAATACCGGTTGCCATAAAGTCCCACTGGGGAACAATGAAAAATGTACTTGCTATGTTTCTAACAATAGGTCAGGTTATTGCCATGGCATTTCTGACTAATGCAGGTGCTTCTGAATTGTGCATTGAAATATATGCTGTTCTTTCTGTAGGGCAGTTGTTTTTGTTTCTCTGGTTTTCTTCAATGTTATTTGGGGAAAATAGGAATTAAAATTAACAGCTTGCAGCCTATGTTTTGATTTCCTTTTTCTGGGTAAGCTTCTTCATTAACAATAATTTAAATGATTGTACTGCCTTTTTACTGTATCAAGATTTTCTGTTTGGTCCAACTATATAGAAATATAAGAAATCAAGGACAGGAAAAGTTGGGGTAATTAAATATCTTTCCAAATTTATTTAAAGCTACCTAGAAGTTGTGATTAAATATTACCAAAGAGAATGTTAGTATGTGTCTGTCTACATCATGAAAATATTAAATACAAAACTTTGGAGGTTGACTCTTGTCTCCTTCAGAAATACTACCAACCAAAAAGAATAGATTAATGATTCAATTAATAGCTTGAAAAAGTTTTTACTTTTCTTTAGGCATTGTGGAGTCAGTAAAAGGTTGGGGAGTTTGGGTCATAAGTTAATTTTGGAAAATTCACTTTGGTGGAAGATGGATTGCAAAAGTCTCACAGCATGGTGACAAGTTATGAGTTGGTTGTACTAGTCCAGGCATTCTCAGTGGGGGTGATTTTGCCCCACCGAGCATATTTATCAGCATCTAGAGACAATTTTGATTCTCACAACTGCCAGTGGGGGATGCTTCTAGCATCTATTGGGTAGAGGACTGAGATGTTTCCAAACATGTTACAATGCATAAGACAGCCTGCCGACAGCAAGGAATTATTTAGCCCAAAATGTCAATACTATTGAAGCTGAGAAATTCTATATTAGTCTATGCAAAAAATAATAGAGTTTGACCCCAAAATGTGAAATGTGCAAACAGAAATATTGTTAAAATATATAATCAGTCAAGCTTAATGACTAATTAACTGTTAGTGAGAGAAAGTAAGTGGTCTTTTAATGGATACTGGAGGCTTTCCATGTGGTGTTAGTGGTAAAGAACCTGCCTGCCAGTGCAGAAGATGTAAACACCTGTTTGATCCCTGGGTATGAAAGATCCCTGGAGAATCCCCATGGACATAGAAACCTGGCAGGCTATAGTCCATAGGGTTACACAGGATTAGGCATGACTGAAGCAACATAGCACATATGCACATAATGGATATTAGACATGCATTATTGAGGCTGTGTGGATAAATGGTATTTCCATGCAAAGAACAATAAGATTTAGTATCAGAAGCAGTCTCAGTAGTAAGAGGTAGGTTGGAAACAGCACACTGAATTTGATGTGCTTGTGAGAGTTAAATTTATAAGTCTATCAGAATAGAAGTCTATTCAGAAGATACATATTTGTAAGATATCAACAGATGGCAGTCGGAGTTGTGGGAATAGATAAGATGCCAATGAGAAAGGGCATGGGAATGGAAAGATGAAAACATTGAAGAAGGGTGGAATGGGAAGGCATGGTTAGACACTGAGATGACATAGTTGGAGATCTGGAAGGAGGACATATTCAGTTAGTATAGCTCTGCTAACCAGGAATAGCTTCAACTTTAAGCATCTATGTTCTTCCTAAGTCCTTTTATTATTAATAATTATTAACCACACAGGAATTCCTTTTATGTGAAAGGAAGAAGGTGAGGAATGTAGAATTGCTATTAGATGGACATTTAAAATTGAATATTCCAGAGAAATGAATGTGAAAATCCTTTAATAAATGAAAACACTTGCTACCAAAACTTCAGCAACAACTTCTAGCTGGCAGTAAAATTTTTAGAGTAATTATAATTTGTAATTCAGACTTGATAAAGTTTCATGATTGAATGTTAGGTTTTAGTAACTTTTTAAAAAGCCAGTCCTGTTTTTAAATGCTAACTTACTCTCTCTAAGAGAAATCTCCATAAATTATTGCATAAAAGATATAGAGTCTGATAGAGTATTCAAATACTATTCTGTAACTCTGACCCAAAATTAATTTTCAAGTTGCTTTAGCAAAATAGTCAGGAAGTAATTAAGAATGTGACAATGTATCTTGAATTAACATATCTTGAAATAATATCATAGTAAAAGATTGATTTCAACCAGTAAGAAATAAGTATAAGGTGTATTCAACTTCTGTCACAGATAGTCTCTATTTCTTAGCAACATTGATTTTACCTAAATTTATTCTCTAGTAAGTCATATGGTGATATTTATTAACCAAAAATAGGTTAGCATTATTATATATTACTCATATTTTAAAAAGAATGAGCATCAAATTTATTATTTTAATCATCACACCTGTTACACATATTCTGTACCCACACTCTTATTTCCAAATTCTGAAACATGAGTTTAAACAACTGAGTTTTATCCTTAATGGTAACAGCAGAAAATAACCAATGTCAAAGTACATTAATCAGTACATTAATTAATCAAGTATACTAATTCAGATGATCATTATATCTACTACTGTGGGCAAGAATCACTTAGAATAAATGGAATAGCCATCATAGTCAAAAAGAGTCTGAAATGCAATACTTGGATACAATCTCAAAAATGACAGAATGATCTCTGTTCATTTCCAAGGCAAACCCTCAATCAATATCACAGTAATCCAAATCTATGTTGCAACCACTAATGCCAAAAAGGCTGAAGTTGAACAGTTCTATGAAGACTTACATGACCTTCTAGAACTAACATCAAATAAAGATGTCCTTTTCATCATAGGGGACTGGAATGCAAAAGTAGGGAGTCAAGAGATACCTGGAGTAACAGGCAAGTTTGATCTTGGAGTACAAAACGAACCAGGGCAAAGGCTAATAGAGTTTTGCCAAGAAAGTGAACTAGTCATAGCAAACACCCTCTTCCAACAACACAAGAAACAACTCTCGACATGACATCACCAGATGGTCAACACCAAAATCAAATTGATTATATTCTTTGCAGCCAAAGATGGAGAAGCTCTATACAGTCAGTAAAAATAAGACTGGGAGCTGACTAGGGCTCAGATCATGAAATCCTTATTGCAAAGTCTGACTTAAATTGAAGAAAGTAGGAGAAACCACTAGACCATTTCAGTATGACCTAAATCAAATCACTTACGATTATACAGTAGAAGTGACAAACAGACTCAAGGGATTAGATTTATAGAGTGCATGAAGAATATGGATGGAGGTTCATGATATTGTATAGGAGGCAGTGATCAAGACCATCCCAAAAGAAAGAAATGCAAAAACGCAAAATGGTTGTATGAGGAGGCCTTACAAATAACTTAGAAAAGAAGAGAAGCAAAAGGCAAAGGAGAAAAGGAAAGATATAACCATTTGAATGTAGAGTTCCAAAGAATAGCAAGGAGAGAAAAGAAAGTCTTCCTCAGTGATAAGTGCAAAGAAATAGAGGAAAACAATAGAATGGGAAAGGCTAATTTTCTCTTGAAGAAAATTAGAGATAACAAGGGAAATTTTCATGCAAAGATGGGCACAATACAGGACAGAAATGGTATCAGCCTAACAGAAGCAGAAGATGTTAAGATGAGGTGACAAGAATACATAGAAGAACTAGACAAAAAAAGATCTTCATGACCCAGATAATCATGATGGTGTGATCACTCACCTACAGCCAGACATCCTGGAGTGCAAAGTCAAGTGGGCCTTAAGAAGCATCACTTGGAACAAAGCTAGTGGAGGTGATGGAATTCTAGCTGCACTATTTCAAATCCTAAAAGTTTATGCTGTGAAAGTGCTGCACTCAATATGCCAGCAAATTTGGAAAACTCAGTAGTGGCTACCGGACTGGAAAAGGTCAGTTTTTATTCCATTCCCAAAGAAAGGCAATGTCAAAGATTGCTCAAACTACCACACAATTGCACTGATCTCACATGCTAGCAAAGTAATACTCAACGTTCTCCAAGCAAGTCTTCAACAGTACGTAAACAGAGAACTTCTAGATGTTCAAGCTGGATTTAGAAAGGGCAGAGGAACCACAAACCAAATTGCCAACATCCATTGGATCATTGAAAAAGCCAGAGAGTTCCAGAAAAACATATACTTCTGCTTTATGGACTCTGCCAAAGGCTTTGACAGTGTGGATCACAGCAAACTGTGGAATATTCTTAAAGAGATGGGATTACCAGACCTTACCTGCCTCCTGAGAAATCTGTATGCAGGTCAAGAAGCAATAGTTAGATATGGACATAGAACAACAGACTGGTTCCAAATTGGGAAAAGAGTGCATCAAGGCCATATATTGTCACCTTGTTTATTTAATTTATATCCAGAGTACATATTGTGAAATGCTGGGATGGATGAAGCACTAGCTGGAATCAAGATTGCTAGGAGAAATATCAATAACTTCAGAAATGCAGATAATACCACTCTTATGGCAGAAGGTGAAAATGAACTAAAGAGCCTCTTGATGAAAGTGAAAGAGGAGAGTGAAAAAAATGCCTTAAAACTTGACATTCAGAAAATGAAAATCATGGCATCCAGTCCCATCACTTCATGGCAAATAGATGGGGAAACAATGGAAACAGTGACAGACTTTATTTTCTTGGACTCCAAATCATTGCAGATGGTGTCTGCAACCATGAAATTAAAAGATGCTTGCTCCTTGGAAGAAAAGCTATGACCAACCTCAGTTCAGTTCAGCTCAGTACAGTAGCTCAGTCATGTCCGACTCTTTGCGACCCTATGGACCGCAACACGCCAGGCCTCCCTGTGCATCACCAACTCCTAGAGCTTACGCAAACTCATGTCCATTGAATTGGTGATGCCATCCAATAATCTCATCCTCTGTCATCCCTTTCTCCTCTGGTCCTCAATCTTTCCCAGCATCAGGGTCTTTTCAAATGAGTCAGCTCTTCGCATCAGGTGGCCACAATACTGGAGCTTCAGCTTCAACATCAGTCCTTCTGATGAATGCTCGGGACTGATCTCCTGTATGATGGACTGGCTGGGTCTCTTCACAGTCCAAGGAACTCTCAAGAGTCTTCTCCAACACCACAGTTCAAAAACATCAATTCTTCAGTGCTCAACTTTCTTTATAGTCCAACTCTCACATCCATACATGACTACTGGAAAAACCAGAGCCTTGACTAGACTGACCTTTGTTGACAAAGTATTGTCTCTGCTTTTTAATATGCTGTCTAGGTTCATCATAACTTTCCTTCCAAGGAGTAAGCATCTTTTAATTTCATGGCAGCAGTAACCATCTGCAGTGATTTGGGATCCCCAAAAAATAAAATCTCTCACTGTTTCCATTGTTTCCCTATCTATCTGCCATGAAGTGATGGGACTGGATGCCATGATCTTAGTTTTCTGAATGCTGAGTTTTAAGCCAACTTTTTCACTCTCCTCTTTCACTTTCATCAAGAGGCTCTTTAGTTCCTCTTTACTTTATGCCATAAGGGTGGTGTCATCTGCATATCTGAGGTTATTGATATTTCTCCCAGCAATCTTGATTCCAGCTTGTGCTTCATCCAACTCAGCATTTCTCATGATGTACTCTGCTAGACAACATATTAAAAAATAGATAAATTACTTTGCCAACAAAATTCTATCTAGTCAAAACTATGATTTTTCCAGCGGTCTTGTGTGGATGTGAGAGTTGGACCATAAAGAAAGCTGAGCACCAAAGAATTGATTCTTTTTAAGTGTGGTGCTAGAAAAGACTCTTGAGAGTCTCTTGGACTATGAGAAGATCAAACCAGTCAATCCTAAAGGAAATCAGTCCTGAATATTCATTGGAAGGACTGATGCTGAAGCTGACACTCCAATACTTTGGCCACCTGATGTGAATAACTGACTCATTGGAAAATCCCCTGATGCTGGGAAAGATTGAGGGCAAGAGGAGAAGTGGTTGACAGAGGAAGAGATGATTGGATGGCATTGTCGACACAATAGAAATGAATTTGAGCAAACTCTAGGAGATAGTGAAGGACAGGGAAACTTGCTGTTCTGCAGTCCATGAGGTCATAAAGAGTTGGACATGACTGGGTGAAAGAACGACAGCAATAATAAACTAGTTAATACTCACAAAATACCTACATAAGTTCTACCTGAGTACTTTCTCTTATTATTCTCAATTTGAAAAATAAGACTGGCCAGCGAAGAGTTGACTCATTGGAAAACACTCTGATGCTGGGAGAGATTGGGGGCAGGAGGAGAAGGGGACGACCGAGGATGAGATGGCTGGATGGCATCACTGACTCGATGAACGTGAGTCTGAGTGAACTCCGGGAATTGGTGATGGACAGGGAGGCCTGGTGTGCTGCGATTCATGGGGTCGCAAAGAGTCGGACAAGACTGAGTGACTGAACTGAACTGAACTGAACTGAACTGAAGAGACTAAAACAGCCATGCATGAAGGCAACAAAGTAGGAAATAAAGAGAAAACTAAGAAAGAAGAACAGCAACAGAGAATGTAATGGGAGCTTAATAATGTTATTCAAAGTCACTTTCACGGAAATTTCTAAAGTTATTTTAAAATGTCTGTAACAAATCTGCTTTTTCTTCCCAAAGATTTATACCAAGGTTTGGAATAATAGAGAACACTCAGTATTTCTCCCCACAATTGTTTCTTCTATGAGAACTTATATCCTCAAGTGTGGCATTCTGTATAGGTTCTCCTTTCTGAGCCACTTATCTGGAAATACAACAAACTTGATATTAGCATTAGCTTTCTTTGGATGGTTATGAGGTCAGCAGTTTATGATATAGTGAAGAAATATTTATATTTATACAGTCAAAGTCTCTTTCTCTCTCTCCTTCTACCATCTGGTATATATGGGTGATATTTAGGAAGATTTGACAATGAAACTATCTCCCACAAGGAAATTTTTTCAATATATGACTACTTTGCACAAAATATAAACTTCCCTGGTGGCTCAGATGGTAAAGCGTCTGCCTACAATGCAGGAGACCCGGGTTCAATCCCTGGGTTAGGAAGATCTCCTGGAGAAGGAAATGGCAACCCACTCCAGTATTCTTGCCTGGAAAATCCCATGGATGGAGGAGCCTAGTAAATCTATGGGGTCACAAAGACTTGGACAGGACTGAGCAACTTCACTTCTTTGCACAAAAGAGAACTATAAAGTCAACTACAAAGAGAGATAATTCTCTTGCGTAAAGGGAAATGTCATTTGAGTTACCTGTAAGCATCCTTCAAGTAGATGAAATTCTATAGAGAATTCTATAGATTCTATAGAGAACAGTGAGTCTGGTGCTCACTGGGGCCATTCCATATATTTTGAAAATCAGCTATGATCTGTGAAAGGCAGATTAAGAACAGTCATCTTAAAATCAAATCCAATAAATTCTATCTCAGATATTCAAAGAGGGAATATTCTGAATGGAGTCTTTGAGGAATTATTCATAATAGTAAAAATTTCAAACAAATCTCTAATAAAGAGGGAATGGCTAGGTAAATTATGGATGGTTGATCATAACATTATTTCTAAAATGTCATATTACAAAATAGTTTGTATATATATATATGTGATTTCTGTATTATTACTTCACTTATGTAGAATTAATCTTTTAAAAAGATAATAAATAAATTAAAGCTATTAAAGCATAGATGGCACTAGTGGTAAAGAATCTACCTGACAATACAGAAGACCCAAGAAATGTGGTTCTATCCTTGGGTCGGGAAGATCCCCTGGAGAAGGAAATGGCAACCCACTCCAGTATTCTTGCCTAGAAAATCCCATGGAAGAGGAGCCTGGTGAGCTACAGTCCATGGGGTCTCAAAGAGTCAGACCCTACTGGCCACGCACACACACACACACACACACACACACACACACACACATATCCTCCTGGAAAAAATATCATGGAGAATTTTCAGAATCAAACAATAAAGACAAATAGAAGTTCATCAAAAATCATCTGTTTAAGATGGCAAAGTGTTCAAAAACAAGTTAATTGAAAGTGTTCTGATTTTTTTCATCTCATTGATAAGTTTGTGAATTATGGAATCATTTTATAAGTGTCAGCACTTGCATGGCATACTCGACTTTTTTAAAAAGTTTTTTTCTTTTATTTTTCCCTTCGGTCTTTTCTGGTTTATTTGATCCTAAATTCATGATTACAAACAACTATTCAATTTCCTACTTTCAGTGACATATTTAAAAATGTTTTTTCCAAAAAATAATTTATAAATGATATTTTCTGTCTCAGTGGATTTTGTATATATCTGAATAATGTTAACTACAATTTTGCATTTAATCTGCTTTGATTCTTTTTTAGAAAGTTCTTTTTTGCTTCAATATCCACATTTTAATGAATACTTATATACAATAAGACCCAAAGTAGACATTCTGTTCTCTATTTTTAACTAATTATTTTGTGAGGTGAATAGTAACACTTGTTTTTTACCAAGATATATTTTGAACAAGTGTTATAGATTAACTTATTAAGAGATATTTTAAAATTTCATTTAAAATATTTTCTGCATTATCCATATTTTTATGATGAGCACCCATTAACGTAACAAAACTTTGTTTAAAAATAAAGTGAGGTCAATGAAAAGAAAACTCATTGCAATAGATAAGAGCCAGTAAGACTCCCTATCCAAAAACGATTTGCTATTGAAACTACACTTAAAATTTTCTCATTATTAGATTAAGACAGTATAGATTTGTTACAGAGAAAGAACTGCTTTTCTTTTCCTTCAGTACCAATATTTTTTCTTAAGAATCAAGGAATTTCTACTCTCATCCAAAGGGAGTTACAGGGATTGGATATACCCTCTATCTGGAATTAAAATAAAAAACCAAACAAAATAAATGAAACTAGTGTGTTTAAACAAGGCAGATCAGGCAGTCAACTATGGTGGTCTCTAAGATATGGGAAACAAAGGCGGTTAGCTCCACAGTTACACAAATTTACTGTCTTGAGAGAGTTTCCAGGCTGCAGCAAAGGGACAAAAAACTCTGAGTTGAGAAAATGGAGCTGGCATTTCAGGGAGTCTGGAGCTGCTAGGATTTGCAGGACAGATACTTGAGAAAGTTACAGAGAGAGAGATCTACAGAGGGTGCCTCTGGAGTCTTGAGCTGAGGACTGAGCAGTGCTCAGGGACAGATTGAAATGTAGATAGATATATGAAAAATAGTTTTGGGAAACTTCAACTAAATCATCAAAAGATGAAAACTATAACATCTGAAATGAAAAATACACTGGATGAGAACAGCAGTTTACATATTGCAGGGGGAAAAGGTGAATTAACATATCATTGGACACTATCCAAAATGAAAAACAGAATAAAAATTACAGAAAAGAATAATAAACAGAGTGTCTGTGAGCTGTGGGATCATGTCAAATAGCCTAATGTATGTGTAATTAGTCTCCAAGGAAGGGTAAGTCAAGGAGACTGAAAACAGATTTGAACTACAGCCATTATTCAATGGCCCAAAATCTGGAAAAAAAAAAATTGAGATATTTTTGAGATAAATTTTGAGATATATTTGAGATATATTCTATTTTTCAGCCCCAGAATTTCCACTTTGTCCTGTTTTATATCTTCTACATCTCTCCATATTATATTTATTGTATTTAATTCTTGAACATGTTTATAATAGGTAGTTTTAAACTGCTGCTGCTAATTTCATCATCTCCATCATTTATAAGTCTGTTTTTATTTTTTGATTTTTCTCCTGATAATGGACATGTTCTTTTTTGCCTCTTTGCATCCTTATTAATATTTCACTGGACTCTAGACACTGTAATATTATATTATTGCATGTCTGGTGTGTGTTGCTTTCTTTCAAAGAATATTGACATTTCTTTGGGAAGTAGTTAATTTGGATCAGCCTAATATTTTACTTTGTGGTGGGTAGTTGCTTTGGTGTAGCTTTACTCTAGAGCTACTTTCTTTCTTTTCTTAATTTTTAATTAATTATTTATTTATTTAGGCTGCACTGGGCTGTGCTGGGTCTTCCTTGTTGCATGCTGAGTTTCTTTAGCTGTGGTGAATGGGGGCTACTCTCTAGTTGCAGTGTGCGGGATTCTTATTGCCGTGGCTTCTCTTGTTGTAGAGTATAGGCTCTAGAGTGTTTGGGTGGTTCCCCAGATCTAGAGCACAGAACCAATAGTTGTGACACATGGCCTCAGTTGCTCCATGGCATGCGGGATCCTCCCAGACCAAGGATCGAACTTGTGTCTCCTGTATTGGTGACAGATTCTTTACCACTGAGCCATCAGGGCAGCCCCTTTATTAATTTTTATTGGAGTATAGTTGGAGAGCACCAAAGAATTGATGCTTTCAAACCGTGGTGCTGGAGAAGACTCCTGAAAGTCCCTTGGGTAGCAAGGAGACCAAACCAGTCAATCTTAAGGGAAATCAACCCTGAATACTCATTGGAAGGGCTGATGTTGAAGCTGAAGCGGCAGTATTTTGGTCATCTGATGCAAGCAGCTGACTCATTGGAAAACTCTCTGATGCTGGGAAAGGGACAGAAGGCAAAGAGTGCAACAGAGGATGAGATGGCTCGGTGGCATCACTGATGCAATGGACATGAACTTGGGCTAACTTTGGGAGATGGTGAGGGACAAGGAGGCCTGGCGAGCTGCAGTCCATGGCGTCACAAAGAGTCAGACATGACTGGGCAACTAGCCAAAAATAACCACAACATAGTTACTTTACAATATTATGTCAGCTTCTACTGTACAGTGAAGTGAATCCACCACGTGTATACATTACATATTATCTCTTTTTTGCATTTCCTTCCCATTTAGGTCACCACAGAGCACTGAGTAGAGTTCTTTGAGCTATACAGTAGGTTCTCATTAGTTATCTATTTTATACATAGTATCAATAATATAAAGCAAAAGGTGCATGCATGCTCAGTTAGTTTAGTTCAGTTCAGTTCAGTCACTCAGTCATGTCTGACTCTCTGTGACCCCATGAATTGCAGCACACCAGGCCACCCTGTCCATCACCATTTCCCGGAGTTCACTCAAACTCACATCCATCGAGTCGGTGATGCCATCCAGCCATCTCATCCTCTGTCATCCCCTTTTTTTCCTGCCCTCAATCCCTTCCAGCATCAGAGTCCTTTCCAATGAGTCAACTCTTCGCATGAGGTGGCCAAAGTACTGGAGTTTCAGCTTTAGCATCATTCCTTCCAAAGAACACCCAGGGCTGATCTTTAGAATGGACTGGTTGGATCTCCTTGCAGTCCAAGAGACCATGTGCTCAGTTGTGTCCAACTCTTTGGGACCCCATGGAATGTAACCTGCAGACTCCTCTGTCCATGGAATTTTCCAGGCAAGAATACAGGAGTGGGTTGCCATTTCCTACTCTAGGGGATCTTCCCAACCCAGGGATCGAACCTGTGTCTCTTGCATCGCCTACATTGGCAGGCAGACTCTTTACCACTGGCCACCTGGGGAGTCCATCAATATTTATGTCAATTCCAATCTCTCAATTTATCCCCCCACTTTTCCCCTTGGTGTCCATTTTTTTTCTCTATGTCTGTCTCTATTTCTGCCTTGCAAACAAGATCATCTATACCATTTTTGTAGATTCCACATATATGCTTTAGTGTATATTTTTTTCTTCTCCTTCTGACCTACTTCACTCTGTATGACAATCTTTAGCTTCATACACATCTCTACAAATGACCCAATTTCATTTGTTTTTATGACTGAGTAATATTCCATTGCATATGTGTGCCACATCTTTATCCATTCCTCTGTGAGTATTGAAAGGCCCTAGGGCTACTTTCATCCAACTATTAAAGTATTACTCTTCAGGAATCTATCTTGAAGGCCCTGAGTATTCAGCAAGATACTCTCCAACCTGCCTTGCTGAAACTTACATATCCCCCAGTCCTGTGTAGCTCTGGTAATTGTTCATCTTATACATACCTGATGATTCTTTACCAGCCTGTTGTAATTTCATTCTGTGCTTGGGCAGATTAATATTCAGCAATAGACTCAGTGTGACTCCTATGATGATTGCTGAAGCTACTCCCTAGGCATCTTCTCTTTTCATACTCTGTCCCGTTTGTGGGATACCATATTAGCCCTCCTAAGCTCTGATTTCTATTATCTTTTTCAGCGAGACCAATGTGGTCTACTTGAGAGCCCTATCTTGGGTCATGATCAAGAATATGCCTCCAGGCAGAAAGCCAGGGAAATCATAGTGTCCATCTTGTTTATTTCCTTTTCTCAAGGATAACAGTCCTAGGCTGCCTGTTGCCAATATATGAAAGAGCTCTTTCCTTTATTTTATATAGTTTTCCAGTTGCTTGTGAGAGAAGGGCATATCCAGGAGCAGTTACTTGCATAGCAAAACATCGAATTCAGAATTGCTTTTTATAAACTTATTTCTGAGCAGAAATAAAGGAAAAACTGAAAAATTTTGGATACAAATGGCAAATAGTAGCAGTTGCAAAAATATCATTTAATAGTTTTATGAATGACCTTATCTCAGTTGGTAAAGAATCTGCCTGCAATGCAGGAGACCCAGGTTCGATTCCTGGATCAGGAAGATCCTCTGGAGAAGGAAATGGCAACCTACTCTCGCCTGGAGAATCCCATGGATAGAGGAGCCTGGCAGGCTACAGTCCATGGGGTCGCAAGAGTCGGACACAACCTAGCAACTAAACCACCATGAAAAAAAAAATACACAGTGACATCTTCAACTTTATCTGTGTTACTACAGATTTTAAGAGTTTGATATGTTCTGAGAAAGAGAGAAATGTTAGAACTATTTTATCTTCAGTACTCTTGCCTGGAAAACCCCATGGACGTAGGAGCCTGGTGGGCTGCAGTCCATGGGGTTGCTAGGAGTCAGACATGACTGAGTGACTTCACTTTCACTTTTCACTTTCATGCATTGGAGAAGGAAATGGCAACCCACTCCAGTGTTCTTGCCTGGAGAATCCCAGGGATGGGAGAGCCTGGTGGGCTGCCGTCTATGGGGTCACACAGAGTTGGACACGACTGAAGCAACTTAGCAGCAGCAGCAGCAAATAACATTTCATGGTGCCATGATGGTTCTCACTTTCCTTCTCCCTCTCTTTTGGTGCTGTCAAAATTACCCACAATATAATGCCTGTTACTTCATATGTATCAATAGATAAGGAGGGGTATAAAGGAAGAAGATGCAATAGGCAAGGAAAACTTTGACGGCTTCTAACACCTAAAACTGAGAAAAATAAATGAATCAAGTACCAGGACCATGGATAGCAACACCAGTCTTGTAATTCCCATACACTCTAAATATCATAGTCACAGAAAATAAATATTGAGTCTCATCCACCCATACTCACCTAATCCCAGCACATAAAAGATGAACTGTAGTAATAACAGTCACTAAAAAAAATAATAATAATAAGGCAAATGCCTTAGTATTGGAATCTGAATTTAAGTAGAGAAGAACCAGCAGAGATTTTCTTGATATAGAGAATACCTATTCAGGCACTTATGTTTCCTTTGCATACCTTTAGCATTTAAGGTAACATGAGTTCTGTGAGTTTAACAATTACAAAAAGAAAATTTTGTTTTCCTTTTTCACTTGCATTTTCATTAAAGACAGTGATTTTAAACTCTGGCTACACATTAGAATTACCTGTGAATTTAAAAATATATATGTATATCCTTACCTTTCCTTTGTGAAGATTCTGATTTCACTGAGCCGGGGTGAGACTCAGGCATAGGTATGTTTTTTAATCCTCAGGTGATTCTTAAAATTACATAGGTTTGAGTGTTACCTGAAGTGTGCTCCATGAACTAGCAACACTGGCTTCAAGTGAGAGTTTTTCTGAAATGCACAATCTCAGGCCCTGCCCAAGATGTACCAAATCTATATTTTAACACCTACTTAATTCATATGCACATTTAAGTTTCAGAACATTCTTTGTTGACAAAGATAAATTTCTTGCCTTTAAATAATTCTGAATGTAAATTGGGAGCATTTAGACCTGTGATAATCCCAAATTAGGCCTACAATCACAAGCAGATGCTCTTTTTTAAAAAATGCAGATTCCTAGGCTGCAATCCAAACCTGTTCAATCCGCTCCTCCAAGAACAGGGCATCTGTGTGTTTATGTTCCAGGTGGTTTTGAAAATTAGAGAAGTTTGGGAAATAAAATAATGGCCGTAGTTTCCAATATTTTCCTTCTACTTAAAGTCCTTAGCAGTGAAGAACAAATGCTGATATAAAACTAATAAATAATTGTAGAGACATATGTTTTCTTACACAGAATTCCAGAGAGTTGTGACAAAAACAGTTTGATAGAAATTTCATAGTTTTCTGTTAAGTTTTATGCTTCAGATATTTTTGCTGTGGCTACCATGAGGAAAAATATACATACCTGGCCATTTAAATGTTCTATCCCTTTAGAATTTTAGGCCATTTCTATGCAATGCAAGACACAGTTTAATAGAGACTGCAGAGTAAAATGGCAGTCTGACATGAAACTGTGGAAGAAAATCGACAGATGTAGTGAGTTTGAGAGTGGGGTAATGCTGAATAGGCTATTTTGTAACAGAAAAAAGAGCATTTCAAAACTAGTTAACTTAGTTACAAGACTTTAACTAGGTCAAAAACTTACAAGTGTTTGTGAATACTTTTAACACTGTAGAGACGGTCAAAAATTTATCACATGGTTAAATCTTAGGTGTTTGAATTATGGAGTCAGAAAATTCCTGCCTGAAGAGATGGAAGTAAATGAAAATACACTGAAATAGGCAAATTTTCTCCATACAAACATGTTTTGTAAAAGTTTTTAGCACTTGCTATTAAACTACAGATTTATTCATGGTTAGAAGTCATGAAAACTCTGCATCGTATATCTTCATATTCAGTTTATCCAGACACAGAGCATAAGATTGGAGTTAAAGAAACCTGATATTGAGTTTCAGCAAAATCACTTAATATGTGCTGTTTATCAGACAGCTTAACGTTTCTGAGGCCCAATTTTCTCTTCTCTAAAATGGGAATAACAGTACCTTTCTTGTTAGGACAGCAATGTATCTTATACTTTGTCTCACTCGTGGACATCAATCTGATTACGGTAAAACCTTTAGCTGTTATTGTTTAATCTTTAAGTCATGTCTGACTCTGTGTGACCCCATGTACTGCCACACACCAGGCTTCCCTGTCCTTCACCATATCCTGGAGTTTGCTCAAGTTCATGTCCATTGAGTTGATGATACCATCCAACTATCACACCCTCTGTCGCCCCCTTCTCCTCATGCCTTCAATCTTTCTCAGCTTCAGGGTCTTTTCCAGTGAGTCGGCTCTTCGCATCAGGTGGCCAGAGTATTGGAGCTTCAGCATCAGTCCTTCCAATGAATACTCAGGGTTAATTTCCTTTAGGATTGACTGGTTTGATTTCCTTGCAGTCCAAGGGACTCTTAGGTGTCTTCTCCAACACCACAGTTTGAAATAGTCAATTCTTAGGCTCTCATCTTTCTTTATGATTCAACTCTCTCATCCATACATGACTACTGGAAGAACTTTGATTATCTGGACCTTTGTTGGCAAAGTGATGTCTCTGTTTTTTAATGCGCTGTCTAGGTTTGTCATAGCTTCTCTTCCAAGGAGCGTCTTTTAATTTCATGGCTGCAGTCACCATCTGCAGTGATTTTGGAGCCCAAGAAAAGAGTCTGTCACTGTTTCCATTTTTTCCCCATCTATTTGCTATGAAGTGATGGGACTGGATGCCATGATCTTAGTTTTTTTAATGTTGAGTTTTAAGCCAGCTTTTTCACTCTCCTGTTTCACCCTCATCAAAAGGCTTTTTAGTCACTTTTTGCTTTCTGCCATTAAAGTGGTATCATCTGCATATCTGAGGTTGTTGATATTTCTCCCAGCAAGTGATTTTAAAACATAGTAATTTGTACATCTCCAGTGGGACATAGCCCAAAGAGAAAAACGCTCAAAGATCTTAAACTGTTTTTAGTAATTATATTGTTTCTGTACCCATTTGTGTGTGTCCATATTTGACATACAAATCATTTAAACACATACATATTAGGATGAACAAAAAATACTTATTCTACTGTTATTATGATCAAAGAGATTCACTATAACAGAAAAGATATGTAAATATAAAACTAATAAAGTCAAATTAATATTGGAGTTGGAAATTTGAATATGATCTCATGGTGTATTTTATCTTTAATTTTTTTCTAAGATCTGTCCAGTGAGAAAATCTAGAAATACATATCAATACAGTAACCATGAGCATCACTAGCTCTTAAATTAAGATCTTTAAATATCATTTCTCCAAAAGGAGCCAAAGTTTTTTAAAAATTGGATACTTCCAGGTATGAGGCAAGAAATGTACAAGGAAAGCATAGGAGACGTTATCATAGCAGAAGGAGTGGACACATTTGGGTCATGTTGTCAAAACTCAGGATTCAATCTGAACTGGTTCAGCTGGCCAAAAACGGGTCAATTTGAACAACAGCAATATATTAAAATAATATAAATATTTTAAAATCTATGATTTAATAATAATACCCAATTAGAAAACAAATCTATTCTGAAAATCCATAATAAAGGACAAGATTTATCATATATTTCCTGTATAAATTCACCTCTATATTAACAGCTTAAATAATACAATTACTTTTTATAGACATATCCTAGCAAATAAATGAAAAAAAAAAGTGTAAAATTAGCTTATAACCATTTTGCAACCCTTAATAAGTAATGGATTTAGTTTACAATCACCAGCAATAGCTGTATATACATGCTCAGTGATGTCAGACACTTTGCAATACTGTAGACTGTAACTCACCAGTCTCCTCTGTCCATGAGATTATCAAGGCAAGAATACTGGAATGGGTTGCCATGCCCTCCTCCAAGGGATCTTCCCAATCCAGGGATGAACTTACATCTGCTGCATTGGCAAGTAAATTCTTTACTGCTGAGCCACTGGGGAAACCCATCAGCAATAACTAAAACTACTAATTATGGTTGGAGACCATTATTACGGGGCTTCCCTGATGAC
Source organism: Oryx dammah (assembly GCF_014754425.2). Classification (NCBI taxonomy): domain Eukaryota; kingdom Metazoa; phylum Chordata; class Mammalia; order Artiodactyla; family Bovidae; genus Oryx; species Oryx dammah. The sequence continues at coordinate 48,785,647 of NW_024070185.1, read as the reverse complement.
TCAGCTGGTAAAGAAGCCTCCTGCCAATGCAGGAGACACAAGAGAGGCAGGTTTGATCCCTGGGTTGGGAAAATCTCCTGGAGAAGAAAATGGCAACCTGCTCCATTATTCTTGCTGGAAAATTCCATGGATAGGGGAGCCTGGTGGACTATAGTCTATTGTGCAGGAAATAGTCAGACATGGCTTAGCATGCATACACAATACACACACACACACACACACACACACACACACATAATACACACACTCCCCATTATTATTAATGTACCAGGCTGACAAAACCTTAACCTACTAATCACTTTTAACAATTATAAAAAAGAGACAATCAGAGAGTGTGACTTTTGATATGATGCACTATGAAATATAAATGTCACATATGAAGTATTCCTGCCACAATATGAACTCCTATTCCTTGTAATCCCTAATTTAACTACCAGGTTTCAGAAAACATATGAGTCGAAGGAAAATGTTAAAAGATGTCATTATAGAGGACATACAATTACAAAATTTCAGAGTGAGGGACACTATAGATCAAATAGAAATATAATAAAAACAAGTGATAATTAATACTAATGGATTATTAAGTCTGAATGCATTGTACTGTTCTCTCTACTTTTAAATCTATTTGACATTTTTCAATAATGACATTTAGAAGAAAAAATAAGAGGCATTTGAAGCTCTTATATTTAGGAACTTTTGAAGAGGACTTTAGGTGAAAGCAACAGGCCAGTTAGGAGGTCACTGTAATGAGGCAGAAGAGAGGTGATGATGATTTATACTAAAAGGGGGTAGTGGAGACAATTGAGAACTGAAAGGGTTTTATATATTTAGAAGTAGAATCAATAATACTTTTAGTTGATTGGATCTGTGGCTGAAGGAAAGAAAGTCATTAAAAATAGGTCCCAGGATTTCTGTTGGAAATCTGGATCAGTGGTGATATCTTTTGCCAAGATTGACAAGATTTGGAAGTGGAGGACAGCCACACGGAAGGTTGAGGTGAGGTGATCAAGGGTGCTTTCTGGCGCATTTTAACTCTGAAACATTTATTACACACCCAGATGAAGAGGCACAGGAAAGAGGCCAGTCCTTGAGGAACACATTACAGAACCATCAACATAACATACAGAGAATATTTAAAGGCATAGCACTAGGTAAGGACAAATACAGAGAGAATGGAAACAGGGAAGAAAAGCCAGGGAGAGCCCTGAAGGAACAGCAACATTCATGGCATGTAGAGTAGAAGAAACAAAAGAATCAGGGAACAGGTAAGGCACAGAATAAAAACCAGAAATGCAGTTTGGGTTTTTTGTTTGTTTGTTTTATTGAGTTGTACTTTACAACTCATTTAGAGAGGATATTCTAATATTTGGACTTACTGATATTAAAGAACCCTGCTTTTTCAAAACCAGCCTGCAAAGGCAGAGCACCACACAAGTTATCTATTTAATGCTGCAAATGTGAAACTCTTGATTATAAATAAAAACAACCAAAATCAGAACAAAGAAATCTCTTGGAATACAACTAGGTAATTAACAAGCTTTGATAACCTGATAGAAAGGCTGGACATGACAGAAGTAGTTCCCATCGGGGCACATATTTATTTATATCCAGCTTATCTAAAGTCTTAGCCAACAAATCTAAAAACATTGAGCATTGAATTTCCCTTATATTTTCTGAATTCAGTGAGAACTGATTAACCCATTTAGAAAGAGCTGAACCTATCTTTATATGTAGCTAATTATGTTCTAATGCATACATTCAGCAATGCCATGAGGCTGTCCATCTGCAAACTGCCAGAAATAAGCTGTCCAAATTCAGAGAACTGCTTATTTTAAGGCTTAAAAATGACACTGATTTAAAGATTGCTTTTGCTGATTTGATAAACTGTAAGTTGAAATAATTACATTAATGTAAGACATTGTCATGCCAACAATTTTTTTGAAAAGATTAAAGGAAAAACATAATTGCCTTTAGCCTATATGTGTTAACCGAATATAGCTTGATTTTGAAAGTCAATTTCTGACCACCTTCGAAGTGCTACACTAGAATAAAGTGAGTGGAAAAGAAAGTGTTAACTGTTAACTTTCCCTGGGTGAATGATACTTTCTAGGACAATGTATAAGGGTAAGAGATTCCAAGGATTGGGAAAGAAATGCCATTTTTAGATGGTCTCCTGCAGTGGTCTCTTTACCAAGAGTGGGTAAAAATAGCAAAGAAATAAGGACACAGTTCAAAAGTTTGTAGGATAGTCAATTCATACGAATGACCCTCATGGGAGGTGAGACTATACCAACAGACAAGGAAGAAACATCAGTGAAGAACCCACGAAACAGGGAGAAGCACAAGACCATGAAGCTAAGCAGGAGGTAATTTTGAGAGTTTCAAGCCCTTTCCAGGGGAGGCCTTTGACAAAAGGCTTAGCCTGGTACCTCAGGGGGCTCTAGAGGGTCAGAAGCTATCAGCAAGTCCATTGCCCTCTTTGGGCAGTCAGCCAAGTTGGCCTGATCCATGCTCTCAGTGGCCCTCCTCTGTTCCTCTCAGTTTTCTGCCTTCAGGATTAGCCCTTCGGTATTTTCCTAGTGTTTCCAAAATTAAGAAATATATAGATTGTTTCATTCTTTCTCAACTTTGACCACAGTTTTAATCTTGACTTTATTAGAATACCATCTATTTGTTACCACCACAACCAGCAGTAATAAAAGAAATTCCTACAGTAGTAAATCCTTACTTAACAGATTTTTATTTTAAAATAGGCTTGACTTTTGTTTTTCATTTTAAGGAAAAGTGTTTGGCAACAGGTGGATCTAACCTGGGTTCTGTATGTTTAAACAGTTTTGACAACTTCTTTGTTTCTTTTTATAGCACATGCTGAGTGGGAATGGATCAGGGCCAGTCCTAAAATACAGACTGAATAGCTCTTGGAATTTCAAATGCAGTACCATCATGGCAAGGTTTCTAATAAGATGAGCATAAAATAAGAGAAATATTTTATTTATTATTTTTAAGTTGTATTCATGGAAAGACTATCTTTAGACATAAGTAAATCAAAATAGGGCATGTTTTGAGTTTAAACAAACATTGCAATTTAAAATAACAGAAGTTTTCCAGCTTATGAAACAACTCATCCTAGAGTTCCTCAAAGTGAACTCAATAATCAGCAATAGTTTTTCTTTGAAAAGCTCACGAATTATGGTGGCTAAAAAATAAATGACAAGCCAAGATACAAAATAGCTTAACTTTGAATTTTTTGGTTCTTGTCAAAGTATTCTTGATTATTTCTGAACCATTAAAGCTTAGAATAGTTTTTACTGCTGAAATAAGTGATAGCCCTTGTTCTGAGTGATAATCTGGCAAAAAATATATATGCCTAATACTCATAAATCAGATCCATGACATTTCAAATAAGTGGAAAATGAAATTTAGCTGTTTTTAAGCATATTAATGTTTCTGGGTAGGTGTTTGATGGCCAAGAAAGGGGTGGTGAATTTCTAGGACTTTTGGCCTTGAATGGAAGACCCTGAACTGACCCCGGGTTACTTGAACTGACAAATTAATGCTAAAACAATTCTTTCAAATAAACCATCATGAACCTCACACAGAAGGTAAAAATGCATCAGAGTGTAGCTCCACAAACAGCCTGGCATCATCAAATTGCAGGTAACCTCAGCAAGGGTTTTAGTCCCCTAATGCTTTCGCCTCCACACAAGTAACTTTAGAAATAGAGCTCTTGGATGCATTAGAGGAGACCTTTCTCCTCTCACTGAACACTTTATTTTGCTTCATTTAGTGATCCAAGCATTGCCACTTTACTCCCATTGCAGTGTTTTCTGTATCACACTATTTTTTTTTCAGATGCATCCATCTAAACCATCCAAATCTGAACATGTTAGCATTTCCGAGCAGCCACTCTGGGAAGATTTTTACCCTGACCTTTCCTTTTCTTGACACTGGCTTCATCACAGTTTCCATTTCCAGGTTTATTTTTGATATCATAGATGTCGCTGTAATGGCCAACAGCCTTGCCTTTAGGTTTCTCTTCTCAACTCTAGAAATCATTCCTCCTCTAACAATTGATGGAGTGAAAAACCTGTGAGAATACAGGCTTCAGTGTACTGAAAATTCTCTCTGCTTATTGTATTATGTGAGTACTGAAAGGTCAAAATATAGGCTTACAAGCAAAACTGTCATCTAAAACCCTACATTTTCTATAAAATTCTAGCTTTCCTTTTTTCTGTTTCTCTTATACATATCTAAAATTACACACATAGATAATTTTTTACATTTCTTTAAAAAGCATTCCTCTGTAAAATTTTCCTTATTCAATAATACACAGTAAAAATGATTTGGTGAAAAACATGGAAATAACCTAAATATCCACAGTAGATTGTGTAAATAAAGTGTTACACTCATGCATAAAATGCTATACAATATGAAAACAAAATGTGCTACATTTTCTTTTAATAAAATATACTAACTAGAATAAACCAAAGGAGAATGATTGAATGTATAGTAAGTCACATATTATAGAAATAATTATGTAGGTATTTATATACATATATAGTCTGACATATGAATTACAAGTATTTAAACAAACACATAAGAAACTATTCAGTTACTTTTGGGAGGTAGGTATAGGAAATATCAGTTATAGGCAAGTTTGGTTTTTTTTGAGGGAGGTTGAGTTTTTTTATTTCAGTTTTCTCTGTCTGACCTCTTTAGTTTTGTTTGCTTTATTCATTTATTACTTGTATTAGAAATAAGATTAAGATGAAAGTTTATGGATTTTTTTAAACATTCCAACTGATACCTCAATTCCATAATTATTAAAAAAAAAAATGGAGACAGACACAGGATATAGGGTGGTGTTGTGCAAAGAAGCTCCAGAACTTAAGATTTTATTGAACATGTCATTTTATGTGTAAGTCACTCACTGAATGATACCTGATTTGCCTCATCTGTAAAATGTGAAAAAGTAGCTACATCTATCACAGCTTTCATTTACCACTCAATGTTGTGATGGAAATAAAATAGATAAAGCTCTTTGCACATCTTGCAGAGCTATAGTATACAAGCAGGTGTGAAATTTTGTGATAGAGATCATGTTCACTTTCAGATCTCACATTAATCAAATATGAGTTTATCCCAGGAGTTTCACATAAAAGAATGGTCTTCTATGGTGGATCAGTGGTAAAGAATATGCCTGCCAGTGCAGGAGATACAAGAGACCTGGATTCCATCCCTGGGTCAGAAAGATCCCTTGAAGAAGAAAATGGCTACCCACTCCAGTATTATTGCCTGGAATATCCCATGGACAGAGAACCTGGCAGGCTACAATCCATGAGGTCACGAAAGAGTCAGACGTGACTTAGTGACTAAATGACAACATAATAGAATCAGTTCAGCTCAGTCCAGTTCAGTCACTCGTCGTGTCCGACTCTTTGCGACCCCAAAAATCATAGCACTCCAGGCCTTCCTGTCCATCACCAACTCCTGGAGTTCACTCAGACTCATGTCCATCGAGTCAGTGATGCCATCCAGCCATCTCATCCTCTGTTGTCCCCTTCTCCTCCTGCCTCCAATCCTTCCCAGCATCAGAGTCTTTTCCAATGAGTCAACTCTTCGCATGAGGTGGCCAAAGTACTGGAGTTTCAGCTTTAGCATCATTCCTTCCAAAGAAATCCCAGGGCTGATCTCCTTCAGAATGGACTGGTTGGGTCTCCTTGCAGTTCAAGGGACTCTCAAGAGTCTTCTCCAACACCACAGTTCAAAAGCACAATATAGAATAAACTATGTTAATTAAAAACTGTAGTTAATAGAGGTGCATAACATTGTAATACATTCACTCCACATAGATATTTCTGCTTACCTACCTATAATAATAACAAAATTTGTTGTTAACTGAAGACAAAGCATGGTCCAGAAACAATGATGTTACATTTGTTGTTTCTCAAATCACATTTTTAGGTAATTATTATTAGTATCATTGTTTGGGTAAACAAATGAGGTTGGATGATGTTAATTTTCTTGTCCTGGGTCACACAAGTAGTAACTGAAGTCTGATTATGACTCAGATCTGTTCAAATCCAGAGTCTAATCTTTTCACATCCTAAACTATCAGGCACTGTACTAGCTTAAGCTAAATTTCAACCCACATCCACTTCTCTACCTGTGGTTATCTTAAGCAACACCACCAACCATAATGTCTACTCTAAGATCCCTGATCTTTTTTTTTTAGTCAGACTATAAAGTAGAAGATTTTACCTTTATGGAAATCTGGTAGTTATTTTAAGGGATATTATTCATGCTCTGTGAGCCAACTTTTTATGAATTTACATGTTTGTACCATCTTTCAAAGATGGGACATGACTTTAAACTCAGAGATGTTAATTTTGCCATCATAGCCACAATTCATGTGTCCAACACAAATTTTTAAATATATAATACATTTTTGTATGACAGTACATATGGAATGATAGGCAGCTTTAAAACTCATTCTTTTCTACAATGTTTAATGATACTGAAAAAAGTTCGTGATGATGCAATATAAAGTTGGAAATATGTGTATGTATGAGATGGAAAAAGACGACTGCTAGGGAAATCATCAGATTATGAGCATGTGAGTACTGGTTCTTTCTGTTTTCTTAATCTTGTGATATGTATTTGATATTTACAAAAATAAGAATATGTCATTTTTATAATTGAAAGGCCTTTTAAATTTAAAATAAATAACACCTAATCATACCAAACTTTTCATTCTTAAGTTGCTTTATGCTTTTTAAGCTAACAGCTAAGCATACAACTATGCCACCATTCCTAGAGACAAAATGAAACTAAAACCAAGTTTAGTGTGTAAAATCTTTATCTTATATTTCTTGATTGTTGGTCCCCTTGATTTTTCAAGACTAGAGATTTCTGATGTTGCATTTCTTTTATAAATATTTAAGAACAATAATACTCAGTGAATGTTGGAATGATATCTCTAAATGCATACGATGGCTTCCATTTTTAACTTGACTGTATTTCCAGACCATTATTATGCTGCAATAAACTCATTTTTGTGTCTCTGACCACATATGCAAGTAAACCTAAAACATACAACAGCTTGATCCAGCATTGCTGTGTCAAAAGATGTGGTCGATTTTAGGTTCAGACACTGGTTAGGTACCATCCAAGATAAGGCACCCTGAACACTCTCATCAGAAGCACGAGAATGTTTCCCACGTCTGTTAGCATTTAATATCAATCTTTTCAACGCTTGTCATATGACAGATAAGTTTTTTTATATTTGTTTTTGTTTTGTTTTGTTTTGTTTGGCTTCCAATGTTTTTATTTTTTTTTCTTTTTTTAAATTTTACTTTATTTTACTTTACAGTACTGTATTAATTAGTATTTACTTAATAATGAACATGGTTTATTATAGTTTTACCAGTCTAAAAATTGATGTATACTTTTAATGTGGATGCTTCTTTATCATTTTGTTCCTCTTTTTCCTGTTAAATTGTTGGTCAAAAAAAAAAAAAGGAGGAGGAGGGGGTTGTGAAGTAGCTGAAGGCAATTGTGGATGTGAGATTTGGAATAAGTAACTTTCTCCAACCCGCTCCCCATATGATAAGAAGTAACTTCACTATTGTGGAGTTTTCCTGTCAAAGCTACATCCTCAGCTTCCTTGACCCCCAAAGACCACCTGGATCTTGGAGTAACTTGAAGCTCCTCTGCTTCTGCCACTCTGCCCCTCTGGGAACCCTGGAATGAACTGAAGCACAGGAACAAAAGCCTGAGATGGACGAGGGAGGGAGGCTGGTTGAGGAGTCAGGATTCTCAGTGGTGGAGAAAGAGCTTATAAATCAAAAAAAAATTGAGATGCTAAAATGAATCCTACAAGTGTCAGTTTGGAACAAGAAGTAGTAGTATACACTCACAATTTTTTGTGTATACAGATAGATAGTAAATAGCAAATTAATCTTTATGAATCATATATAATTTTTGTTGTGTGTCTGTGTACATATGTATACACATATATGAAAACATAATATTGGTATATATGTGTGTGTATTCACATATATATATATATATATATATATATATAATCTTTTATGAACCCTTTGAAAGTGTAAAAAACAAAAAACTTAGCCCATTAGCCATACACAATATGCTTTGGGTAATCCTTGCTTTAGACCCAGAAATAACACTTTACTTCTGCTCTTGACCTGTTCATAGGATCTAGGCACATTACCCCTGCTGGATGCAGAACTAGGTAATGCACTTGACTTACATACTCATTAAGAGTATCAGGTTGATCCAATTCTCATCAGTTCTGCCCTCAACACCATTTCCTCAGGCTTTGCTTAGAATTCTTTTTGACCTTGGCTTAGGATAAGATCACTGATTAAAGACGTGGTATCTGGGGCTCCTGATATCCATGTTACTTTTCTTCCTGTCACTGAGTGAAAGGGGAAATGATTAATGGCAAACTAGTAGCAGTAGCAGCAGAGGACATTAAGTTCAGTTCAGTCGTTCAGTCGTGTCCGACTCTGCGACCCCATGAATCTCAGCATTCCAGGCCTCCCTGTCCATCACCAACTCCAGAAGTTCACTCAGACTCACTTCCATCAGGTCGGTGATGCCATCCAGCCATCTCATCCTGCCCCCAATCCCTCCTAGCATCAGAGTCTTTTCCAAGGAGTCAATTCTTTGCATGAGGTGGCCAAAGTACTGGAGTTTCAGCTTTAGCATCATCCTTCCAAAGAACACCCAGGACTGATCTCCTTTAAAATGGACTGGTTGGATCTCCTTGCAGTCAAGGGACTCTCAAGAGTCTTCTCCAACACCACAGTTCAAAAGCATCATTTCTTCGGCACTCAGCTTTCTTCACAGTCCAACTCTCACATCCATACATGACCACTGGAAAAACCATAGCCTTGACTAGACAGAACTTTGTTGGCAAAGTAATGTCTCTGCTTTTGAATATGCTGTCTAGGTTGGTCATATCTTTTCTTCCAAGGAGTAAGTGTCTTTTAATTTCATGATTGCAATCACCATCTGCAGTGATTTTGGAGCTCAAAAAACTAAAGTCTAACACTGCTTCCACTGCTTCCTTATCTATTTCCCATGAAGTGATGGGACCAGAAGCCATGATCTTCATTTTCTGAATGTTGAGCTTTAAGCCAACTTTTTCATTCTTCACTTTCACTTTCATCAAGAGGCTTTTTAGTTCCTCTTCACTTTCTGCCATAAGGATGGTGTCATCTGCATATCTGAGGTGATTGATATTTCTCCCAGCAATCTTAATTCCAGCTTGTGCTTCTTCCAGCCCAGAGTTTCTCATGATGTACTCTGCATATAAGTTAAATAAGCAGGGTGACAATATACAGCCTTGACGTACTCCTTTTCCTATTTGGAACCAGTCTGTTGTTCCATGTCCAGTCCTAACTGTTGCTTCCTGACCTGCATACAAATTTCTCAAGAGGCAGGTCAGGTGGTCTGGTATTCCCATCTCTTTCAGAATTTTCCAGTTTCTTGTGATCCACACAGTCAAAGGCTTTGGCATAGTCAACACAGCAGAAATAGATGTTTTTCTGGAACTCTCTCGCTTTTTCAATGATCCAGTGGATGTTGGCAATTTGATTTCTTGTTCCTCTACCTTTTCTAAAACCAGCTTGAACATCTGGAAGTTGTTCATGTATTTCTGAAGCTTGGCTTAGAGAATTTTGAGCATTACTCTAGTAGCATGTGAGATGAGTGCAATTGCTGTAATCTAAAAGTTAACCAGCTTTCCTGTTCAATTTCCCACTTACTTCAGTGATTGAGGGTCTTCCCTGTAGCTCAGATGGTAAAGAATCTGCCTGCAATTCAAGAGACCCGAGTTCGATCCCTGAGTAGGGAAGATCCTCTGGAGAAGGAAATGGCAATCCACTCCAGTATTCTTTCCTGGAGAATTCCATGGACAGAGGAGTCTGGTGGGCCATGGTCCATGGGGTCACAAAGAGTGAGATACAACTAAGTGACTAACACTACTACACTATTACTCAGTGATTGAAGAAGAGGGTGAATGAATAAATTTTTTCAAGAATCCACAGGTCTTAATTCATATCCAAGAGGGCCATGGGAGTGTTTCCTGCTGGGTGTGAGGAAGGGATTCCAGTGGGAGTGTTAGGGAATCAGGCTAATAAAGCAGCTTTGAACTTTTATTCTCTTTTTGTGTCTAAGAACCTGAGGGAACTCAACAGATTTTGTATAACTGTGGCAAATAAATCCTCACCTACTGAATTCAGCAAATGTCAAGGTTAAGTGAAAAACAACAATTCTTGATAATAATCTCAATATATGTGCAGGGTAAATATCTATAATAAAAAAATCAGTTGAACTATTCATAAATAAATTCATAATTATTCTAAAGGAATTAGCAAAAAATTAAATGCCTATTTGTTTCTGTTTATTCACATCTTAGTAATTTCATTGATGAAAATAAATTTTTAGAATAGTATTGGAACAATTAACCCGAGGGGAAAATATTTGGAGAAACTGACAATTACTATATGGTTGTTCTCTTAAAATAATGTCATTTTTTTTCTGCCAGAGGAACACGTTTTTGCTATTTTGTGCTATGCTGTCACAAAGTACTTTGTACTTACCCTGCAAGCCTCAATAAATATCAGCTGAATGATCTCCAGGGGAGATGACTTTAATTTCACCTCTGTTTCTAATTTTCTCACCAGCCAATTTTTGATAAAAAGGTTGAGCTTTAATAATCAGGACTATAGTGACAGGAACATTATACTGCCTTCCATAGACAAATTGGAGAAAATTTTTTTTAAAGAAAGACACAGTGCAGCTTCTTAGAGCTAAATCTTTGCTACACTCTGCTTGCTTTGAGACTGTGAGCCTAAACCAACATTACTTTTTGAGAAAGTTCTGGATGACCGAACTCATATTTCTCATATAGCTTGCTATCCATCCTTCCAGTTCTTTTTGTTTTCAAAAGAACTTTATTTTGGTTTCATCTTCAGAAAACCCTGAGATACCCATGTAAAAGTTATGCCATAAAAGATGTTGCTTGAGGGCAGGGACTCTTCCCTGCATTTGTAATGGTGACATTTTCTCATGCAGTGGTTTTCACACAATAAAGGCATAATAAAATGAATGCAATTTATTTTCTTATAGGAAAGGTTTCAGATTAAATCAGTACACACGGTTGTGTGTGTACTAAGTTGCTTCAGTTGTGTCCTACTCTTTCTGACTCTATGGACTGTAGCCCGCCAGGCTCCTTTGTCTATGGGATTCTTCAGGCAAGAATACTGGAGTGGGCTGCCATGTTCTCCTCCAGGGGCTCTTCCCAACCCAGGGATTGAACCCACATTTCCTGTGTCTGTTGCATTGCAGGCAGATTCTTTACCCATTGAGCTACCAGGGAAGCCTGTACATGGTTAAAGTACTGCAACAAATATCTTTCCCATTCTTAAGAGTCTCTTGAACAGCAAGAACAAACTAGTCAATCCTAAAGGAAATCAACTCTGACTATTCACTAGAAGGACTGATGCTGAAGCTGAAGCTCCAATACTTTGGCCACCTGATGCAGTGAGCCAGCTTATTGGAAAAGACCCTGGTGCTGGGAAAGATTGAAGGCAAAAAGAGAAGAGGGCAGCAGAGGATGAAATGGTTTGATAGCATCACCGACTCAATGGACTTGAATTTGAGCAAACTCTGGGAGATGGTGAAGGACAGGGAAGCCTGATGTGCTGCAGTCCATAGGGTCTCAAAGAGTAGGACACCACGTCGAGACTGAACAACAAACAAATACATAGATATATACATGTATAGATAGATAGACCTCAGTAAAGATAGAAAAGCAAACTTTATTTAGACAGACCATAAAAGTCACAGAAACAAGAAGATGTCATCATGGGAGAAAACAGGAAAACTTGTAGTTTTTCAGTTCAGTGGTCCATGTTCAAATGCTAACCCCACAAGATTTCCCATCTGACTGCCTGGAAGGTATTGGAAGTTCAAAGGTACCAAAAATGTGACAAAACAGAAGAAAACACCTCTAAAATAAAAACACAACGGAATTACTAGGCGTTTTCTGGAAAAGTGAGTAAGTTTCCGATTTCTCACATTCATTTGGTTGGCGTTGTTCAGTCACGCAGTCTGTCACGATGCTGGAGTGACCCGGAAGCTGTGAACTCCAGGCTCTGTGAGGTGGAACTGAGCTCAGAGGCCAGGAGGTCTCAGGAGAAGGAGAAAAGCAGCCTGATGAACAAAGCGTCCAGCTGTAAGAGGGAGCTGAAGTTGCTTCGGCAGGAGAACCACAAGAACATTCTGCTGTCTGTGGCCATCTTCCTCCTCCTGACCCTTGTCTACGCCTACTGGGCCCTGTGAGGCTGAGATTTCTCCAGTCAGTGCAGTCTTCCCCTCAGCTCTATGATCATAGCCAAGCGAGCCCTTCAAGCCTCAAGAGGACCAAGGTATAAAGGCCATTTCTCCCTGACCCAGACATTTATTTTATTTGTTGACAATTCAGTTTTGTTTGCTTGACTTGCATTTTTTCTACACAGATATAAGTAAAGAAAGCAAAACACCTTTGCTAATCCTAATCCGGAAGTCACGTAATTTTTTCATGATTTAAGTGGGCTAGAGATGGCAGTTGAACTCTTTATAACTTTGGTACCTTAGAATGTAGCAACTATGTCTTTTAAAACCTCAAGGAAATTCCAAACTGATGAAAGTGATATAAAGATGTTGATTAGGACTAAGACTTAAAAAGTGTTACTGTTAAGTTCATGTCTCAAGACAAAGTCATTAGTTAGAGGTGAGGTATCACTGGTGAGGTATCACTATAATTATAATTTATGTGAATTAACTTATATCTACATAATACCTATTCCTTGGAGTTCTTGGTATCTAAAAATGATGAAATGGGACAAAGACTGTCTAGACTTATTTCTATATATATTGATAATGTTCAAGAAGTGTTTGATACTAGCCATTACTTGCATCCTTCCCATGAAAAACTGCTTAATGATGGCTTTAGTATGTTTCTACAAGCTTGTCAAGAGTCTGAATTTAGGACAGTATTGAACTTTCTACAAGCTGTTGTTACATATTACTTTTATTTTAAGTGGGTATTTTTCCAATGAATTCTTAATTTCTGACACGTCTAAAGATTTGAAAATTATAGGTTATTACCTCAGCAAACAGTTCTATCCATAGATAAATGAAAATATTCCAAGAGGGAGACAAATAGTTTCTAAATGGTTAGGATCTGACTGCATATTTGCAAGTGAGTACTTAATTGAGTGAATCATATGATATCAGGATTCCTTATATATACATAGAATAGACTTTCATCCATCATATTCTCAGAGACACTTCTTCCACCTTTTTAAACCCCTATAGAACATGAAGCTTTCTGTTCAAGGCTTCTATTTAAAGCCTTTTCCTTATTATGTTCCTACATGGATTTCAAGGGTTGCTTCTAGATCTCTTTCTTTTCTCTTCAATTTTGAAAAAAAAAAAAATTCTACTGGAGTTTCTATTTTTGGACATCACCAGATGTCCAAACCATTTAAGACATGGCCTCTAAATCCTTGACAGCTATTTGAGGGTGTCAGTATGTTCTCAATTCATTGTGGTTTTGTCTAAGCTTGTCTTGTGTTTTGCTGTGGAAAGAATAAAACAAACATCTAAGGGGTGTCAACTGGGTGCAAGTCACAAGACTAAGCACCAGGGGACAATAAAAATAAGACTTGTTCCAACTCTCTAGGAACTTAGACAAATAGAAGAGGGTATAACTTGTTACCATTTTTTTATAAAGCCTAAGAAATTGACCTCTACAGTTGGATTAACTCGCTTCTTTCCTTTCTGAATTTCTGCTAGTCCATTCAGTGACTGAATTCTGTAGTTGTATGTTCATTATTTTTATTTTATATTAGGGTGGATAAACCTCAAGACTCCTTTTAACCCACTTGCCTCTTACCAAAGCCACTGAGTGCTCTGTTTTGTAGCCAGTATTCTAGCTAAGCAAATCTGTCAAGGCTCTCTAATCTAATACTTAACCAAGAAGCTGATGGGTCCACTACCACTTTTCTACCATATTTAGTGTCAGTAGTAAATATATGTACCCTTCTTTCCCAGTCATCTGATTGGGGTAATTTGTTCAGACTGATAAGCACAAACCTGTAAAAAATATTTTTATTGCTAATTTTTTCCCCTGTCACAAGGATTCAGAATAAATGATTTCTGTTTACCTTAATTAAGCTAATTATCATAAAGGATTGTGATCATCTTGGATTGGATTTTGCGAGCATCAACCTACTCCTTTTCAAGAAGTCCTGGGTCAGGAGGATCCGCTGGCAAAGAAAATGGCAATTCACTCCAGCATTCTTACCAGGAAAACTCCATGGATAGAGGAACCTGGAGGGCTACAGTCTACGGGGCTGCAAAGAGTTGGACATGGTTGACCACAGCATTACCCAGCAGCTTATAAATATGGAACTTTGACAGATGAGTTGTGTATGCAGTTGAAATAACTGATAATACTAGAGTAGCTATAGAGAAAAGATATTCATAAGGAACAGTGATATATAGTGAGAATTATTAGTATTACCACTACTACTACTAACTAAAACTATTACTGAGTTTTTATCGAATGTCAAATGCTAAGGCAGGCACTTTATTTTTTTATCGAATGTCAAATGCTAAGGCAGGCACTTTTTTTTTTTTAGTTGGGTTTCAGGACAAAAGTCTGAAGTGTTCAGTTCAGTTCAGTTCAGCTCATTTGCTCAGTCATGTCCGACTTTTTGCAACCCCATGGACTGCAGCATACCAGGCTTCCCTGCCCATCACAAGCTCCTGGAGCTTACTCAAATTCATGTCCATGAAGTCGGTGATGCCATCTAACCATCTCATCCTCTGTCATCCCCTTTTCCTCCTGCCTTCCATCTTTCCCAGAATCTGGGTCTTTTCAAATGAATCAATTCTTCACATTAGGTGGCCAAAGTACGGGAGTTTCAGCTTCAGCATCAGTCCTTCCAATGAATATTCACGACTAATTTCCTTTAAGATGGACTAGTTGGACCTCCTTGCAGTCCAAGGGACTTTCAAGAGTCTTCTCCAACACCATAGTTCAAAAGCATCAATTCTTCGACGCTCAGCTTTCTTTATAGTCCAACTCTCACATCCATACATGACCACTGGAAAAACCATAGCCTTGACTAGATGGACCTTTTTCAGCCAAGTAATGTCTCTGCTTTTTAATATGCTGTCTAGGTTAGTCATAACTTTTCTTCTTGGATTGGATTTTGCGAGCATCAACCTACTCCTTTTCAAGAAGTCCTGGATCAGGAGGATCCGCTGGCAAAGAAAATGGCAATTCACTCCAGCATTCTTACCAGGAAAACTTCATGGACAGAGGAACCTGGAGGGCTACAGTCTATGGGGCAAGCGTCTTTTAATTTCATGGCTGCAGTCACCATCTGCAGTGATTTTGGAGCCCCCAAAAATAAAGTCTCTCACTGTTTCCACTGTTTCCCCATCTGTTTGCCATGAAGTGACGGGACCAGATGCCATAATCCTAGTTTTCTGAACGTTGAGTTTTAAGCCAACTTTTTCACTCTCCTCTTTCACTTTCATCAAGAGGCTCTTTAGTTCTTCTTTGCTTTCTGCCATAAGGGTGGTGTCATCTGGATATCTGAGGTTATTGATATTTCTTCTGGCAATCTTGATTCCAACTTGTGCTTCATCCAATCCAGCATTTCTCATGATGTACTCTGCATATAAGTTAAATAAGCAGGGTGACAATATGTGGCTTTGACATACTTCTTTTCCTATTTGCAACCAGTCTGTTGTTCCATGTCCAGTTCTAACTGTTGCTTCCTGATTTGCATACAGATTTCTCAGGAGGCAGGTAAGGTGGTCTAGTATTTCCATCTCTTCAAGAATTTTCCACAGTTTGTTGTTATCCACACAGTTAAAGGCTTTGGCATAGTCAATAAAACAGAAATAGATGGTTTTCTTGAACTCTCTTGCTTTTTCAGTGATCCAATGGATGTTGGCAAATTGATCTCTGGTTCCTCTGCCTTTGCTAAAACCAGCTTGAACATCTGGAAGTTCATGGTTCACATACTGTTGATTCCTGGCTTGGAGAATTTTGAGCATTACTTTGCTAGCGTTTGAGATGAGTGCAATTGTATGTACTTTGAGCAATCTTTGGCATTGTCTTTCTTTGGATTGGAATGAAAACTGACTTTTCCAGAACTGTGGCCACTGCTGAGTTTTCCAAGTTTGCTGGCATATTGAGTGCAGCACTTTGACAGCAACATCTTTTAGGATTTGAAATAGCTCACTGGAATTCCATCACTTCCACTAGCTTTGTTCGAAGTGATGCTTCCTAAAGTCCACTTGACTTCATTTTCCCAGATCTGGCTCTAGGTGGGTGATCACACCATCATGGTTATCTGGGTCATTAGATCTTTTTTGTACAGTTCTTCTGTGTATTCTTGCCATCTCTTCTTAAAATCTTCTGCTTCTATTAGGTCCATACCATTTCTGTCCCTTATTGTGCTCATCTTTGCATGATATGTTCCCTTGGTATCTCCAATTTTCTGGAAGAGACATCTAGTCTTTCCCATTCTACTGTTTTCCTCTATTTCTTGCTTTGATCACTGGAGGAATTCTTCCTTATCTCTCCTTGCTATTCTTTGGAACTCTGTATTCAAATGGGTATATCTTTCCTTTTCTCCCTTGCCTTTATCTTCTGTTTCTCAGCTATTTGTAAGGCCTTCTCAGACAACCATTTTGCCTTTTTGCATTTCTTTTTCTTGGGAATGGTCTTGATCGCCGCCTCCTGTACAATGTCACGAACCTCTGTCCATAGTTCTTCAGGAACTCTTTCTATCAGATCTAAACCCTTGAATTTATTTGTCACTTCCACTGTATAATGGTAAGGGATTTGATTTAGGTCATACCTGAATGGTCTAGTGCTTTCCCCTACTTTCTTCTATTTAAGTTTGAATTTGGCAATGAGGAATTCATGATCTGAGCCACAGTCAGTTCCCATTCTTGTTTTTGCTGACTGTATGGAGTTTCTCCATCTTTGGCTGCAAAGAATATAATCAATCTGATTTCAGTATTGACCATCTGGTGATGTCCATATGTAGAGTCTTTTCTTGTGTTGTTGGAAGAGGGTGTTTGCTATGACTGTTGTGTTCTCTTGGCAAAATTCTATTAGCCTTTGCCCTGCTTCATTCTGTACTTCAAGGCCAAATTTGCCTGTTACTTCAGGTATTTCCTGACTTCCTACTTTGGCATTCCAGTCCCCTACAATGAAAAGGACATCTTTTGGGGGTGTTAGTTCTAGAAGTTCTTGTAGGTGTTCATAGAAATACTCAACTTCAACTTCTTCAGCATTACTGGTCAGAGCACAGACTGTGATATTGAATGGTTTGCCTTGGAATTGAACAGAGTTCATTCTGTCATTTTTTAGACTGCATTTCTGACTCTTTTGTTGACTATGATCTCTAAGAGTTTGAAGTGTCTGAAGTATAAGAGTTTATAAAAGTAGATCAGGGTCAGAGTAGGACGTTCAACCTCAGTAGTCACTCAAGGCTCCCCTACCCCCACTACCAGGTTTAATGTTCTTCAGGAGCCACAGTGAAACTGAATAATTTTATCTTTGAACTGATATTTTCGAAATGAAGCCCAAGGGGAAAATGGAGTATATATATGAGCAGAGGAAATAAATACTGTGATTTCTTTCTCATTCACATATAACCTTTGCAATGCCCAGTGAGTATAGAATCCAAGTGAATCCACAAAGTACTTAAGTTTATTGGAACTCAAAGTACAATATAAGTGTGAATTCCCTAAGACTAAGGGAGGCATTGACAGCCCAAGAGAGTCCATGCTTTTTGGTCAACCTAGAATTTACTTTAAGTGCACAAAAGCGGCAATGGTATTCTAAGAAACACAAACTACCATGAACTCCATTGAATCCTTTTTTACTCATGATACTTCCCTTTATTTGCTCATCACTTAATACTAAGAAGGATGAGAAGGCTGAAAAGGAAGAATAGGGAATGGCAGAGCAACACTGAGCACACACTCAGTGTGTGCTGAGTCACTTCAGTCGTGCCTGACTTTTAGCTGCCCCATGGACTGTATACCATCAGGCTGCTCTGTCCCTGGGATTATCCAGCCAAGAGCACTGGAGTGGATTACCATTTCCTCCTCCATCAATCCTTCCTCACTCATTAGTAAGCCAAAGGTAAATGGCATTGATAAAATGTGTTTATTAAAAAGTGAAATAAAAAAGAGTTGAGTTAGTTTTGTGCAGCATTTCTATTTTTCTGATGTAAGCATATACAAGATATGAAATGCAGACTGTGTAATTTCATTAATTATGCACATAAGTTAAATGCCCTTATATTTTCTTTTAAAAGTGGCATTATAAACAATACAAAGATGAATGTTACAATTCACATTAATACTTTAACATTTGTTTTCTCTACTTGGAGTGATATTAAAAAGCAAATAAAAGCATTGTAAGTCTAGAGACAGACTGAGCAAGAAAAGAAAAAAACATAGTTTAGTCCTCTTAGTGACATTTTTCTTGCTGTTTATCATGGAACCCAAATTTTCCTTCTGTATGGGACCCCACAAGCTGGCCCTTCCAGGGTTGATATGGTGCACTTCTCGTCAGGAACCCTGGTTTCTCCGTCCTGTTGCTCCGTTACTTGTGGCTTCCGCCGTAATGGTCCAAGATGCAGCATCTATTCACAGCACACATGATGGCAAAACAGATGAAGGTGAAGCCCACATATGCTTTCTCTTTTTGTAAGTTTAAGAGAAAATGCCCACCTGATTCTTCTGCCTTCTTTTATAAATCAGAATGCAGTCATATGCAAGGGATATGCACAAATATTAGAATGCACAAATACGGCAAGGGAAGCTGGGAAAAAGAAGTGTTTGGTGACCATGTATTTCAGCTAGAATTTTAGGTTCTATCATTAAAGGAAAAAAAAAGGAGGGGGTGGTAGAGAGAATGGATGTTGGTACACTACTAGCTGTATCTACCACACATGAGAAAGGAAAAAAGAGCCAATGAAGAATTATCAGGGGTAAGGCTGCATGAAGTTGGGCATGTGATAGAAGTTACACTGTGAAGAAAAGAATGTCTGTCAAAAAGAGAGAGAAAGAAAAAGAAAGAGAGGGAAAGATAAACTGTATCAGTAAGTATTTATGTTAGATAAAATAGCAGAAGTTAAAGGATGGTAATTATTTGAAGAGAATTATTTTTTAAAAAGGAGCCTAGACTATGGATGCCTAAAGACCAAAAAGGCGAATTTCATTACTGTTTATGTGAATTGGGCATATTACTTTATTTAGCTTATTAATTTCTACTTCATAGCATTTCTTCTAAGGATTATCACTGTGTCCAAACTGCCTAACAGTGTCTGTTATGTATCAGATAATAATTCAATCTTCATTTTACTTAATTTTTATTTTAAAGACAAAAACCTCTTTATTATTTTTATTATATTGTGCTTTTTATCAATGGTAGATGCCTTATTTTGCAAAACAGTATTAAGTGAAATGTAAATATGAATATCAGTGCATCACCATAAATTGATATTAATTCTAATAATCTGATACATTAAACTAATAAATATCCATATATATAAAGCACACAAATTTTAAAACAAATTATTTCATTTTTTTATCTTAGCTAGTCAAACTATAACAAGGAAAAATTAGTATTCTTGAGATAATTTTTTTCACATTTAAATCATCATATCTAACAGCTTTGAATAATCCCATTATATAATTACCATCTCTATTGTTAGCCTACTACAGTTCAGATATTTTGAATTCATTTTATTTTTATTTTCCCCATCCAGTGTAGTGCCATGTATATTTGATAAGTCATATTGTACAAAATCATATAAATACATTTAATAAAAGACTGAACTTGAATTACCTTTCAGATAATTAACTTGAATAAACCATCTCAGCATTCTGAAGAACTAAATAATTAACTAGGTCTGTATTATTATCCCCATTTTATAGATGGAATCATAGGTAAAAGATATTAAATAATTTGCTGGAGAACATAGATTAAGCCAATAGCAGAAATAAATTGTGAGTAATACTCACAATTTCCTTTAGGAGAAAAAGATCAGCAGAAATTTCTGCTACATCTGTATTCTATATAGAAAACTAAATTGAAATTATTACTACTCTCATTATTAATATTCATTAAGTATCAAAATATGCTAGGTACTATAATATACATGAAATGAGATAAAACCCCCTAATCCCAGCCCAACTATATATCTAATCCTCCCAACTTATTACTAGTACATCCAAATGGGTGTTTTATCACCTTAATTATTTTTAAGAAATGACACCATAACAAAGAATCTTGTGAGTTTAATTGCTAAAGATAATACATCTCATACCCAAGTAGTATTAACTTTTTCTCTCATTAAAGAATAAAGTCAATATTTGAAAATGCATTGTATGTCTTAAAAACAAACAAACAAACAACTAAGGACATTATCTAAAAACTGGACAGCTCTATTAGTCAAATCATTAATTTGGGTTGTTTTTACATAACATGAGTAAATTTCAGTCATAGTTTTTAAGATGTATTCTTTTTTGTACATTTTTATTGAAGTGTAGTAATTTTACAATGTCGTGTTAGTTTCTACTGTGGAAACTAGGAGATCAGTGGACATATCAGTCCACTGTATATATAAAGTGAATCAGCTATCCATATACATATATCCCATTGCTTTTTCATTTCTTTCCTGTTTAGGTCACCACAGAGCACTCTTTCCTTACTATACCTTAGGTTCTCATCAGTTATCTATTTTATACACTGTATCAATAGTGTATATATGTCAATCCCAGTCTCCCAGTTCATCCCACCCCCCTCCCACTTTTCCCCTTGGTATCCACATAAAAGTAGAGAAAATGTACTCTTACTCTATATGGATGAGGCATTGTGCTAGCCACATTGCACTCACTGTAAACAATTGTCACAAAGCATCTGTGAAGCATATATATCTGGTATATACAAGTGGGGAAGAGCAGACTCTGAAAGTAAGGAAATAAACCTAAAACGTGTAGTTTGATGGAAAATGGCCCAGCTGGCCTTTAATTCAAGTAATTCCCAGTTCTTTCTATTCCAACACAATTACTCTCATATTTTTATATAATTTTGACTAGTCTGAAAATAAAATATGCTTAAATCCAAAAATACTTGTACATTGTCCATTTCTATTTTAGTTTTAATATTATTAAAATAAATTATTTGTTTAAATATAGTTTTAAAATATTATTCTGTGTTTTCAACAGACAAATTCTTTCCCTTTTTTTCTGCTTTTCACAGAGTTACTATCAGAGAAGGCAATGGTAACCCACTCCAGTACTCTTGCCTGGAAAATAAGCCTGGTAAGCTGCAGTCCATGGTGTCGCGAAGAGTCGGACATGACTCAGCGACTTCACTTTCACTTTTCACTTTCATGCATTGGAGAAGGAAATGGCAACCCACTCCAATGTTTTGGCCTGGAGAATCTCAGGAACGGGGAGCCTGGTGGGCTGCAGTCTATGGGGTCGCACAGAGTCGGACACGACTGAAGTGACTTAGCAGCATGGAGTTACTATTTTTGTCTTCTTTTTCCTTCTGTTGGTTTGTAAGTTATATATTTGTTTGCTTCTTTTTACCAGTTATCCGAAAATGCTGAAAATGTACATTTTGTAGTATAAGTTAAAAGTTTATGCTGTGTCTCTTCATAGCAAATCAAGGTCTCTTCATCTGCTATATTAATATACCAGGATTTATTTAATGGTCTTATATTGATTATGGATTATCTATTAGTTACCTCTAATATTTACCCAATATTCCTCTCTGAGCAGTATGTTAAATGTTCTAATCTCAAGTTCCCAAGAAAATTATCTATTACAATTTATTGTGAAATTATTCCACACATATACAGTGCTGCTTAATGTCTGCTTAACATAACTAGTAGAAGGTAACTGCTATTCTCATGAACTGTTCTTTCCTCAATTCTGTAGAGGTTGTCCAATGCTGAGTAGCAGACTTTCTTAGATGTCTGAAAAAAAACTAATCATTCTCAAATCATGCCCAATCATACTCTCAGACTCATAGCACAAGGCCAAATTTATTTTGTTTCACCAGCACAATTTTTAAAAATTGAATCTATATTTTAAACTTAGGAAACGTTCACATAAAATGTTGCTTTCTTTGAAATAATTCCTGGGAAAACCTTTAACTAATCTTATACAGACTATTAATCTTATAATAACTAATCTTACATGTAGAAAGATTGAGGGTAGGAGCAGAAGGGGGCGACAGATGATGAGATGCTTGGATGGCATTATCCACTCAATGGACATAAGTTTGAGCAAACTCTGGGAGATAGTGAAGGACAGGGAAGCCTGGCGTGCTGCAGTCCATGAGGTTGCAAAGAATCAGACAGGACTGACTGATTGAGCAACAACAATACAGACTACAGGCTTCCCTGGTGCCTCAGCAGTAAAGAATCCGCCTTCCAATGCAGGAGATTCAAGAGCTGAGGGTTCCATTCCTGGGTTGGGAAGAACCCCTGGCGCAGGAAATGGCAACCCACTCAGTATTCTTGTCTGGGAAATCCCATGGACAGAGAAGCCTGGCGGGCTACAGTCCATACTGTCACCAGAGTCAGACATGACTTAGCGACTGAACAATATATGTGACTACACCTACTATTGTATGACAATTTTTTTCTTTCCTGAACCTCCTCATGATATTTTTACCCTACTCTCTAGGGTCTTTTCTTATTGATGGCTAAAAGCTTTTGATAGAAAAAAACATTAGCTTTCTAGTCTTTTATTTTATGAATATCTTTCCCAGATTGTTTTTTGAATTTTGTCTTTCTTCATTATTCAATTAAGGTTTACTTACTATGTAGTCAATTTTTTTAGGTCTAGATTCTGAATTTCTTACCATCATTATCACATTCTGGACTTAGTATTATGAACACAGCCATTCATATTCTTCTCTTGCATTTTTATGATTTCACTTTTGAGGTTAATTTTATATTTAAGGCAAAGAGGTAGGTAGAGAATTGAACTGAATTATTTACCCCTCCCCATAATCAATTGTTTTGTTTTGTTTTGTTTTTTTCTTTAGTGACTACAGGAACATTTGTGTCAGTAATATATATTGAATATTTCATTTTCCCCCTTTGAAATGTCATCTGTATGGGTTTTCTTAACTCTACTTTCTGTTCTTACAATTTATCTGACTATCTCTATACTAGTATCATATTCTTTTAACTCTTATATCTGTAAATTGTGGTAAATACCTAGTAAGGGCAAATATTCATTTATATTGTTCTTTCTCAAGATTTTCTGTGTGTTCCTCTACATGAAATGATGTCATTTTATCAAGCTTTATATTAGAAACAAATAGGCAACCAATAGCAGCAACAACAGTTAGTGCCCAATTGTAAATGTATCAAATAACTTAACATGCAGAAATATCTTTAAACTCTTGATACTTAATGTTGCCTGTTACCTAATATCTTTACTGCAATTCCCAAAAAAGACACCACAACTCCAATGGAAACCAGTCTGCTTTTCGCTTTAAGAAGAGTGTGCATGAAATCAAGTCTTGCTATTTGAAGACAACTAAGATCTATGGCAAATACAGTAGCAGTTTCTTCCTAACTGTATATTTATTTTTAAAAATTCTTACTTTTTAATAAAAGGACATTATTCCTATTTCCTAGATCCACTGAATTTGCATCTGTGAATCTGGTGAATTTACCTCAAAAGTTTTGGGTCTCTGTAAGAATTACATCTGTCTCAGAATTCATTAATCTGCCTCAGACTCCTCATCACCACCTTTTCCTGCTCCATAATCCTTACCAGTCTCTTTTACCCTGAAAGGGACTGTATTTCACTGTTGGGGGGAAAAAATTGATTCTATTTCTTTAGCACTTTAAAATACTCTTTTCAACACTGACACATCTTTTAATTCTACCTTGAAATGTTTGGAATTTAGACTCTGGTTAGAGTGGTAATAGTGCAGACAGATGGATGGTAGCATTACATATGTTGTTCCAATGGAGAGATCTGAGACTTAATTATACTTTGAATGAATTTCCTGTAGCCAGGTAGCTATATACGTCACTACATAGAAAGACCATGCTTTCGGAAAAGCCCTTGAAGACGTTTATGAGTACGTATAACAAATATTAGGAATGCTTTGTCTTTATATGTGCTGTGAAAAGTTAGAAAATAGTTACATTTTTGTAATAAAATGTAATCTTATGAACAGTTAAAACTGTAACTTTGTGTTTCATCCTGTTTTCAACAAAAGAGTGAAATAGAATAGCTACCAAGATAGCCACTTTTGCTCAACATCACCCCATGTATTCCACTCACATTTTCCTGATTTAAACAGTTACTGAAAGAGACCTCCAAAAGAGACTATATTTCATTGTGAAAAAATTTTATTCTACTTCTTTAGCACTTTGAAATACTCTAGTCAACACTGACACATATTTTTTATTTGTTTTCATTTAGATCAACACATAATTTTTCTTCCTACCTACTAAGATTTGCTCTATAAAAGAAAATATACATTATATGCATCTGAACACATCAGTAAACCTTTATAAAGTCAAGGTGAACATTTGTATATGCAATTTCACTTCTCAAACATGTTGAAACAGAGGAGATTTTAAAAGCAATCATAAATGCCTAAGTTAGGAAGAAAACAAATGTTCTTTTCTTGAGGAAGTGATAACTCAAGGGATTAATGCTCACCTCCCAAGTCACCAGGTTGAGTGCAATCCAGGTGGATATTGATTGGAAGTTGCTGCCATCTGACAGCTACTTTCTGACCTATTGCATTCAGGTGCTGGTTATAATCTTAATAAAGAAGAGACAACATCCTAAATGCTGCCACCACAACTAGAATTAATTGGTATCCTTCTTCACAGAATATTGGGTTAAAATGGTATAAATTCATTCTCTCAACCTAACAATGGGGAAAAAAATAAGGGAAGTAGAAGGTGCCATTTTCTATTATGAGAGCAATAGGAGGCCACAAAATGAAGGAAACCACCTCTCTGAGCCTGCATCCATCCATTAATTCATCAAATGTTGGGCCACATGCCATAGTCATGAGAGAAAAAGGAAACAGGAAAATGCAGCAGCTGCAGGCTCTATTTTTGAGGGCTGATAATCTTGTAGGGGAGATAAAACAAGTACAGAGACAACTGCAGAACAAGGGAGAAAGATATATGTGACATAAAAAAGAATAAGTAAAATGCTCTGCCTATCACACAGAGGAGGGAGTGAAAACTTATACTTGTGCATTGTGAGGTGGGGGATTTGAACAGATAGAAAAGTCAAGGGAAACACAAAATGAACCAAGAAGTCCATTCTTATCCACCCTTCTCATAAATCAACAGTTCATTCAACTCATTAATTCTTACTCTTTGTGCTATTAAGCTCACTTCATCAAAAAAAAATTATATCACTGCATTTGACAAGCTATTTTAAAAGTATACCTCACATTATTAGTTATGGCCTTCTAAAAATAAAAATGTAAATCTCACTGATTCACATTTTCATCCTACATGATCTTCTAAAAAGAATAGAAGCTGGTTCACATAGAAGCCAGATCCTATTGAATATAAAATAATCTTAAGCCTTTATATCTAAAATATACATAACAAAATGAACTTGTATGAAATGTAATAAAAGTAATTTCACCCCACATAGCTCAATTTTAGCAATGATATTTTGAAAAATACTAGTATTGTAAAAAACATATCAGAATGGTGGTTCATTTACACTATGTGCTTCTCAGAACACTGTCACTGGATAGTTGACTTTTCCTCACCAGAGTGAATCAAGTAATATATTTCAGTTTGGAGCAAGAACTAAATATTAGTTTTCAAAAGACTATAGAAGATAGTTGAATGACTTTTTGTAATCAAAATGCAAAGACATTTTCTATTTAATAAACAATTAGCATAAAATTTAAGTAGCATTAACAAAATACCTTAAAGCAAGTAACAGATAATAATTAATTTGTCTCCTGGATAAGAAGTTGGAATCTACTTCCATTGTGCAACTAAATTAATATGTAACCAGAGGCAAAAGATCTAATCTCTTGGAGATTCAGATTTTCATCTGTAAAATCAAGTGAAGAAGGCTTATACCATAACAGCAGCTTTTAAAATTTGTTAAAGAAATAGAATTCATTTTTTCACACACACACGCAAAATAACTTGAAGCCAACAGGTATGCTGCTACCTGTTGTCAATTCAGTCGTGTCCGACTTTGTGCGACCCCATAGATGGCAGCCCACCAGGCTCCCCCATCCTTGGGATTCTCCAGGCAAAAACACTGGAGTGGGTTGCCATTTCCTTCTCCAATGCATGAAAGTGAAAAGTGAAAGGGAAGTTGCTCAGTCGTGTCCGACTTCGCGACCCCATGGACTGCAGCCTACCAGGCTCCTCCATCCATGGGATTTTCCAGGCAAGAGTACTGGAGTGGGTTGCCGTTGCCTTCTCCGATCCAACAGGTATACTTCAATAAACATGATTTGTTAGTAGCTTAAAAGATAAAGAGGTTTTCCAAGTCCTGCACTGCCCCTAAGGTATACTACTCTATTAAAACTCACTGCTCTAGTTGATATTAAGAGATCTTAAAAGGAAAATTATATTTAGTCAATATTAATAGAGCCAAGAATTATAGGAGAAATAGGATCACTTGAACCAAATAGTGCAGCTTAATTAGAAGGTTTTTTTAGGAGATTTAGTTAAATAATACATGCAAAATACCCAGCGTGGTGTTTGGCACATTGGTGGATGCTCAGTAAGCAATTGATCATTCTCTTCCTTCTTCTGAATATACCTCAATCCTATCAATCACTTCTCTGTAATATTATAACTTATGCAAGATTTTCTACTTTTATAAACAATAACAGCTTCCAATGAAAGGAGTAAATCATGCATTCTCAAAGGAAGCAATATTGCCCCCAAATTGGCAAAATTTGGTTCTTGATGGTGAAAACAATCTTTTCATTAAGGCACTGGCAGATTCTGCATCCAGTATGAGTGAGCATCTTCCTGCTTCACAGATGGCTGTCTTTTCATTGTGCCCTCACAGGGCAGAAGAGTCAAGGAAATGCACTGGGGACTCATCACTTTATGGCAAATAGATGGGGAAACAGTGGAAACAGTGGCTGACTTTATTTTTCTGGGCTCCAAAATCACTTCAGATGGTGATTGCAGCCATGAAATTAGAAGACGCTCACTCCTTGGAAGGAAAGTTATGACCAACCTAGAGAGCATACTGAAAAGCAGAGACATTACTTTGCCAACAAAGGTCCATCTAGTCGAGACTATGGTTTTTCCAGTGGTCATGTATGGATGTGAGAGTTGGACTGTGAACAAAGCTGAGCACCAAAGAATTGATGCTTTTGAACTGTGGTGTTGGAGAAGAATCCTGCGAGTCCCTTGGACTGCAAAGAGATCCAACCAGTCCATCCTAAAGGAGATCAGTCCTGGTTGTTCATTGGAAGGACTGATGCTGAAGCTGAAACTCCAATACTTTGGCCACCTCATGTGAAGGTGAGGTGACTCATTGGAAAAGACCCTGATGGTGGGAGGGATTGGTGGCAGGATGAGAAGAGGATGACAGAGGATGAGATGGTTGGATGGCATCACCAACTCAATGGACATGGGTTTGGATGAACTCCGGGAGTTCGTGATGGACAGGGAGGCCTGGCATGCTGCAGTTCATGGGGTCTCAAAGAGTTAGACATGACTGAGTGACTGAACTGAACTGAATTCCATTTATGAGGGCTCCATGCTGATGATCCATCCAATTCCCAATCCTTCAATAAAGTACCATCAGATTGAGGATAATTTCTCAACATCTGAATTTTGGGGGGACACAAACATTCAATCTGTAGGAGTCAGGCAGGACAAACTCTAGAGATTACAACAATGATGAATTCTATCTACACAAGTTCATGTCTGAGACCTAAAGAAAATTTTGTCACCAATAATGATGAGTTCCATCTACTCAAGTCCACGTCTGAGACATAAAGAAAATTTTGGTACACTCTATAGGAACATATTTTCCTTTTTTCTCACTCTTGAATGAGTTCCCATAGAAATTTTTTTGTGGGGTAAACTCCTGAGAGAACCTTCACATTAAAAAGAAAAAAAAGAAAAAAAGTCATTTCATTGATTTAAAAAATAATGATCAGACAAAAAAACATAATCAAACTTCATAGTATTGTACATAACTATGTTATAAAAGCTCCCATGTATGGGTGTACATACAATAATGAATCACCTTTGAGCAGCATTTACAAAATTCATGCCTTCTCTCAAACTGTTTAGGGAGCTTTAAATTGAAGAACTAGTAAATGATGACAGCAGTGTCATTCACTTAATTATTTTATATGGGTACCGTTTTACCTGTACACAAGAGAAAAGTAACATCTTACTTGTCTGCAATACAATAACTAGTTGAAGGATATAAGGATCATTGAACAATAAATATGGACTTAAAAATGGAAACATGGGGAATAGAAAATATATCTTAGGCCCCCCAAATTCTTTGAGCTGATCTAGAAGATAGTTCTTCTATAGTATGGATCATGAAATAAGGCTTAAAGAAGTAGATGAATGAGTTTATCGCCTCTCAAAATACAAAATGAATTAGCAACCTGAAATGAAAAAGTGGCAGCAGATGGTTCCGAATATAGAAAGAAAATATCCCAAATTGGTGGGGCATAAATCCCCTACAGGTGACAAAGAAAAGATAGGAATAAGTCTCATTTGCTTTTTTCATCTCATAATATTGTTCCATTCATTTTTTCTACTAATCTAAAATGTGATGAGATTTGAATGAAGCAGTACCCAGCATGTTAAATGTACGCTTCAACATTTTTTTTCTTGATATTTGTTACTGAAAATGTAGCAAGCATTCCTTAAAAAATAGAGAAAAATTACTTCTGTACCAGCCATCATTACCTCACAGTGGATAAATCTTCTGTCTAGATATATTAATACAATTTATTGGATGTACAGAAAAGTGAAATAGGTTTACTCACAGGTGTAATCATGAATATTGACACTGATCTATGATGTGCACCTGGTGTGATACTCACAGTCCTCTCCTTCTGGGATGACAAATCATGTTTATCCTATAATTTACAGCAAGTCAATTACTCCCAGTCCTGTCAGTACCACTAGCTCAGCGTACGATAGGCTGCACGCATTGTACACTGACAATCAGCTTTCTGAGCACGAGGGATCTGTGAAACATACCTGGTAAATGGAGCTGATGTTAAGATTCTTTCAGGCTATAACAGGCTTCCCTCGTAGTTCAGTTGGTAAAGAATCTGCCTGAACTGCAGAAGACACGGATTTGATCCCTGGGTCAGGAAGATCCCCTGGAGAAGGAAATGGCAACCCACTCCAGTGTTCTTGCCTGGAGAATCCCATAGACAGAGGAGCCTGGCAGATTACAGTCCATGGGGACGCAAAAGTCAGACTCGACTTAGCAACTAAACCACCACCAACCTATAACCCGTGGCCCGTGCTCTATCCCTTTTTCATTAAGTACTTAACTTTTTCACAAGAAAATCTATGTCTATATTCTCAACTAAGGCCAAAGCTGACACCCCATGTCTCACTACTCTCTTCACTACATGAACTTAATAGAAATAATCTGTAGTCTCCCTTCCCAGCTTAGTCTTTGTTGGTGGAACAGTTGTAACCACCTGCTCTGACTTAAACGGAGAAGGCAATGGCACCCCACTCCAGTACTCTCGCCTGGCAAATCCAATGAACAGAGGAGCCTGGTAGGCTGCAGTCCATGGGGTCGCTAGGAGTCGAACACGACTGAGAGATTTCACTTTCACTTTTCACTTGCATGCAGTGGAGAAGGAAATGGCAACCCACTCCAGTGTTCTTGCCTGGAGAATCCCAGGGACGGAAGAGCCTGGTGGGCTGCCGTCTATGGGGTCGCACAGAGTCGGACACGACTGAAGTGACTTAGCAGCAGCAGCAGCAGCTCTGACTTAAAAGGAATGACAATGTTTTTCCTTCAGCGCTTTGCTCTACAGTAATTCTGCACTTTCACAGCGCACGTTCAACCAGACAGTGGCACCTCTATCTGACAGCCTCTTGTCTGTGTATGCATATTTGAATGGTCACGCTTAAGTAGAGTTTAAGATCCAACTTATCATTCTTAGTCTACTTATAAACTGTACGAATTTGGAAAGAGTATTTAATTATTTCTGTCAACTTCCTCACCAATGTATGATAATACTACTGGGGAATACATTTTTAAAAACGCAGCTCTGAGCCCAAGTTTAATGAGAACTTTATTTACAATTGAGAAAACACTGGAAATTAGTTGGAAATAAGGGATTACAGTCCATAGGGTCTCAAAGAGTTGGACATGAATGAAGAGATTTAGCAAGGACCCAAGGGATTATTAAGTAAATGGAATTTATAATAAAAGGCATTTAACAAGAAAACGATGTGCCTTACAGCAATAATAAAATATAATATGGTAGACTGCTTAGAGCAGAATAAATATTCAGTAAACATTTAAAGTTTTGTGTCTGTTAAAATTTTCATATATAGAGATGAGTAGTAATTTGGCAATAATAACTATTCCTATAATGGAGCAATAGTTAACATTTTCATATATAGAGATGAGTCGTAATTTGGCATTAATAACTATTCCTGTAATGATCATGAAGGGAAAAATAAGACAACAGGGAGTCTGATGTGAGATTAAGATGACTAATATTTTTTTCTATTGTTACTTACTAACTGTGAGAAGAGTAACTACATTTTCATTGAAGTGAAATAGCATTTTAGCAAAATATTTTCTTATGAAAGATTTTTACTTCTAGAATTTCCACATGTATTCTAAATTCATAGGAATGTGTTCCTTGGAAGGAATATTGAGATATGTGCTCAATCATCTCAAGCAACAAAAGGGAATTCACATAGTGCAATAAATACTAAATAGATCAATATACATAAATACTGGGGTTTTTTTTTTTCATTTTTTATCAGGAAGGTTTCAGCTAAAAAACTGTAAAAATGAATGACTTATTGAAAAATTGAAATTTGTGTCATACTAAAAGAGAATCCATGAATTGAGGTGCAGTACTTTTATTAATAAATATAAGATTAAACTCTAATAAATGGTCAAATAGCTTCAAAGACTAATTTAATAACTTAACAGTGACTTGAATTAGATTATATTCTTTCAATTCCATTTTGAATAAAATATAACCAAGCCTAAAATTTTGGCATTCCTGAACTACTGATGGACAATATAGCAGATAGCTGACATCTCCATAGATGGAGAAGCTAAAAACCTTCTCCATCAAATGGGATAGGATATCTCTCAGATATCCTATCCGAGAGAGTCAACTCCTAGGCAAGTTGAGAGAAGTCCAGGGTCGCAAAGGAGGAGAAAGTGGTCTGGGGCTCTCTAAGTGGAGATAGGGATCTGGAATTCTCAAGGAGGAAGAAAGGACAATGTTTTTTTCCTCTACATTCCGTACTGCTGCTGCTAAGTCGCTTCAGTCGTGTCCAACTCTGTGCAACCCCATAGACAGCAGCCCGCCAGACTCCCCTTTCCCTGGGATTCTCCAGGCAAGAACACTGGAGTGGGTTGCCATTTCCTTCTCCAATGCATGTAAGTGAAAAGTGAAAGTGAAGTCTCTCAGTCCTGTCTGACACTTTAGCGACCCCATGGAACGCAGCCCACCAGGCTCCTCCGTCCATGGGATTTTCCAGGTAAGAGTACTGGAGTGGGGTACCATTGCCTTCTCCGCCACATTCCTTCAGTTCAGTTCAGTCACTCAGTCGTGTCCGACTCTGTGCGACCCCATGAATCGCAGCACGCCAGGCCTCCCTGTCCATCACCAACTCCTGGAGATCACTCAGACTCACGTCCATCGAGTCAGTGATGCCATCCAGCCATCTCATCCTCTGCCGTCCCCTTTCCTCCTGCCCCCAATCCCTCCCAGCATCAGAGTCTTTTCCAATGAGTCAACTCTTCGCATGAGGTGGCCAAAGTACTGGAGTTTCAGCTTTAGCATCATTCCTTCCAAAGAAATCCCAGGGCTGATCTCCTTCAGAATGGACTGGTTGGATCTCCTTGCAGTCCAAGGGACTCTCAGGAGTCTTCTCCAACACCACACTTCAAAAGCATCATTCTTCGGTGCTCAGCCTTCTTCACAGTCCAACTCTCACATCCATACATGACCACAGGAAAAACCATAGCATTGACTAGACGGACCTTAGTCAGCAAAGTAATGTCTCTGCTTTTCAATATGCTATCTAGGTTGGACAAAACTTTCCTTCCAAGGAGTAAGCATCTTTTAATTTCATAGCTGCAGTCACCATCTGCAGTGATTTTGGAGCCCCCAAAAATAAAGTCTGACACTGTTTCCACTGTTTCCCCATCTATTTCCCATGAAGTGATCGGACCGGATGCCATGATCTTAGTATTCTGAATGTTGAGCTTTAAGCCAACTTTTTCACTCTCCACTTTCACTTTCAACAAGAGGCTTTTTAGTTCCTCTTCACTTTCTGCCATAAGGGTGGTGTCATCTGCATATCTGAGGTGATTGATATTTCTCCTGGCAATCTTGATTCCAGCTTGTGTTTCTTCCAGTCCAGCAGTTCTCATGATGTACTCTGCATAGAAGTTAAATAAGCAGGGTGATAATATACAGCCTTGATGTACTCCTTTTCCTATTTGGAACCAGTCTGTTGTTCCATGTCCAGTTCTAACTGTTGCTTCCTGGCCTGCATACAGATTTCTCAAGAGGCAGGTCAGGTGGTGTGGTATTTCCATCTCTTTCAGAATTTTCCACAGTTTCTTGTGATCCACATAGTCAAAGGCTTTGGCATAGTCAATAAAGCAGAAATAGATGTTTTTCTGGAACTCTCTTGCTTTTTTGATGATCCAGCAGATATTGGCAATTTGATCTCTGGTTCCTCCGCCTTTTCTAAAACCATCTCGAACATCTGAAAGTTCACGGTTCACATATTGCTGAAGCCTGGCTTGGAGAATTTTGAGCATTACTTTACTAGCATGTGAGATGAGTGCAATTGTGAAATAGTTTGAGCATTCTTTGGCATTGCCTTTCTCTGGGATTGGAATGAAAACTGAATCTAAGCCATGTCCACAGGGCCATCCAAGACGGGCGGGTCATGGTGGAGAGGTCTGACAGAATGTGGTCCACTGGAGAAGGGAATGGCAAACCACTTCAGTATTCTTGCCTTGAGAACCCCATGAACAGTATTGTTGCAGGAAGAGGGATCCCTTCCAGGGCCTGAAACTGGGCTCTTGTCTAACACTCAGAAATGAATTGTCCAAGGAGACACATGTGCTGACAAAGCAAGAGATTTTATTGGGAAAGGGCACCCGGGTGGAGAGCAGCAGGGTAAGGAAACCCAGGAGAACTGCTCTGTCGCGTGGCTCACAGTCTCAGGTTTTATGGTGATGGGATTAGTTTTCGGGTGGTCTTTGGCCAATCATTCTAATTCAGAGTCTTTTCCTGGTGGTGCACCCATCACTCAGCCAAGATGGATGCTAGCGAGAGGGATTCCGGGAAGTGGACGGACATGCGATGTCTCCTTTAGACCTTTCCTGAACTCTTCCGGTTGGTGATGGCTTATTAGTTCCATATTCCTTATCAGGATCTCCTGTCATAAAACAACTCATGCAAATGGTTACTATGGTGCCTAGCCAGGGTGGGCAGTTTCAATCAGTGTGCTTCCCCTAACAACTCCCCTCTGAGAGATTCATACTCAATATACTTCTTGGGAATTGGGGCAGAGGTCTCTTTCTTCTGTAACTTCTTCCTGCTGTGCATGGGCGTAGGCCTGCCTAGCAGAGCAGAAGTCTCTCTCTACCTGATCTAAGTTGGGGTGTTCCACATCTGAAACCAGCTTCCACCCTTGTAGCAACAGCAATTTAGTTGGCCCCTATCAGAGATGAAATAGACAAGGGCCAAACAGGAGACCTAACAGAATGGTCATCTCTGGTCCCCGGAAACAGAAGGCAACATTTGGAGTGATGGTTGCAGGGTTTGTGACCCTTTCTGATTGGTTGGTGGTGAGGCAACAGAGCTATGTGTTCAATATGAAGTTACCATCCTCCACCTGGGTGGGGTCTCAAAGACATTGTTGTGCATATTTATTTGAGTAGGAACGGTTCCTACTCTGTCTGGAGGCTGTACCAACATTTGATTGTTTCTGTTTTTGTATCCCCTCCCTTCCCTGACTTGCAATTGTTTGAATCCATGCTTTGGAATTCAGGGAAGGTCAAGGAGGCTGAATAAAACCTATATCCTACAGATAAGAAATGGAGAACAGATCTGTACTCCAAAGCTCCACAGGGTCCCACTCAGTTTTAATTTAGGGAACTGGGCAACTATGACTGTGATAACTTCCTGTCAAAATGGGGCATAGGACTTCCTCAGCTTGGAGTATAGACACTGAATTGGAAGTATTTCTGAGTTCCAAGTTCTAGATCTGAGTCTTGTATGATTAAAATCCTAATCCCTTGGTCTGCCATTTTGATGTAACAGACCCAATTAGAAGTAGTTGGAGGAGTGATAACTGGAATTTAGTAGACAAAATAAATGTCATTTCTTTTTAGAAGAATAGGCCTGAAACCCAGTCTGGACCTGGCACTCCAGGGAGACTTGTAGCCATGTAGCCAGTTGCCTAGTTTTATAAAAAGTAAGGTTATTAGCTTCCAGCAGACATTGTTTTGAGAATGGTGGCATCCAAGCCTGACACGACTCAGAAAACTCAAGTGTTTAGCAATACAAAGTCTAATCTGAAAGTACACCCATAGCATCACCTAGTTATTTCCCAGGATATCTGAACCATAGCTACTCTATTTTGACTTTTAATTGTAAACTTTTCCTTAATAGCCAAAGCAGATTTCACTGTTAATGACTTCAGTGTTTCTCTAGATACAAGAAGATGCAAGAATTGGGAATCATAAAATCTTCTCCTGAAAAGATCTAACTATCTGAAGGCCTGTTCTGCCAGTTTTTCCCAGAGCACAGAGTGCCTCATTCCTGATTTTCACCCTGAACTCCTTTCAGGGGCATTAAAAGTCAGCAGTTGCAGAGGCCATGATTTAATCTTTGTAGATGTAGATGGCAAGTGTCAGTCTTCAGTTGGCAGAGCCCCTTTTTGCTCATAAACTTGACCATGATTTTGAGGGGGGCATTTCATGACCATTTTATCCCATGGTGCTGAGAATGTCCATTCTCAGGTTTGGCAAAGATTTTGTTGACAGGCCACTCAATGTGCTATTACTGGACTAGGCCATAAAACAGTATCCAAAATTCTCTGGACCACTTGTCTTACTAGCTTCTTGGTCCAGGAAAATATTCCCTCTTGTTGCTTCTTGCCATATCTAGAGTTACACTGTTACCATCATCGATCTCATATGGGACTATATATTATTCTATTAGAGACCTCAGACACACATTTGACAGTGTAAGAAACAGCAATTTTGTAAAACAGGTGAAATACAAGTAACATAGACAGAAGTATTTGTAAAGTAACAAGTAAGACTTATGTTAAGAACTTCCATTAGATGTAGCCCAGTATATCTCAGGTCATCTGACTTAGTCTGCTCTGTAGAATCTTTATCTTCCAGGGAAATTATATATTGGCACCATCTATAAGGCACATAGCCCAGTTTTCTAGTGTTACTAGACTGATTATCCTTAGTATAATTTAATTGTTTCCAACACAGAGGAGACTTTAAACCTAAATTACTATAGCCTGGTGTTATCTATATAAATCTATCCCATAATTGTGGGAGATTTTCCCCTCCTTTGTAGAAACTTTTCTTGTTCTGATTGAGTTTGGGTAATAGAAAAAGCTCAAATTTATGGCCAAAGTCAGAGCAAGCATTATTAATTGGCCCAGTGAGGGGATCCTATCTAGTAATATCACAGTGACCTGAATATGACTTTTTTTTTTTTTTTTAAGTAAATTTTCTCAGGGCCAACCAGTTAGAGTCTGGTAGTAGAGAAATTTACCAAGGTAACCCAGAACTAGACACAAGTAATTGGCCACAAACCCAACAGTTGGATTGATTTTTAAAACTAGCATAGGATCAGGCTTATAATAGAAAAGCATTCGATTTATATGCAAAGGTCTAAGAAGTCAAGAAAATATAAATGATCATACGAATCAGGTCCAGCATCTTGGGGAAGCTGTCTACCTCTGATGTCATCGTCCTCTCATCCTGGTGTAGTGTAGTTTCTCCTGATAAAAAAAGAGTCCTTCCATCCATGTTGGAGACAGTCCCTTAAATTATGCCTTTTTCCAGTCCTGGTTGCAGGTCATGAGGCATCTGATCTTCATCCAAAGATAGATTACTGAGATAAGCTTCAGAAACAAACTTAGGGTGTTCTTCAAGACTTCAATTAAATTTTACATTAATATCACATAACAGCAAAGAACTATCTAAGAGATGAGTCTTACTAGATGCAGATCTCCATTAACAAATTGGAATTTAACGTTTCTGAAATGTCTTTTTCTCCCTAAAGTTACCCTTATTTTTATTAAATATAACCAAATTAAGGCTAGTTTGTTTGCAAAATAGGTCTGTTCTCACTAATTTTGGTCTGATGATTTATATAACCATAATTGATTATAGACTTTTTATTTTGCTGAAAGACTTATAGAGTCTCAGATTGAACTTTTAAAATAAAACAGGGCTGGGAAACTCACACCAAAGGCTTATTTTGCCTAACAAATCTAGGTGAATTCTTCCCTTTTTAAGGTCTCAAAAATTTCTTGAGATTTTTGTACCCATGAGATAACCTTCCTAACTCATTTGATAAACTTACTGGAAACCTAAGAACTTCCAATTTTTGGAGGAGTCAGATAGAAAATATAATTGTTTTGTTTACTTATATTGTCATAATTAGTTTGAGAGGAAGATTTTCCCTACTCCCTGAAAACATAAGATTCAAACCCATAATTTTTCAGATAGAAACCATAAAAGTTATAAGCATATTTGCTGGTTCATTCAGTCCTTTTGTTAACTTTTGTGAAGTCATCAGGTTTTCAGATCTAAGTACTAACATCAAAGATTTCAAGGGAGGAAAGAAGCCAGGTTGAAAGAAGAAGGGGGAAGAGGCGGGAGAGGGGGGCAAAAGGGGTGGCTTTACAGATGTCTCCTGCCACCTACAGATGCCCAGGCGTTATGGGACTCTTCCCTGGGCCTCCAGAGAAGGGAGGACTGGTACTCGGCCCAATCAGAAATCAGACCAGACCAGAACCAGAATTTGAGTTCTCTGCCAAGAAGAGGTAATCAGTCTCCAATCTTCAGCTCAGGCTGAGGGCCCTTCGACCAGATTCCTGCGTCCAGGACCAGGGGACTAGAAAAACAGGGAAGGATAAGAAGGGTTAAGGAGAGCAAAGAGAGAGGGAAAGGGAGAGAGGTCAATAAAGTCTCTTGTTCCTTACCGGTTGGGGCACTCTGGCCAGTTGTCTGCATCAGGAGGAGACCAGGGACAAAAGGGTTCCAGTTGCGGCCTCTGGGTCTGGTCCATTGGCAGGCAAGCTGGCCCCTGAGTACCCCGAGTGGTCAGGATGTCAGTCTCAGAGAATAAGAGTCCCCGCCAGAGTAGCCATTTGTTGCAGGAAGAGGGACCCCTTCCAGGGCCTGAAACTGGGCTCTTGTCTAACACTCGGAAATGTATTGTCCAAGGAGACACATGTGCTGACAAAGCAAGAGATTTTATTGGGAAAGGGCACCCGGGTGGAGAGCAGCAGGGTAAGGAAACCGAGGAGAACTGCTCTGTCGCATGGCTGACAGTCTCAGGTTTTATGGTGATGGGATTAGTTTTCGGGTGGTCTTTGGCCAATCATTCTAATTCAGAGTCTTTCCTGGTGGTGCACCCATCACTCAGCCAAGATGGATGCTAGCGAGAGGGATTCCGGGAAGTGGACGGACCGGGAAGTGGGTGTCTCCTTTAGACCTTTCCCAAACTCTTCCCATTGGTGGTGGCTTATTAGTTCCATATTCCTTATCAGGATCTCCTGTCATAAAACAATTCATGCAAATGGTTACTATGCTGCCGGGCCAGGGTGGGCAGTTTCAGTGTGCCTCCCCTAATAGTATGAAAAGGCAAAATGATAGGATACCAAAAGAGGAACTCCCCAGGTCAGTAGGTGCCCAATATGCTACTGGAGATCAGTGGAGAAATAACTCCAGAAAGAATGAAGGGATGGAGCCAAAGCAAAAACAATCGGACCTTGCTTCTATCAACAGTTGCGGATGTGACTGGTGATAGAAGCAAGGTCTGATGCTCTAAAGAGCAATACTGCATAAGAACCTGGAATGTCAGGTCCATGAATCAAGGCAAATTGGAAGTGGTCAAACAAGAGATGGCAAGAGTGAACGTCAACATTCTAGGAATCAGCGAACTAAAATGGACTGGAATGGGTGAGTTTAACTCAGTTCAGTTCAGTTCAGTCGCTCAGTCGGGTCCGACTCTTTGCGACCCCATGAATCGCAGCACGCCACGCCTCCCTGTCCATCACCAACTCCTGCAGTTCACTCAGACTCACGCCCATCGAGACCGTGATGTCATCCAGCCATCTCATCCTCAGTCGTCCCCTTCTCCTCCTGCCCCCAATCTCTCCCAGCATCAGAGTCTTTTCCAATGAGTCAACTCTTCACATGAGGTGGCCAAAGTAGTGGAGTTTCAGCTTTAGCATCAT
Source organism: Oryx dammah (assembly GCF_014754425.2). Lineage (NCBI taxonomy): Eukaryota > Metazoa > Chordata > Mammalia > Artiodactyla > Bovidae > Oryx > Oryx dammah. The sequence continues at coordinate 48,746,795 of NW_024070185.1, read as the reverse complement.
TCCTTCCAAGGAAATCCCAGAGTTGATCTCCTTCAGAATGGACTGGTTGGATCTCCTTGCAGTCCAAGGGACTCTCAAGAGTCTTCTCCAACACCACAGTTCAAAAGCATCAATTCTTCAGCACTCAGCCTTCTTCACAGTCCAACTCTCACATGCATACATGACCACAGGAAAAACCATAGCCTTGACTAGACAGACCTTAGTCGGCAAAGTAATGTCTCTGCTTTTCAATATGCTATCTAGGTTGGTCATAACTTTCCTTCCAAGGAGTAAGCGTCTTAATTTCAAGGCTGCAATCACCATCTGCAGTGATTTTGGAGCCCCCCAAAATAAAGTCTGACACTGTTTCTACTGTTTCTCCATCTATTTCCCATGAAGTGATGGGACCAGATGCCATGATCTTTGTTTTCTGAATGTTGAGCTTTAAGCCAACTTGTTCACTCTCTACTTTCACTTTCAACAAGAGGCTTTTTAATTCCTCTTCACTTTCTGCCAACAAGGATGGTGTCATCTGCATATCTGAGGTTATTGATATTTCTCCTGGCAATCTTGATTCCAGCTTGTGTTTCTTCCAGTCCAGCGTTTCTCATGATGTACTCTGCATAGAAGTTAAATAAGCAGGGTGACAATATACAGCCTTGACGTACTCCTTTTCCTATTTGGAACCAGTCTGTTGTTCCATGTCCAGTTCTAACTGTTGCTTCCTGACCTGCATACAGATTTCTCAAGAGACAGGTTAGGTGGTCTGGTATTTCCATCTCTTTCAGAATTTTCCACAGTTTCTTGTGATCCACACAGTCAAAGGCTTTTACATAGCCAATAAAGCAGAAATAGATGTTTTTCTGGAACTCTCTTGCTTTTTCGATGATCCAGCGGATGTTGGCAATTTGATCTCTGGTTCCTCTGCCTTTTCTAAAACCAGCTCAGATGACCATTATTTCTACTACTGTGGGCAGGAATCCCTCAGAAGAAATGGAGTAGCCATCATGGTCAACAAAAGAGCTACATTCTTTAGACTTTTAAATAAAACGTTTAGCCTGGAACTGATGATTACACAACAAACAACTCAGTTTAAACTCTGTACTAAGGATTACATAACAATATATCCTACTTGAGGACAGTTTCTATATGCAGATGACACCACCCTTATGGCAGAAAGTGAAGAGGAGCTAAAAAGCCTCTTGATGAAAGTGAAAGAGGAGAGCAAAAAAGCTGGCTTAAAGCTCAACATTCAGAAAACAAAGATCATGGCACCGGTCCCATCACTTCATGGGAAATCGATCGGGAAACAGTGGAAACAGTGTCAGACTTTATTTTGGGGGGCTCCAAAATCACTGCAGATGGTGATTGCAACCATGAAATTAAAAGGTGCTTACTCCTTGGAAGAAAAGTTATGACTAACCTAGATAGTATATTCAAAAGCAGAGGCATTACTTTGCCGACTAAGGTCCATCTAGTCAAGGCTATGGTTTTTCCTGTGGTCATGTATGCATGTGAGAGTTGGACTGTGAAGAAGGCTGAGTGCTGAAGGGTTGATGCTTTTGAACTGTGGTATTGGAGAAGACTCCTGAGAGTCCCTTGGACTGCAAGGAGATCCAACCAGTCCATTCTGAAGGAGATCAACTCTGGGATTTCCTTGGAAGGAATGATGCTAAAGCTGAAACTCCACTACTTTGGCCACCTCATGCGAAGAGTTGACTCATTGGAAAAGACTGATGCTGGGAGGGATTGGGGGCAGGAGGAAAAGGGGACGACCGAGGATGAGATGGCTGGATGGCATCACAGTCTCGATGGGCGTGAGTCTGAGTGAACTCCGGGAGATGGTGATGGACAGGGAGGCCTGGCGTGCTGCGATTCATGGGGTCACAGAGTCGGACACGACTGAGCAACTGAACTGAACTGAACTGAATCCTGTTATCTTAAAATGTAAATTATGGGAGTGGGTCTAGTAAGATCTTTACAACCTTCAGACATTCTTTTGATTTATTGTAATAACTGATTAAAAAATATGTAACTCCCTTGTTAAAGACAGGGGGTACTCTCTGTCCCCCTTCTGATGTCTATGTCAGAAGCTTTCTCTGTCCCTTTTCATACTTTAAACAAACTCTGCTACACAAAAGCTCTTGAGTGATCAACCCTGGTCCTGAAGCTAAATCTTCTTTGAAGATGACGAATCTGAATCCTTTCATCTTAAGCTATCATCTTGGGGGTTCATCCAGGATCTTCAGGACAAGGTAAGAACGTTCAGAGCTCTAGACTCTCTGCTTTCTCAGTACACACATTTTCTGGTTTACTTTAGTAACTCTACGGTGTGCTTGTGTGAATGAATGACACGCCCTGCATGAAGCAAGTGATGGACCCTGCTCAGTGGTTTTGTGGTGCCTCGTAATGTCTGAAGGGAGCCCCCAAAAGGGGAGCCTTGTCAGGGGTTTACACCAACCTGCCAATGCCAAGACCCCAACATTCCTGCAAGGGGAGCAGCCAGAAATGGGCAAAGCATGTGGACTGAAGTTTCCTTTCTAGGTCACTTTTTCCTGGCCTCTTTGAGCATTGCATAATTGTGTGGGAAATTAGAACTACTAACATAATTTTTCAGAAATAGACTTTCAAGGGACTTGTGATCCATGCTGTTACAGTGTACTTTTACTTAGACCCCATGTATGGAAATGCTTAGCCTTGCTAAACTAGGCAAGCCTTGCTAGAACGTTACTAGGAGCATATATGGACAGAGGTGGAACTCTAGCTCCAGAAACACCTCTCAGACTAGAGGTTACTCTCTTGGCTGCCTGCCTCAGGGGCCAGTGACCTGAAAGTGAGTCTTTGTCATGGCTGTGCCTCCTATCTATATGGATAGAAGCACTGTTGGTGATCATGAGGTTTTTGAGGATGCAGATCGGGAATTGCAAGATATGGTCAGATTGGAAGTGATATGGGCTTCTTTTGGTAGTACTAGTGCTTAGTAGACCAGAGGAAGCTCTCTGATGGCTTTTGTCTCAACTCTTTAGATATTTCTTTCTGTGGAATCAGTAGGAAAGAACTGGAAGGATTGGTCCTAGTTGCTTGAGGACAAAAATCACGTTTTCCTCACTGGCCAACCCTCTGCCACCTCTTTTGCTATCACATATGGTGACATTCAGAATGGACATCTTGGTTGTTCATCCCTTTGTGACTCACCATTTCTACTGTAGTCAGGATTGTACTCAGAAATTGTACAGGCACACATAACATGGATGCTTCCCCAGTAGTACTAGTTTGGGAAACATTCTGAAAAACTACTCTGCTCCACCCCGAGTGGAATTAGAGAAAAAGGCAAATCAAATAAAGGTCTTGGTGATATGGAACTAAATCATTCTGGGATGCCATCAGGTCTACCCTTGTTGCATCTCCACTCTGCCTCTGTAGAACAGGCAGGGATGAGTAAGACACCTGCGTCAGTAAGGGACAGACTAAGTCTGATCAGGAAAGGAGAGCTTCTGTGGAAAGTCTGTCTAGACCCCCATCTAGAGCAGGGAAGGATGCTTCCAGTGGAAAAAAGCCACGGCTGTGGGTGTTGCTTTTTTCTCTCTTACAGATGGAAGCTAGCAGTTCCAGAACCACTCCTTTAAAATGTATTTTAAAAACTGGGACAAGTTCGATCCCTAGAATTTGAAAAGACACTCCTGATCTTCTTCTGTGATATTGATGAATGCCCACAGTATCCTTTGGAAGATGGGGAACGCTAACCTGTTGAAGGTCTCTTAATCACGATCAAGTTTTACAACTAAACTGGTTCTGTAGAAAATAAGTGAAATGGGTAGAAGTGCCATATGTGTTACTCTTTATCTCTCTGTGAAACAAGCCAGGCTTATGTCCTAAGGGTGCAGATTTGGGTTTGAAACCTTCAGCTACCTCCTGACCTCTTACTTTGCCCCTGTATCAGGGGCTCCCAACTGAACAGGGCACCCTTCCAGTAGGGATTGCCTCAGTCTCAGTAGAGGAGAAGGCACTGGCTACCCACTCCAGTACTCTTGCCTGGAAAATCCCATGGACGGAGGAGCCTGGTAGGCTGCAGTCCATGGGGTCACTAAGAGTCGGACACGACTGAGCAACTTCACTTTCACTTTTCACTTGCATGCATTGGAGAAGGAAATGGCAACCCACTCCAGTGTTCTTGCCTGGAGAATCCCAGGGACAGGGGAGCCTGGAGGCTGCTGTCTATGAGGTCACACAGAGTCAGACACGACTGAAGCGACTTAGATGCAGCAGCAGCAGCAGCAGAGGATCCAAAAAGTACATAGAAGACTTTATGGGACTAACTTTACTTCATGACCTTACTTGGAGAGATGTAATGCATGTTTTGGGACAGACACTGACTCCTGACTCAAAAACTCGAGTTTTAAGCACGGGCGGCTGCGACCCGGCACACGCGCAGCAAAGAGGAGTTACCCCACGTCCGAGGTCAGGGGCAGCAGCCAAGAGTGCCAGGCTGTGACGGCACAGGAACAGCTGAGAGGAGCTAACCAAGTCCAAGGTCAGCGGTGGCCAGGAGGAGACACCCCGCGTCTGAGGTCAGGGGCAGCGGCCAAGAGGAGCTACCCGAGGAGCTGTGGCTGCATGGGCACACGAGGGCCTAGAGGAGCTATCCCACATTGAAGGTCAGGAAGGGCTGTGGTAAGGAGATAACCCTCGTCCAAGGTAAGGAGCAGCGGCTGTGCTTTGCTAGAGCAGCAGCTGTGCTTTGCTGGAGCAGCCGTGAAGAGATACCCCACACCCAAGGTAAGAGAAACCCAAGTAAGATGGTAGGTGTTGCAAGAGGGCATCAGAGGGCAGACACACTGAAACAATACTCACAGAAAACTAGTCAATCTAATCACACTAGGACCACAGCCTGTCTAAATCAATGTAACCAAGCCATGCCTGCGGGGCAACTCAAGACGGGTGGGTCATGGTAGAGAGATCTGACAGAATGTGGGGTCCACTGGAGAAGGGAATGGCAAGCCACTTCAGTATTCTTGCCTTGAGAACCCCATGAACAGTATGAAAAGGCAAAATGATAGGATACCAAAAGAGGAACTCCCCAGGTCATTAGGTGTCCAATATGCTACTGGAGATCAGTGGAGAAATAACTCCAGAAAGAATGAAGGGATGGAGCCAAAGCAAAAACAATACCCAGCTGTGGATGTGACTGGTGATAGAAGCAAGATCCGAAGCTGTAAAGAGCAATATTGCATAGGAACCTGAAATGTCAGGTCCATGAATCAAGGCAAATTGGAAGTGGTCAAACAGGAGATGGCAAGGGTGAACATTGACATTCTAGGAATCAGTGAACTAAAATGGACTGGAATGGGTGAATTTAACTCAGATGACCACTATATCTACTATGTGGGCAGGAATCCCTCAGAAGAAATGAAGTAGCCATCATGGTCAACAAAAGAATCCGAAATGCAGGACTTGGATGCAATCTCAAAAATGACAGAATGATCTCTATTCGTCTCCAAGGCAAACCATTCAATATTACAGTTATCCAAGTCTATGCCCCAACCAGTAACGCTGAAAAAGCTGAAATTGAACAGTTTTATGAAGACCTATAAGACCTTTTAGAACTAACACCCAAAAAGATGTCCTTTTCATTATAGGGGACTGGAATGCAAAGTAGGAAGTCAGAAACACCTGGAGTAACAGGCAAATTTGGCCTTGGAATGCAGAATGAAGCAGGGCAAAGACGAATAGAGTTTTGCCAAGAAAATGCACTGATCATAGCAAACACCCTCTTCCAACAACACAAGAGAAGACTACACATGGACATCACCAGATGGTCAGCACTGAAATCAGATTGATTATATTCTTTGCAGCCAAAGATGGACAAGCTCTATACAGTCAGCAAAAACAAGACCAGGAGCTGACTGTGGCTCAGATTATGAAATCCTTATTACCAAATTCAGACTCAAATTGAAGAAAATAGGGAAAACCACTAGACCATTCAGATATGACCTAAATCAAATCCCTTATGATTATACAGTGGAAGTGAGAAATAGATTTAAGGGCCCAGATCTGATAGATAGATAGAGTGCCTTGGCAACATAATTCTCTGAAAAGAAAAGGGGGGAATGAGAAAGTCAATTCCTAGGCAGGTTGATAAGAAGTCCAGGGTCCCCAGGAAGAGAAAAGGGACTCTTGAAGCAAAGATAGGTTTCTGGAGTTCTCAAGGAGGAAGAAAGGACAAACACTTTTTTTCTTGCTCTACATTCGTTAATCTTAGTAACATAAAACATTTAGCCTAGAACTGATGATTACACAACAAACAACTCAGTTTAAACTCTGTTCAGTTCAGTTAAGTTGCCCAGTCGTGTCCGACTCTTTGCAACCCCATGAATTGCAGCACACCAGGCCTCCCTGTCCATCACCAACTCCAAGATTTTACCCAAATTCATATCCATTGAGTCAGTGATGCCATCCAGCCATCTCATCCTCTGTCGTCCCCTTCTCCTCTGCCCCCAATCCCTCCCAGCATCAGGGTTTTTCCAATGAGTCAACTCTTCACATGAGGTGGCCCAAAGTATTGGAGTTTCAGCTTCAGCATCAGTCCTTCCAATGAACACCCAGAACTAATCTCCTTTAAGATAGACTGGTTGGATCTTCTTGCAGTCCAAGGGACTCTCAAGAGTCTTCTCCAACACCACAATTAAAAAGCATCAATTCTTTGGTGCTCAGCTTTGTTCACAGTCCAACTCTCACATCCATACATGACCACTGGAAAAACCATAGCCTTGACTAGACGGACCTTTGTTGGCAAAGTAATATCTCTGCTTTTTAATATGCTATCTTGACAGTCCCTTGAACTGCAAGGAGATCCAACCAGTCCATCCTAAAGGAGATCAGTTCTGGGTGTTCAGTGGAAGGACTGATGCTGACGCTGATACCCCAATACTTTGGCCACCTCATGCAAGAATTGACTCATTGGAAAAAACACTGATGCTGGGAGGGATTGGGGGCAGGAAGAGAAGGGGACGACAGAGGATAAGATGGCTGGATGGCATCACAAACATAATGGACATGAATTTGAGTAAAATCTTGGAGTTGGCGATGAACATTGAGACCTGGCCTGCTGTGATTCAAGGGATCACAAAGAATCAGACATGACTGAGAGACTGAACTGAACTGAACTGAACTAGGTTGGTCATAACTTTCTTTTCAAGGAGTAAGCATCTTTTAATTTCATGGCTACAATCACTGTCTGCAGTGATTTTGGAGCCCAAAAACCTAAAGTCTAACACTGCTTCCACTGTTTCCCTATCTATTTGCCATGAAGTGATAGGACCAGATGCCATGATCTTCATTTTCTGAATGTTGAGCTTTAAGCCAACTTTTTTGCTCTCCTCTTTCACTTTCATCAAGAGGCTTTTTTGCTCCTCTTCACTTTCTGCCATAAGGGTGATATCATCTGCATATCTGAGGTGATTGATATTTCTCCCAGCAATCTTGATTCCAGCTTGTCTTTCTTCCAGTCCAGTTTCTCATGATGTACTATACATATAAGTTAAATAAGCAGGGTGACAATATACTGCCTTGACATATACCTCTTCCTATTTGGAACCAGTCTGTTGTTCCATGTCCAGTTCTAACTGTTGCTTCCTGACCTGCATACAAATTTCTCAAGAGGCAAGTCAGGTGGTCTGGTATGCCCATCTCTTTCAGAATTTTCCACAGTTTCTTGTGATCCACACAGTCAAAGGCTTTGGCATAGTCAATAAAACAGAAATAGATGTTTTTCTGGAACTCTCTTGCTTTTTCAATGATCCAGAGGATGTTGGCAATTTGATCTCTGGTTCCTCTGCCTTTTTGAAAACCAGCTTGAACATCAGGGAGTTCACGGTTCACATATTGCTGAAGCCTGGCTTGGAGAATTTTGAGCATTAATTCACTATTGTGTGAGATGAGTGCAATTGTGCAGTAGTTTGAGCATTCTTTGGCATTGCCTTTCTTTGGGATTGGAATGAAAACTGATCTTTTCCAGTCCTGTGGCCACTGCTGAGTTTTCCAAATTTGCTGGCATATTGAGTGCAGCACTTTCACAGCATCATTTTTCAGGATTTGAAACAGCTCAACTGGAATTCCATCACCTCCACTAG